>NW_026889800.1:2535000-2930000 GCF_033153115.1 Saccostrea echinata
CCACAGGCACTCTACGAGTTAAATTTGAGTGAGATTGGGCTATGAGGAGAGAAAATATACTCAGGACAAGTGATATCAGATGGACAGACAGATCATCTCATGGCATCCACAGAACAGGACCCTAAAAAATCAATGCATATATATGTAAAGCTATATTCATATAAGTCAATATGAATTCATCATATGTTGCATTGCATACACATGCTTTAATCATGTTTAATACCTTATGAATAATTTCAAACTGCATGTACACTCAGTTTACATACAAATAATCTAAATTTCATCAAAGACAACCAACATAACAGCCATTCAAGATTAGTTAATCAACATTCAGTACAAGTTCTATATGCTATACCATATGTACAGACACATACTAGTATTATTTACCTGCATTCTAAATCTTGTTTTATGTCACTGAAAATTAAGGCGATAGCCATTAACCAATTTTAGCCCCTATTTACATACATGCATGTTGAAATGTTTGTTCAAGACTTCCCATTTATAAATATTACCTTATAGTATATTTAGTTAACATATACCTACATTTAAAGCTTCAATGTGTTTCACTGAATATTTTAGAAATTACAGTCATCAAAATACTAACCAGCCAGAAATCAGTAAATGAGCATGTCCTTATTTTTCATTCTTGTATTGTTTCATTTAACATGTTTCAATGTTAAAAATTTTTAGTAAGTTATAATATTTACTACTTTATCATAGCCATACAGTTGAACTTTGGCATCTCGAACACAGACATCTCGAATACCATAGATACATGTATGTTGAAGTAATTTGGAAGTATTCTTTAAGCATTTTACTCCTGATATCTTGAATCCTCAAATATCTCAAAATATTTTCAATGATTGAATTGAACTTTGAACCATGGCAAAAGGACTCTTAAACAAATATTCATTATTCTTAAAATAAAGTCCACAGGTTACAAAATTATAAGTTGCTCAACAATGATCATATCAATAATATTTAAGAGAGTTGATCATTTCCCCTTGGGGTGAAGGGGGGAGGGGGGCTTCCTCTGTACAATTTAGAATATCCTCACTTTGTGTCAACCTTGGTAAAAATTAGTGGTTCTTGGGAAGAAGTTAAAGATGTGAAAAGCTCACAGATGGATAGACAGTTTGATGGACAAAACACAAAACAAAAGGTGATCAGAAAAGTTCACATGAGTTTTTAGCTCGAGTGAACTAAATTCCTCACTGCATGGTGTATATTATGCGAGATATCATTCAGACAGAAAATTTTATAGAGGAGTGAAAAAGAAGACTCCAAGCCATAATTTTACATAACCTCTTGTAGTTTGCAATTGGTATTTCAACATTCCAATTAAACTCAAGTTCTTTTCTTTCCATATCGGGATTATACGTGGAAACCACTATGTGGTTTCCATAAAATGGAAACTATATGGAAACTACGATTCCCATATGTTTCCATCGGGTTTCCAAATTTGGGAAACCTGGCTTTTCATCCTGTGAGGGTTGGTTGAAATTGGCCCAGCGGTTCTAGTGAAGAAGACAAAAATGTGAAAAGTTTACAGGCGGACAGATGGATGACAAACAAAATGTGATCAGAAAACCAGAAAAACTCAAGTGAGCTAGAAACTGATGATCACAAGTACTTGGAAAGAGTTACAGTATTTGAAATGCATTGTTTTCAGAAGCTGAAAAGGTATGACTTGTATCCATGTTGAAAAAACTTCACATTTCAGAAAACAGTATGGTTAAAAATCGTTAATCAAGGTGTTTTGAGTAGCAAAATAAGCTAAACTGGTATAGCTAATTCAACCACAGAGCTTAGTGAATTTTAAAATGCACAACCTTTTTAACTCTTAATCATTCTTAAAATATTTATATCATCATTTCTGATTCAAGGGAGAACTAGAGATATGATCAGAAGTATCTCCGTTGACTAATAAACATGTACATGTATATTGTGTTTTTTAAGTCATTAATGTTTGTTTGTTGTTAAATGTCCCTCTTGGGAACTTTTCACTCATACGGAGACACTGCCACTTAAAAATAATGAAGACGCACAAGTCGGATTTGAGGTTAACATTCATTTTAGGAGTTTTCAACAATTAAGACGTAAAGAGATAACTCCTTCCCCTTGCCCCTTCCCAGACCCCTGTTTGTCCATGTATGCAAACTAGTCTAATACTTTGGTTTGAGATAAGAAAAAATGTGAATATATACAAATAGTTTAATGGTCCATCTCTTTGAATGATTTTCATTCCTAATTCTAGGAGGGTACATGGGTTGACCCAAATTCATGAATGAAATGTCAAGTAATCTTATCATTGATGCACTTTTATTTAATTTGATGTAGTCATATTATGAACATTTCCAGTTCATTAAGAGAGTGGGGATGACCTTCAGGAGTTCATAACCTTAAACCATTAGATGTACATAACATAATAACACAAGAAACAAAATTATGTATAGTCAAATGGAAAAGTTTTCTACTATTTAGGAGTCGCATGATCATTTGTTACTTTAGCGGCTAGGGAGATTGGAACCCCCCCCCCCCCCCCTGAAATTTGCAGAGTTATTTAAATAGGACTATATACTGATTTACAGATGCAAATAAAAAATGACTTTGGATGTCCTCCCCCTTTAAAAACATGTACCCCACCATCATTGTTTTTATTTTGTTTGTTTGCTTGTTTTTTTTTTTTTTTGCTCCTCAGGATAATTCTTGGCTGGAATTTTTTTTGACTGAGGTGTGGACCCCCTCCCCCCTCCCCTCCCCCCCCCCCCCGGAAAAAAATTCCCAGATCTGTGCCTGTAACTGAATGTAATGTCGACAACGGGAGATAACTCTTCAGAATGTGAAATTCGTCTATTGTGGCATCCGATGATCCACTCTCAACTATCAGCTCATACATTCAATGTCTGAGAGAGAAACGAACGACAACTCTGCCTAGAAGATTGCCGATGATCTTTGATCCTTTTAAACTTTAACCTAACTATTTGCATTTCGGTTTATTTTACCCCAATCTATACTTAAACTTGTACTTACCGATTGTCATAGGTCCTGTCAACTTCATGAAATATAATCCAATTAAAACACAAAATGAATTAATTTCCACTGATATACATATATGTAACACTGCACCATGTGCAATCTAAAAATGATAATGGTAAAACTAGTACTAGTACTGGTAGAGTGACGCAAGCCCAATGTGATGTAGAAATTTTCAAAAAGGTGTTCACATACATGTACAGTACAAGAACAAATTTTAAATTATCATAACAAACGATGTTTTAACATAACTTTGCCATCTAGGCCTATTTCCAAAAACAGGCAAATTTTGTGTGTGTGTTGGGGGGGGGGGGGTGACAAAATTGATTGGGTTTTCAAGGAGGTTTTTGCCTAATCAAATACTAAAAAATGTTTGCGCATTTTGAAAAATTCATCAAAAACGCTTTGTACTGAAATAATATTATTTGTTGTTGAGAAAATAAATTTAAAAAGTTCCAATTATGGGCCAAAAATTTATACCCCCCCCCCCCCTTTATCAAAACCTAATTTACATCATTAATTAAATTCTGTTATTTCAGACTGGAAATGAATGAAGTATATGAAATGCGTATAAGAGGTTCATGGGTCACATGGTCACCTGAGCATTTTATACTCGATTTGACGAATACATGTACTGTGTAAATTATAGAATTATTTGGACTTTTTCCTTGGTAAGCCCAATATGAAGGAGTGTGCATTTAGAGGCAAACACCTTAGTGCGGGTATTACTGTCTCATGATACATCTAGTATTTGATTTATATTTGAAGTTTAAAAGCAACAGTCTGGGAATATCTGTAGGAAATGCAAGATGTAGACTTCAACTTAAAGCATAGCAGAATGTAAGACAGCCTTACAGCATCTTTTCAATGTTTTGCAACTTTAAGGTAAAGGAGCCGACAAATTGAAGCAGAATTATCTTCCGAAAAACGAAGTAGCTTTGCTGGACAACATTCGTAATGATAAACACTAGCTTGTATTCTGAAGTTGAAGAATCTAAGTATGGACTTGCTTTTGCTTCTTCAAATAGTCCATTCAAAAATTTCAATAGTTTCGAGTAGAGTTTAGTGCGAATGTAATGAAGACCTAATTGTTTATTGGCATGAGGCAAAAGTGAATAAAACAAAGATATTATATATTTTTGGTCTACGATATGAGCGCTTTAGGCTTGGTAAAAAATTCCATCACATGCAAATTGGCATATCTTGGCCTTGAAAGATTCCCTACATTATTTATATGATCATTACAACAATACGGGAAGGTTGTGCCTAGTTTTCTGATCCACTATTCTTCTCGTTGTCTAGGAATGGAGAGCTCAAAATGGGATTATCAGTTAAAAAGCATTTAAATACATCAAAACTTACTATAACATGCCATTTCGTCGTTAGATAAATCCCACATTGCAAGGTAAAACCAAATGTATGATGCACATGTCGATGTAATGTCTTTCTGTAAAACTTGACACAATCTGTATGCAGCGAATGGCATATCAAATTTGATTAAATGTTTTTTTAAATGGTTTTATTCATATATTTTCTGTTTATTTTCTAGTTAATTAATACTGCCGTATATTTGCATGCAGGTACATTGAAGGGTAATGTAAATGGTCTTAATAAATCGATCTAGTGCAAGGGCATACACTCAGTTGATCAAAGTAAGCTTTTACACAAAAACTCTTAGTGCTGCAATCCTTGTTAAAGCTTCAAAGTAAATTTATTACTTCTATACTTAATGCAGTTGACCAGCTAAAAAATCAGCATGCGGTCATACATATATGTTTAACAATAAGATAGTAGAAACTATATAGGATCGCAGCCCTTTTCACGAACTACAATGGTTGTTGAATATATTTATAAACAAAACTAAGAATTTTAACTTTGTTATGCCATTGCACTATTGAGATTTATAGGTGACCTCAACACTGCAAGTACATGTGGTAAAATTACGTGACTGCCACACCACGGGAAGGTCTAAGTAGATAATTATCGTCCTCAATGTATATTAGATAAACATCTCGTTTATCTGATGTAATTGATGTACTAAAAAAATTATCGCCATCCTGATGAAGAATGTATTTTTATTACCAAAATTCGCCGATATTTCCATTGTGCGAGTTAACCGTACTGCGACATCAATTTATCTATCAGTTGCCTGCCTCGATTTAAAAATTAATCGTATTCAGAGCATGCTCTTAATTATCGAATATCATCCTATTCACATTAGTTACTTTATTTCAATGGAAATTTTTGACGTCAAATGTGTATGTATGTGATGTCATGGAGAATGGAGAGACGGGAAATATATAGTGACGTCAAAAACACAAAAGTCATACCAAGGCATTAACAGTGCGAAGCAATACGGCTCTGTAAAGTCCGCTTTCATTCTATACTTTCTTTTGATAAAAATATAAAAATACATTATGAAAGCGAATTTTCGCTTACGTCCATATTCCTTACCCTCGAGATTTGCTGTACGTATAAACCAAAATGAACATATTTCCTCAGACATTTACTTCTCTAAAATTTTCAACCATGTTTTAGGTCACACGACACAGACTGAGTTCAAGTAGGAAATACACTCCATTTGCACTCTACTATTACATCTACCCATTTGAGCAAGAATCCTTGGTCATTAATCTATTTTTGTGTACCTTTTAACATTTCGTAAGCCTGGTAAAAAATATTGAAATTGAATTGCATTCGCATGTCTTTATCATATAAACAAATCCACATTCATACACAGAGAGCAGTGCCACTGCAACATTGATCTCAATAATGACTTCAATTCATGGTATTTTTGTCGTCTCGTTCTTTTGTTAATTAATTGTGTCCTAAGAATTAGAATGAAAAACGTCAGTTATCATTCGACTTGATGATAGATTGTTTTTATTGACAGGATCATTGAATCGACCATTGGACTTGCAAAATGTTGACTTTAAACGAAAATGTTGATAATCTTGTTTCATCAACTTGTTTGTAAATAGTTTGCTTCGTTTCAGAAATCGTTCGAATGTATTGCATGCTCTTGCGTATCGAATCAACTGGGAGACAAATTCCATATCCAGGTGATACATGTAATGGTACATAAATAAGGGAAGTTGTAATGTAATGTAAAATGTAATACTGAGCTCTGATTGTATTTTAAAGATTTTTGTTTTGGACATTATTATATATAAAAGTGATCATTCCAAATATTCTTTTTAAACATAAACACAAATCTTTTAAGTATTTTTATGAAATATAATGACATAGGCATCGCTTATAAGTTTTAATTTACGTGGAACACAATATGTAAGTTCTCCGAAACACTATAAAATACTTCCTAAACAGTTGTAAAATAACCTTATTGTTTCATGGACTTTTGAGCTTGAATACTGTTCGTTATCTCCATATCTTTCATCCATAATATTGATGAATAAATCTCGCATCTTACCCTAAGGTCAGAAGAAAAACAAACATACATCTGTTAGAAATCTATTTTATTAAGAAAAATACATGTTTGATTAAAGGTGAAACACTACAAAACTAGTTGTTTATCTGTCAGAGGCATTCTCGGTAACATATTCATATAAATAAAGTACCCTACTGCAGGTGGCATCAATGCATCGTTTTACAGTCCAACAGAAGAACTACAGTTGAATTTCGTTATCTCGAACACGGAATACCTTGAATATCATGGATATTTCAAAGTGATATGGAAGTTCGAAGTTCTTTTTCTTTAAGTATTTTACCCTATATATCTCGAATCCTCGGATATCTGTAAGTTTTTTCTCGGTCCAATTGAGTTTGAGATAATGAGTTTTGTACTTTATGTAAGTAACTACGGATTCTTTGTTTTACTACTTTTATTGTATGTAGGGATCATTGAAGAAAAAAAGAGTATATAGGGATTACAAGAAAAATTCAGGACACCAAAGAGAAAAGCAATGTCAAATGTGTATGCAAAATGGGTTGAGGAAAACGGGCTGTATTCCATTGAAAAAAGTAAAGATAAAACAACAACGGAATATAATAATTGTGAGATTTGATAGCAGATAAAAACTGATAATATAATGGAAATTATAACATTCATTCTTCTATTGATGCTGTTAGTAACAGAAGATTTTCTTAGGGCTTTCATCTTCAGTATATGTGTAGCAATGATTACACAGATCGGAATTAATCCACAAATAGCAATATTTATTATGAAATATGGAATCAAAATGATTTTCACTTCATCAATTGAATTTTTACCCAATAACATCATTAAAAGAATAAACGCTGAAAGTAGTGAACAAAGAACCCAAACCACAACAGAACAACACATTACCAATGACGTAGTAAGTCGTACTTTGCTCTGTAAAGGATGGACAGTCAATAAATATCTGATTATAAATAGGAATATAATGTGTGAACTAGAACTATAGGCAATCGTTTCAAATAGGAAATACACAGTTATGAACTCGAAAGCACTTTTGACCAAAACATATTTTTGTGCAACATATAAAACCAGGTTAGAAAATTTAGTCAGATACAAATTAACGATATTGAGAGTATCTGGTAAAGCAAGGCACCCAATGGCAACAAATGTAGGAGTATGGAGCTTTCTATCGCACAAAACTTTGCTGATGGTAACAACATTTCCTAGGAAACCCAATAATCCAAGTATCAATGACAGTCCTACGATAGATTTTTGATATATTTCCGATGTCAAATCAGTGATCATGGAATCGAACAAATAGAATTTTAATGATACTGTGGCATCATTGTTATAAGAACCATTGATAAAATATTTAGCAGAGAAGTTCTGTGCTTCGTTCCAAATTTTCTGAAGAGGTTGTGCTGTTGAAGACGACATTGAATACCAAAATGCACCGGTGTAATTCAGTGTTGTTTCTTTATCAATAGTAGATGAGCTCCATTTGGATGATATGGCCATGATGGATGTTTTTACCACTATTCTTCTTTTATCAGAAAAAAAGCATTAAAAGAAGATTGTTCACATAAAAAGAAATTTTGTGACATATTTTTATACATTAACAGACTAAAAAAAATTGATTAATAATTTAAAACAAAACACAATAATATTTTCCTTATATAATATTTTTCTCCAAAGATATTTTAATCAGCTTACCTCTCTTTGTATTTTTTTAACACGTAGCACACTTGTATATAGGCTGGTTTACACTGGCTGTAATTCGTTTTAAGCTATGTTCAACTCTGTAAATAAGACCTATATACACTTAAATGTTTACAAACTCTCTACTGAAAGAGCAACTTCTCTGAAATAACAGTAGGGCTTTCCTGTTTTTGGTATTCATTTACAATATATGTTTGTATGACTTGAAAAAGAATACTTGAAACATTGACGTTATCCTGTTTCTCCTTCTTTATCAAAGAAACCTTTTTACTGCAATACAATGTATGTAAAATGATAAATACCATCCTCTGGTATATTCCTCATTTATTTCTAGTTTAAGCGATGCTTTACTTTATTATATAATCACAAAGTAAGCTCTTTTAGCGCAGTTCTAAATAAAAAAGACGGACGTGAGTACTGTCAAGCTCTTTCATAATTATTCATGTTAGGTAAATCAACTTTTCCAAGCTTTTGTGGAGAAGCTTTTTCTCTTCTTTCTGCCAACAGTTGACTTTCTATATCAAACATATACATTCTATTTCAGCTATTCTGTAAAACTTGTGAATGATTTGAGTTGCTTTGAATTTTGTAAACAGTCGATTGGAAGGTGAAGTGGTTAGAGCGTTATGTTCTAGTGTCGAGGAGAAAGGAGAAGATCCTTACGTTCAGAGTTCGACATCTTGGGACATGTTGAAAAGTTCTTCGAATAAGAACTTGTTTACCTAGGTACCGTATTGCAGTAGGTGCTAACACAAAGAAAATGTCTTACTGATTAATGGCCATGAAGGCCTGGTACAGATCTAAATTTGCAGCCTTCTGCGGCAATTAACTACTTTTCAAAATGAGGGGACAAAGGGGCGTAAAACAAACAATGGATAATTGTGTATTAAACAAAAATAGGATTGATACATCCCTCTTATTGCAATCATACACGTAAACATCATTTAAAGATCATAAAATGTTCTTGCAACGCACAGTACCTTATTTGTTAGCTTTGCATTCAAATTCATTATCAATTTTAATAAAAAAAATGGGTAAAGTGAAATAATGTTCACATAATTACTTAGAAAATTCGAATTGAACGACCTGAATAATTTTGGTTGATCTATATAAATGGTGTTAAAAAAAGCGTGGACCACAATTCTTAAAATTCTTTTCTGGGGACAACATACTCATCTACAAAGATCTTTTGTATCTGGTACTGTAATTCTAATATAAATTCAACCAGTTGCTGTCCCTTAGAAAAAGGAGTGCAATACGTTGACCATGCACGGGCTTGTGTATTTAACAGAAATCTCAAATAAAAATCTTTCTTGTCATGAGAATTTGTATTGTAAAATAGATTTCTTTCATCCTGAACATATTAATATGATTTGATGTTAAAGTCTAAAATTTGCTAAAGCTGCAGTAATGAAAAGCACTTCCTAGATACCATATATACTAGGCATTATTCATTTCCATGTACATATAGTAGTATAGAACGTTTTGACGGAACCTCAAGAATTAAGGGGGTCACATATGTGTCACAATTAACCTGTATGTGATCAAAAGCTCAGAATTTAGGTTGAGTCAAGCTTAAGCAGTGTTCATTTTATTGGCATGAAAGACAGTTAAAAACCTTGTGGGGCTGTCGTAGTTGAAAATTTCATATGATTTACAAAAGTGTCCCCAGGAATTCGTCCAATTTTCTTATTGAAGGATAACCGTCAAATGATTTTGTAATTAATAAACTCGCTTGTGAATTTGCTGTCGGATGGCATAACGCGTTTGTGGGTTTGTAAAGACGACTATAAACGGTTAGGAGGTGGATAAAATAAACAGCTTGGTTATAGAATATGTCTAGAATTAGGGAATGAAAGGTCGTTGATAGACCAATGCTGGAAAGTGGGAAATACATCCCCAAAGTTCGCAGAAAATCTTGCGCCATAAATTGCATTTTATTTACATTACGGAATCTGTAGCATTACGGTCAAAGACTAAAATATAAAACCATAACGCTACAGTTCTGTAGCTAGAGATTGCCAATTTTTCGAATTGGGTGAATTGATCAAGGAGCCAGTTGTCAGGGGCGACTCGCCTGGAACAAGACTCTGCATGCAGTAATTCTGGTTTGACTTCGCTAGTGATTTTTCTGCGTGAACCTCAGTGTCCATGCAATAATTAGCATTAAGATAGAACATGTGCATATCGTTCTTCTAATCTGTAGCTAAATTTTCCTTGAATTTGGTTTCATACGCTTCATTCTTGTTTTTGTTTACCGAACTCTATATTCAAAAGTCATGTCAGCATCAGTTTACAATTGCCAGTCTTAATTGCCAGATCACCAGTTAATAATATAGAATTAAACAATCGTCAGTCTTAATTTGTCAGACCACCAGTTAAAGAATGTCAGCTTACACCAGAACTTCACTTCCGGCTTACAAACTTAATGAGTCATCTCCCGAGGGAGATGACAAAAAAAAACAAAAAAAACAAAAACAAAAACAAACAAACAAACAAACAAACAAAAAATTATTATATTTTCATTTCACGAAATCGGACAAATCCTCTTTTTCAATACATAAAGTGATTTCGTTAGACTTGCTGCAGCCAATTGGTTATGAATACAACTTGTGTTTGTTTTTTAGTCCAGAAGTTCAAGCATAGTTTTGGGTAAATTTTGATTCGAAGCATGTTTGGGCGGAGAATCTTGTTCTGTTGAAAAGCCCCCCTGCCATGCTAATATCACATATTAAAGGACTGTAATATACATGAATCAGATAATGTGTAGGCTGAGTCGCCATAACAATTTGTAGCAGTCATTTCAATTATCGTTCAAGCTGCTCGCATTGCCAAATATCCAAAAATCCACCTTTCCGTACACAACGAAAACAACAGTGGATTAGGAAACCAGGCTCTGCATTTCCATATAGTTGCATGCAAAGTTGAGAAACTCTTTAAATGTCTTGTCTACCTACTTCACGTGCCCTCAACGGCGATTTCGAGGCAAACTAAGCCAATCACCCCTTCCCCAGCTATACTTTAACTCTAGAAATGTACGATAAATAACAAGATAAAAAAAACCTGACAGTACATCTACGCGAGTAAGAAAATAAAGAATATTTATTTAAAAGTAATAATTTAATTTCGTTTATTTTCTTAATTTGACTTCAGTTTTTACTCTTCAACTCTACTTGTGAGTAAATTCATTCAATTAGTGAATTGATTTTGAGCGTATATGATGATTTTGCTCCAATGAAATATGAAGATAACGAACAGTATTTAATCTCAAAAGTCCATTGAAACGATACAAATTAGGAGCAGAGCAAACACGGAATTCAAAATTTAGAGGTGGGATCAGGTGCCATGGAGACGTGAGCATCCCCTACCAACCGGTCACACCCATCGTTTGCTCCTTGTCATAATCGGGGAAAAACGGAAAAATCCGGAGACAGTTCAGTGTATAAATAATGGCCTAACAATTAGTATGAAAAACTTCAGTCAGCATTTGACTTAACGATAGCTAGTATGTGCTGACAAGGTCATTGTATTGACCGTAAAACTTGCGAAAAGATGACTTCAAATGAGACTATTGATATCCTTCTTTCATCAATTTTTTTGTCAATAGCTTGCCTCGTTTTAAAAATTGTTCATACATACAGCATGCTCTTGCGTATCGAATGAACTGAGAGACATTAACCCCATTTGCAGGTGATAAGGGTATATTGCTGCATAAGTAAGGGAAGTTGATGATTGAAAAGTTGAAGTCATCACATTTATCGTAAAGCTTTGTTGTTAGGTTACCACTAACGTCTTTTTCTAATAAAATATCTTGATATGAAACAGATGTGTCAGTCTTTGGTATCTTTTATTTCAAGCTAATTGTTAATTGATAATACGTCGTCGATATATCGAATTGTTGATTTGAAGGCCACTGCAAGTGTTGTCGTCTTCTCATGTAGAAGTTTTTGAATAAATTCTGCTTCATATGAATACCAAAATAGGTCTTCTAATAAGGGGTACCCATGGGAATCCAAGCGGTGTAAGAGTAATTGATTTATGATTTAACACCGTTGGCCGCAGACAAAAAAGAAGAGAATAAGTGCCCATATTTACACTGACCACTGCAATTTACATTTAATGTACAGGTTGTACCTTATTCTGTTCCAATGCCTAAGACATGTATACATTAAAGACAAATCACAGGGTCAATCTTTGTTATTCGATCAATTGAATGTGTGGGAAACGTAAAGCAGCAGAAATATTTGGAACTTTGATTTCGTATACGTGTTTTTTTTTTTTTTTTTTTTTTTTTTTTTTATGCAAAATGCAATGTGTGTACGAATCAAGTAGTGAGTGAAACCCAGAACATTTGCCAATAGAATATGTTCAGTTCATTGCAGAATGTTTATTTCCTGCACTAAAAAGAAAGAAAGAAAATTGCGAAATCCATTTAGGGTGAGATAAACATGCATCGGTCATGATCGGACACATACCTTGCTTCGGACAAATTTAAGCAATAATCTTGCATCCAACCTGAATGTCTCCGTGTTTGGACTTTTCTGTCTTAAAGCCGAAGATTTGAATTTTTTAATGATGCCGATTTTTTATTTCATGTTATGATATATTCCAAGATAATAGCCTTGAAGTGACGTCATAATTGACAGCATCAAAAAGGTATAACCATAATTTTTTTTGTTATTTCGTAAATCTTTAGAGTTGTTTTTCTTTCATTAGACTTCAAGGGAACTAGTCTGTCTTGGGAGAATTTTGTTAATAATTGATAGTTTTATAGAAAATTTCAAGAAATGTCATTTAAAAAATTGTTTGTCCCATTCAAGAATTTTTCACTCATATGGAGATGCTACCAATTGCTGGTGGAGGGCTTCAAATTTTGACCTATACTCGGCACTTAGGGCCATTGAGCAGTGAGGGATCTTTTTCGTGCCAGCACCTACAGCTACACGGGACCTCGGTTAATACGGTCTCATCCGAAGGACCGTTATCCACGTCCCGAAGTGGGTTCTAACCCGCGACGTAAGGATAAACTTCTTACAACGCGACTCTAGAGCAAACGCTCTAACCACTGCGCCACGCGGGCGACTTAATTTTTTTTTAATCTTCTTAGAGCTGTTTAAAATAGTTTGTTTATTTCACCATGCATCGGACACAATTTCACAATGTCCGATGCATGGATAATTACTTTTTGTATAGAGATATTTGCATACCTAACGTAATGGCTGTTTTTGCAGAAATTAAAAAAAAAATAAACTCAACATATTCATGGAAAATACAAATTATTGATATATGACAACTAAAGCAGACTCTCTTTAATTCTTCAAACTGTAAGAGCTATGATCCCCCGAAACCAAGCTTTAAGGGGCACGAGGCACTGCGAGGCCTATCTAAGGAGATGTGATGCAACTAACATATCTCCACATTTGTGGATCGATAAAGTCAATCAAATTAAAAGAGAGAGTTAATTTTTAAATTAAACATAACAATATTTTCATGTCACTAATTTTTAAGCATTTTAGGCATTGAAAAGCCACCGCAATAAAGGTAGTACGTTTTTCCTGTTCAATATATCGTTTGTCCGAAGAATGGTGAATACTGTCCGATCCATAGTGAATTCTGGCTCCTTCCAAAAAATTCTTTTTTAAAAATATTTTCTCAATCCATAGCATACAATTGCATCACAAATTCATATTTTAATCACATTATACATGTTTATCTTCATTTTGATAATATTCAGTGGGTAGGGTTATCTCTAGAACTTGTTAAAGTTCGAGGGTGTCCGATCCATGGTGAACTCACCCTGGTTCATAATCTGAGCAGTCTCCTCACTATGAGGGCGCAAACTAGTTTAGATCAACAGTATTAATCAAATTTCCATACAAAGCGTGTTAGTTAAGCATTTTCTCGGGCATTTTCTCTGATATCAATTTTTAGGCAGCCACAAATCAAATGTAGGAAGAAATTTTACTCGTGCGTATGTACACTTTTTATGATAATTTGAATAATTGTAAAACCATTATGATAGAACTGTATTTTTAACCAATCAAATTAAACTTCGTGAATCATGAATCGATGTTATTCTAATTTGCTGCAAGACCATTTAAAAAAATGAACTATATGAATAATAAATATGATTTTTACATGGCAATTATTCTTAACAATTCTAAGATATATTTTGTTCAATCAAACTTAAAAACGTCAGAATGATATTTGCAGCAAATGCCAATTTTCATTTTTTGCAAATCATAGAAGTCTAAATAAAGGACTATAGCATACATGTATATAGAGGGCATTCAATGTTTCTTGAGTAGGACAGCATTTTATTTTGATATTTTCACGAGTGTGAAGTACAAGATAAATTATCCAAAACAAAACAAAAAATCCTGTGTAACGAGTGAAATAAATTCCAAATTCAACTAACAAATATTGAATTTTCTGTTTATTACATTTTCTTTGATTTTCCCTTTGCCTCTGTCTTCTCGTAACACAGTGTGATTACTTTGAGTAGTCATAGCTTAGAGTTTGCGAGATTGTAAACATCATAGATTTCAACGACATATTTCGAGAAATTCGGAAGTTTTAGTTTCTGTTAGGATGATTTTTTTTTTTACTTTTTCTATCTTCTAACAGGCAACATTCTCTGTGAACGGAAGATTAAATCGAGAGTTTTACCGCACTTCTAATATTCTTTCACACTGTGACAAAATATCACTTTTCTTCAAAATGTAAACCACAGCATTTCACTCTTGAAAATGTAATAAAGTAAACATCTATCATCTTTAAACATTGCTCACGATAAGAATGTGCTTTTTTTCGAAAAATAGGCTTAAAATTATGCATAATCGATGTTAAAAAAAAATTAAATATCAAAGTACAGATGTATACATATATAAGGTAGGAAAATCCTTTTATACATTCTATGCTGATAACATGTGGCACATATACATGAACATAAAAAAGGTGGGAATCTCTTTTCTCAGAATGCATTGAATTGGGAATAACATCAAAAATCCTTTTAAAGAACACCTCAGAAAATACAAGCCATATAAAATCACAAGGATGTAGATACAAGTTATAATTTCGTCAGAAGGTTGAGAAAGATGAGGTTTATATTGCTATTGTGTTCCTTGTCACTGTACGTGTATTACACTGAGGCGTGCACCTGTCTCCCTATACCTCCGAATGGATGTAGTGCTGACTATTGTATGTCATGTTTAAACGATTTCATCCTATTATTTTTGTTCTTTTGAAAAAAAAATGTAATAATGTCCAATTTTAAAATTTATAAGAGGTTTGTAAACTGTCAAAAAAGGACAATAGATAAATACATATTTAATGTCGATAAACATTAATTTCATGTGAAAATGAATGATATGAGATTAATGCTATTTTTCAACCTTAAATTAGGAATGATTAGAAAATATCGAAGAACATATCTTGAAATAAAATGTGAATAATCGAAGATAAATTTTGTTACTTATTGTAAAGCACTCTTATTTACATGTTGATTTCTCTTACCAAAATGTAACAATTATTTTCGTATTTAAAAAAAGTTTGATAGACAGTGCAGTAGAATTTTTAAAGGATACAAAAAGCTGTAAATACGAATGTTTGTATGTTCAAAGCAATCCTTGGATATGTTGTTGGAGTTCGGAGAATAGGAAAAGCACCAGGGGATAGAAATATCTACACAGTAGTAGTACAGCGTGTCTTTAAGGTATTTTTCTTTGATTGATTAATTGATTGATTGATTGATTGTGTTTCTTGTTTTACGTCACTCTTGAGAAAAGACAGAAATCTATCTTTAGGCTTAACCGTGTATTCATTGTTGAAATACATACATACTCGTAATAGTGGGGGAGCATTAATTCAAGGAGCTTTTATTCAATGTATCAAATATTTACAATGTGGTTATATTTCTAATTATGTCACCACTACAGTGGTAATACGGAAATGCATGAGGGCCTTGAAAAAAATATGTTGGGTGAGGCCTAATTAAGATTCCTGTAGATGGTTTTTTTGTTATTCATTTTTTATCTGAGCGAAGCAAACTATTCCTTGACAATGAAAAGAATAAGGAATTTCATATTGTGATAGTAGGGCACGTAGAGAGGTATATTGATCTGATATCTGGTCAGCTGGTCACGTGGATGGGGCATATTAACAATATCATGTCAGTAGACAGGATGATATGCTTTTATACATAATTTCCTCTTAACAAATGGCATTTAATGGCAGTCCTTCCTTTCCATGAATTTAATGTTTATTTTTTATGTGGCTGCTAAGATATCGTTTGGTATCTTCGAATTTCATATTCTTGCATTTAGTCAAAGAAAAACACATACAGTGAATAGATAAAATCCAATGTACGAGGGTTATCCCTAAAAAACGCGAACTTTTTAAATATCTCATAAAGTACATGACGTACCTAAAGTACCTGACCAAACTTATTTATTTTTGCACATGTTGGATAACAATATTTTTGTAAGTTTGACTTAATGCTATGAGGTAGTAATTTCGTTTGCATTGGAAAAAGGCATTTAAAGAGTATCGAAGAAAGATGGTCGGCGCACCGAATTTTTTTCACTTAAAAATTATCAGCGATGTTTTATTTGTAACCGGATTAAAGGAAATTAAACGTGATAAAATTTACATCGGCAAAAACTCTACGATCCTTGGTACTTCCCTGTGAAAATGCATCAATTTTAGATCAGAAATGGCAATTATGTGACGTTATATGTACAAACGCTTTGCAGTAGATATTGCCAAAAATGGCGACGTCTGGTGATAATGTGGCGCACCAAATTATCATTCAGTATTGTGTTAAGCGGGTTAGGACCCTTGTCCATACCGGAAAAGAGATGGTAATGCTTGAACGACACAAACACGTGTTTTGGACACTGGTTAATACCTGTTTTAAAAGATTCAATGATTGTTGGACTGGTTATCCAATGGAGGAGGTGTTGGTAGAAAATGTTGACAAACTGAATAGTCCGGGAATCAGAGGTCATACATGAAGACCGCCGTTTTAACTTCTCTGGAAGTTGGGAAATAGTCTATTCAAAGAATCTATTATGCGATCTTTCGATAACTCTAGAGTGTGTGAGAGAAATACACTCGATTACTAGCTAAAAATCAAATGAACTGTCCAATTTCTGCCTCAAACGAAATTTTACAACTTTCTAGAAAAGAAACACAATTCCTGAACAATTTCACAAACGCTATGAACTACGTTTTGACGTCGTCGGTGTTACGCCGACAGTCATAATGTAAGATCAGTTTAACTGGAAGTAAAATGTTATTTATATAGATATTTTATTGAAATTCATATGTAGCATTCAAAAAATGTTGATTATGGTGCATGATTATTTTCCATTTATAGCATGTTCTCGTTTTTCTGGGACAATCCTCGTATGCCATGATGAAAACAGCGTATTACCCTAACTACTGAATAAAACACTGATTGCTCTTTAGTTTAATGTCAGCCATATCGTGAATCACATAAAAGTGGTCGATAATAAAAATAATAATACATTTTTAACTTTGTTTAAAGAAAAGTGTTGTTATACGAGTAATGTTTTATGCAATTTCTCTGGAAAAACATGACATTAATAGTAACACCATGGAATATTGAGGTTTGATGGCTTAGAACATTATCATTGTGTGATGGAACTAATATATATGATGTTTTCAGAGAATTGAGTAACGCTGGATTTGAAAGATAAATTAAGTTTTATTTTGTATATCAATTGGAAGTTTAACAAAACTGTCCAAATAGTAGAATGGTCGCTCAGAACATGTAATCAGTTTTGTCCGATAATCAATTTCAACACATTGGACAGAGGTGTTGTAAATCTCACAATTTAGATATCCTCTATCTACAATAACAGTAAAAAATTCCTATATACATCGTTTCAGGATAACATGCAGTGAAGAAAAACTTCATTTGGATAAATAATTGTCATGTTATTTGCAGAAATTTGAAGACATGATCACGAAGGAGTTTTTGGATTAAATTCGCTCATTGATTCTATAGAGTGAACATTTTTTAATCAAAAACTACAAGCAGTTCCTCTACTGTAAACCTCTTTTTATTCACGAGAATTTTTTTTTTCAAGAAATAATCCGAGATTTCCTGCTTATTTATTTGTATTACTAAAGATTATATAAAATGATGACTCAAGTTCATGAAAATTTTGAAATTTTGTCTCGCATATAAATACATTATAACTATATCCCGCCAAAATTCGATGCCCGAAAAAAATTGTCATCTACAGTATTTGATTATCTATTTATTTATTTATTTTAATCATTATACTGGTGTTTCGATAATTTAGGTAAACTAATCTATTCTATTTTATCCTATGAAAATAAATATGTACTGATTTTTAAATTATAATTACAGAGAACCAGATATCTAAAGTATGTGATTCGAATAGAATCCAATGTCTCCAGTGCTGCTTGTGGTGTTAATTTACAAGTGGGAAAAACTTACGTCATTTCCGGTAATATTAACCAAATTAAAATTAGCTGTATGATATTTACAAATATGGGATTGTTTCATCTCCTTTAAAGCTGATTTTGTAAAGTTAACATTATAAAAAAAGAGGCGTTATATAGGATTATAAATGCTTGTATTTTCTTCAAATCATTTCACTTGCCTTTTTAAAACCAATTTTAAGAATATAAATTTTGAGCTGAGAATGTATATAACTATAAAATGAATATATGATAATTCTGCCGAACACATGCATTAACAGTATACATCATTCAATTAACATTATAGGTAGTGCAAATAAGTACAGATTTTCAACCAACTCTTGCCAGTTCATCCGTGAATGGAGAAGAATCCCTCTGTCACAAAGGAAAGGACTATTCTGTAGAAAAAGTTGGTGAAGTTTGTTTCTGCTTTGAAATATGTCATCTTTGCAAAATGCATGAACTATACATATAAGAGATAAATATAAAGTATGCAGGTGTCCTACAATCTATGACCATGTGCCTCTGTACGTGTTGTATCTGATCTCAATCCTGTATCTATGACCATGTGCCTCTGTACGTGTTGTATCTGATCTCAATCCTGTATCTATGACCATGTGCCTCTGTACGTGTTGTATCTGATCTCAATCCTGTATCTATGACCATGTGTCTCTGTACGTGTTGTATCTGATCTCAATCCTGTATCTATGACCATGTGCCTCTGTACGTGTTGTATCTGATCTCAATCCTGTATCTATGACCATGTGCCTCTGTACGTGTTGTATCTGATCTCAATCCTGTATCTATGACCATGTGCCTCTGTACGTATTGTATCTGATCTCAATCCTGTATCTATGACCATGTGCCTCTGTACGTGTTGTATCTGATCTCAATCCTGTATCTATGACCATGTGCCTCTGTACGTGTTGTATCTGATCTCAATCCTGTATCTATGACCATGTGCCTCTGTACGTGTTGTATCTGATCTCAATCCTGTATCTATGACCATGTGCCTCTGTACGTGTTGTATCTGATCTCAATCCTGTATCTATGACCATGTGCCTCTGTACGTGTTGTATCTGATCTCAATCCTGTATCTATGACCATGTGCCTCTGTACGTGTTGTATCTGATCTCAATCCTGTATCTATGACCATGTGCCTCTGTACGTGTTGTATCTGATCTCAATCCTGTATCTATGACCATGTGCCTCTGTACGTGTTGTATCTGATCTCAATCCTGTATCTATGACCATGTGCCTCTGTACGTGTTGTACCTGATCTCAATCCTGTATCTCATCAGTAGAAAAAGTTTAAAGAATGTCTTGTTCTCATACACATATTGCTTTGTATTTTGCATCTTCAAATATGATAATTGTTTTCTAGGATACCTGTTTCAGAAGAAAAGCAGCTGGCATAATGGTCAATATAGACCTTGGTGGAATAGAACATAATTTATTGAATTTGGTCTCCTAAGATTAATAAAATTGAAAATTTAAAAGAGACTTTTTGTAATTAAGACAAGTAAAACACCATTTTTATTATTATAGGATTTATGGTGAATGTCTTATATGCTTCACTTGCTAAATAAAATGCGTAAAGATATTTAATCTTTTAATATGGAATATTCTCAGCCAATGATGATATAATAAGTTGATAATATATTGTTTGAGGCCGTGTGCTCCTTGTCATGATCGGATTGACCATAAAACTTGCAAAATGATGACTTTAAACGAGACCGTTTTTCAATAGCTTGCCTCATTTTAGAAATTGATCATACGTAGAGCATGCTCTTGCGTACCGAATCAAATAAGAGACATAAATCCCCTGAGAGATATACACCCCATATGCAGGTGATAAGGGCATATTGCTGTATAAGTAGGGGAAGGTGACGATTGAAATCTTAAAGTCATCACTTTTTTCATAAAGCTTTGATGTTAGATTACCATTAACGTCTTTTCTAGTAAAATTTGAAACGGATGTGTCACACTCTGTGGTGTCTTTTATTTCAAGTTCACTGGGATATATCGTGTCGACATATGAATGGAAATAACTATTGTTAATTGATAATACGTCGTCGATATATCGAAATATCGAGTTGAAAACCACAGCAAGATATTTCTTTTTCTCATGTATAAGATTTTGAATAAATTCTACTTCATACGAACACAAAAATTAGTGTTTTAATGATAATTTCATAAAAAAGGAATGGAGCGATAAAAACCAATGATATAAAGCATATTATGAATATTTGTACAGTGTTTTTCAAAAGACAAAATACAAGTGTATATTCTGAGAAAATAATTAACACACAGTCTAAAAATAAATAAACAATGTATGTAAAATATAGATGATAAATGTATTATTAACACATTTTTGACAACAATGTTAGAACAAATTTAAAAAGTGATATTGTATCGGAAGTTCAGTGAATGGTATGCTGTTATAAAATAGGCAATCATGTTTGATAATAAATTGATTTTCTGATATGAGTTAATGCAGTACGAATTGTTTCCGTTTTATGTCAGTTGGCTTGTCATTTTCGTTATCTGTAAGTTACATAGACTTTGGACAAACGGCATCTTTCGCAGTATCCGATGAGAAAAATTTTCTGATACTTTCATACAAATACCACTGCCTTCCAATATGAAGTCCCCTCTCTGTGATAACATCAGAAAGCCCCCCCCCCCCCACCCCCGAGGGTTGTACATTTCTCTTGAACAGCAACATGCTTGCCTAAATTCCCTCCTTCACCTCAATACTTCCAGGGTTGACAGCATGGAATTGGGAATAATGGTATCTATATAATTTTTCAAAGGTTTGAACAAATTCTGAGGAGATGTTTTCCAGTCATAAAACACCACTAGCTTCCCCTGGTCCTTAACAATCTGTTGAATGTTGTGTCCATTTTAACTTTACGTATGAACTGATTCTGCTACCTGAAAAAAAAATATATAAAAAATTCTTGTCTTTCAATCAAAAACATTATTTGATAATTTTGAAAGTATGACTTTGGCAACATTTGGCAACATATAAATACTGCTTCATGAAGTTATTTGTATCTATACATTTACCTCTGTTTCTACATTTAAGTTTCTACAATTTAGTTTCCATATTCTAAAGTGCCAAACTGGTTCAATCAATCTGACCGTGACTGACAAATGGGACACAGATGCGGCATAAATGTTAAAGAGAAAAAAACTTCATAAAGTCTATGTGTTTTCTTATAACGCGGATTTCATGTAGAAAATATCTTATCTTTCTCTTTTCATCTTTGGTTTTTTATTATTTTAAAGATTTTTAAAAGTGGTCCAATTTAGGTCAATGTTAAAAGGTAAAAAAAAATATTTGTATCTCAGGAAAAGGTAAAAAAATATTTGTATCTCAGGAAAAGTCTCGACAAAAGAAATACACCTGTGAAATTTAAAAGCCCGACCCGAAAAGAAATACACCTGTGAAATTTAAAAGCCCGAAAATTCGTCAAACTCCAATGTCAAGTGGTCAAATATCTTGGTACCCCAAAATAGTCTTGTCACAAGAAATATACCTTTGAAATAAGAAAGTCATAGCTTCAGCCAATCAAAAGTTATGGACAAGGTTTTAATTGTTTGTGGACAAACAAATAAACAGATAAACAGACACACAAACCGACCAACCAACGGACGGACACAAACCGACCAACAGACACACAAACCGACCAACCAACGGACGGACACAAGCCGACCAACAGACACACAAACCGACCAACCAACGGACGGACAGGGGAAAAACTATGTGCATCATAATCTTCGAGGGCATAAAAATAACTCTATGCCACCAGGAGTTATAACATTTTTCATATACGCTCATAAATTTCCTAATTTAAGAATTTTTTTAATGAATAGAATTTTTGGAAACATTGCATACGTAATTAAAGAGGAAACAGTAGTCAAGTATATATAAAAAAATAAACGAAGTTAAATTATTTCTAATTAAAAGTTCTTCAGTTTATTTTATGTGCTTAGTTCTATGGTAAGCATTCTATACTGTTCTTTCTCCATAAATTTTTAGAGAGAAGATAAAGCAGGTGAGGGTGGAGAGAAATTTCGAAATTGATGTTGAAGGCCTGAGAAGGTTAAAAAGTTAGACAAACGATTTAAAAAGTTTCTAAATTTTGCATGCAACCATATGGAAAACTCGAGCCTAGTTTCCTGATCTAGTATTCTTATCGTTCATAGAAAGGTGTGCTATTATCAAATGTTTTTGGATAATATATATTTTTAAATATTTTTAAATGTTCATAGGAACAGAGAGCTAAAGCTATGTCTCTTAAAACACAGATTATTACAAATATTCATGGATCGATCTAGCTACAGCGTCATTATGTGGATCAGAAACCGTAACAAAAATACTATAGTTCACTTTTAGGTATTACAGGTATCAATCCTATTTTTGTTTTGTATACATATCCGCTGTTTGTTTTACGTCCCCTTGGTTACATGTAATTTTGTCCTCATTTTGAAAAACAATGAATTGCCTCAGAAGCCTTCAAATTTAATTCTATTTCAGTCCTTTATGGCCATTAGTCTGCAAGAAATTCTTTGTCTAGCACCGACAGCAATACGGTACTTAGGTAAATAAGTTCTCATTCGTTGGACGGATCCTCCTGTCCCAAGGTGGTATTCGAACTCGCAACGTAGGGATATTCTTTCTCCTCGATACTACAAAATAAAGCTCTCACTAATGTGCCTTGCAGGCGATTGTTCACAGAGATAAAAACTGAAAACAGAATGAAGGTGTTTGATACAGAACGTCAACTCTTGGAAGAAGTAAGAAGAAAAACTTCTCTACAAAAGAATTCAAATCTTGATTTACCTAACATAAATGAATATGGAAGAACTTGAAAGTACTCACATTCGTTTATTTTTTTTTTAATGAATATTGCTTGAACTGACTTAGTTATTATGTAATAAAATGAGGATCGGTGTAAGCTATGATTAAATGGCCATTATACCACAGGAAAATATTTGACATTTTACGCAATGGTTGTATTGCAGAATAAAGGTTTAATTGATAATGATGGAGAAACAGGATAACGTCATTGGTAGTCATAAACAACACATTGTATCAGAATATCGAAAACAGGATAAACCAAGTGTTATTTAAGTGAAACTACTCTTTCATTAGAGAATTTGTAAGACATACATGTGTATGGGTTCTATTTACAGGTTTTAACATAGCTAACAACAAAAAAGAGCCGGTGCAACGAAGCCAGTTTGCAAAGTGTGCTAAGTGTTACCCAATAAATACACAGAGAGGTATGTTGATTAAAACTCCGTCAAAGATGAAAAGTGTATCTTTTTCATATTAGCAAAAATATTAATGCGTTTTCTTTAAATTATTCTTTTTGTTTAGTTTGTATGAAATAATGTCACAAAATTCATGC
Organism: Saccostrea echinata; assembly: GCF_033153115.1. Classification (NCBI taxonomy): domain Eukaryota; kingdom Metazoa; phylum Mollusca; class Bivalvia; order Ostreida; family Ostreidae; genus Saccostrea; species Saccostrea echinata. Next base: position 2,559,052 of record NW_026889800.1, read on the forward strand.
AAATGTGATTAATCTTCTTTTGACAGACAGCTTTTCTTGAAATGGCATCTTATAAAAGAATTATGGTAAACACATCCTTACCATTCAAATGGAATCCAACAACTTTTGATAAAGAAACAACACTGAATCACACTTATAGTGAATTTCGGTATTCAATGTCGCCGTTAACGGTACAACCTCTTCAGAAATTTTGGAACGAAACTCAGAACTTCTCTGCTGAACATAATTACGATGGATATTATAACAAGGATGCCACAGTATCATTAAAATTCTTTTTGATCGATTCCAGAAGGATTGATTTGACATCGGAAAGATTTCAAAAATCTATCGTAGGGCTGTCACTGATACTTGGATTGTTGGGTTTCCTAGGAAATGTTGTTACCATCAGCAAAATTTTGTGCGATAAAAAGCTTCATACTCCTACATATGTTGCCATTGGGTGCCTTGCTTTTCCAGATACTCTCAATATCGTCACTTTGTATCTGACTAAATTTTCTAACCTAGCTTTATATGCTGCACAAAAATATGTTTTTTTCGGAAGTATTTTCGAGTTCATAACTGTTAATTTCCTATTTGAAACGATTGCTTATAGTTCTAGTTCACACATTATATTCCTATCTATTATCAGATATTTATTGACTGTCCATCCTTTACGAAGCAAAGTAAGAATCACTGCGTCATTTGTAATGTGTTGTTCTGTTGTGGTTTGGATTCTTTGTTTAGTACCTTCGACGTTAACTCTTTTAATGATATTATGGTCTGGTAGATATTCAATTGATAAAATGAGAATAACCTCAATCCCATTTGTACTTATGCGTGTTGCTTTATGTGGATTAATTCCGATCTGTGTAATCATTGCTTTACATTTACTGAAGATGAAAGCCCTTAGAAAATCTTCTGTCACAAACAGCATCAGTAAAAGAATGGATGTTATAATTTCCATAATATTATCAGTTTTTATCTGCTATCAAATCTCAAAATTACTATTCTCCGTTGTTGCATTATCTTTACTTTTTTCAATGGAAAACAGTCCGTTTTCTATAACCCATCATGCATACACATTTGACATTGCTGTCCTCTTTGGTTTCCTGAATTTTTCTTGTTATCCCTATATACTCTTTTTATCTTCAATGATCCTTACATACAATAAAAGTAGTCAAACAAAGAAACCGTAGTTCTTTACACAAATTACGCTCAAACCGAGATTTGACCGAGATATCCAAGGATTCGAGATATCTAAGGAAGAATACTTAAAGAAAAGGACTTTGGGACTTCCAAAATCCCCTCGACATATCCATGGTATTCGACTTATCCCGTGTTTGAGATACCGAAGTTCAACTGTAGTTCCGTTGGATTGTAAAACGTGTCATTTTATAACTATAATAAATCTGCTTTATTATTCAGCAAAAACTTGAATAATACTTCAGATGCCACCTGCAGAAAGATATTTTATTTATCTAATGTTATTGATATATTGATATTGCTTCTGCCTAATAAACAATGATTTTTGAAGTATTTAAACTTTCCTTCGTAAACAGGTATTTTTTCTCAATGAATCAGATTTCTAACAGATATTCATTTGTTTATTCTTCTGACCTTAGGATAAAATACGAGATGTAATAGCATTCATCATTATTATACCTAAGATTTATTCACAACTGTTGAGGAAATATTATACACTGAAGAACAGAGAACTTCATGGTGTTCTACATAAGTTAACTTATAAGCGATGGTTTTATTACACCGACTATTTTCTAAACTTAGGTAAAAGATTTATGTTTATATTTAAAAAAAAAAACCTGGAATATCATTTATATATGTCAAAATAATGTCTTTAGCAACAAAATCTTATAAATGCTATTAGATCTCAGTATTAAATTAAAAAAAAAAGATTACAGAAAAACACAATTGTTAAAGGATTGAACATGCACAGAATTGTTATTACAAGAAGCATAAATAAAACACCCAAATATATAGAAACATATACGAATAGCTAGTATTGAGTGAGACACTAAATCGGAAAAAACGAAATATACTGTATTATTAATATAGCCAGTTTTAATTAGGGTTTGACGGTTGATTTCGTTAAAAAACAAAAGATATTTTGCATGATAAAAGGACACATGATTAAAAGAACGAGACGATCGGTGCTGCAGAGGCACTGCTCTGTGTGTGAATGAGGACTTGATTATATAATAAAGATATGTAAATGCAATTCAATATCAATACCATTTGACCAGTATTACGAAATGTTAAAAGGTACACAAAGATAGATTTATGATTAAGGATTATTCCTCAAATAAGAAAATGTTACTGTACTGTGGGAAAAGGCGTGCATTTCCTTCTTGACCTCAGTTTGTGTTCTGAGACCTTAGACATTGTTGAAAATTGTACAGAAGTGAACTTAGAAGAGATACTTTCATTTTGATTTTACGTACAACAAAGGTCGACCATAAGGAATACGGCATAGCGAACATAAGCTTTCATTATCAAATATGGAGATAACGAACAGTTTTCAAGTATTCAAGTCCATTTAAACAATACAAATCAAAAGCGGAGCAATCACGGACCTCTAAAACATTAGAAGTTGGATCAGTTGCCATGGAAGAGTGAGCATCCACTGCCGAACGGTCACATCAGCTGAGCTAGTGCTCCTTGACATGATCGGCAAATAATGGAAAAATCCATAGATAATTTAATGCGTAATTAATGGCCTAACAATTAGTATGAAAAAACGTCTATCAGCATTTGACTTAATGATAGATCGTACTTGCTGACAAGGTCATTGTATCGACAACAGGACTTGCAAAATGATGAATTTAAACGATACTGTTGATATTCTTGTTTCATCAACTTTCCACGTTTTAGGAATTGTCCGTACGCAGAGCGTGCTCTTGCATATAGAATCAACTGAAAAATGTAAACCCCATATGCAGGTGATAAAAGTTTATCGCTACATAAGGAAGGCAATGTAATATCATGTACCCAGTAGTGTTTCAGCCCTGATATCCCTGTCTCAGTCCCTTGTCAAGGGGCTGTTTCCCCCTCAAATTTCCATCCATTATGTCTGTGAATTTAGAGTAAAACATGTATTTAAGTGTTCAAGAAAAATATTATGTTCTTCACGAAATATTAACATTACAATTTACAAAAAAACTCATTCTTCAACCAAGAAATCAATCCCAGGCTCTTTATTATCATAGACACCTGCTTTTTCAATAAAAACTGAAGTCGAAAAGAGGTAGGGGCTCCAAGGGTCAAAATCGGCCCCATCTAAGAAATAATATTTTTCTGATTATAAGCTGCTGATGACTATTTTTTTTAAATAACATCAAATTGTTCGAGATAGTCAATTTAAGGAAAAAATTAAAGCATAAACTAGAGATTATTACAAAGTCAATAACATTAAATATCTTCACTACGTAATACTCAGTGTGCACACAATTAACTTCCTTACTGGTCATTGAGTTAGTCACACTCATTAATATAAGTGAACACATTAACAGTCTATATTTTATAAGTTGTTAAAAAAATCCTTTGCTACAATATTACGATGATAATCTAATGGTTGTCATAGCAACCAACTTTATGTTCAGAAATACGTCTCTGACTGCATTAGTAACAGGAAAGAAATTTTTCAAAAACTTTACATTTTTAGCCAATTTTAAAATGCATGTTGAAGTGTTTTGTTGCCAAGTAGAGGTTATCAGGAAATTAATATGAAAAATTCTTACATCTGTGTCAATTCAATAATTCATCTAAATATTACAATTCTTCTTAATAAGGGGTTTATGTAATATCGTCCATGAAATATGGCTTTACAGCCTTATAGGATTTTTAAGTACTTGTGGTTTTGAATAAACAACTAATTATTCTTTTGATTTACATGCTTTTATAGAGTGAACGTTTCTAAACCTTCATTTCTTATTTATTTTGATAATACGCAAGATACATTATAATCAAGCACATAGACGCGGGTGGAGTTGTGAATGCACCCCTCCTAATTACAATGGAGGGTAATCGTGTTCAGAAATCCAGACTTGTAAGTTTGTAAATCCAAACTTGCAATCGTATCAGTTTCATAGGTTACATACATGTATACCAGTAGGAAATTCCGACATCCAAGCATGTAGTTTCTCATTATCAAAATTTGACAAACGTGTACCTTTTACATTTATAGTTTGTGAATTGTCTTTGTGTTTCATTCAGAGCGCGGCAATGTAGATTCCGGAAATCAATGTTTACAACATCAAAAATACACATATTCATATTATAAACTCAAAGTCAACACAGTTTATGTTCGGAACTACATGCTAGGATGTCGAAATTACCTACTGACATATGTAGACTATGAAACTGGTACAATGGCAAGTTTGGATACATTTAACATTAATTGTTTTATCAGCGTTAAAGTCTACACCCCAAGAATTTGACCAATTCTTTATTTTCAAGATCGGCCGTAAGAGATAATGTAGAAGTAATGATATCATCGTCTACTATAGCAAAAATGATGTATCATCCGAACGGATAACATTATGCATGCCTTCGGTTATCATTAATGTTTATTATACCTCTTTTAAGAATACTCAAATTTGATTGGCTTGTTAGAAGGCTTTTAAACTCAATAATGACTCCAAAAAGTACAGTTTACAGCAATAATGACCTAGGAATCATTGCACGTGGGATATAATGACCCGGTCGTTATAAATAATGACCGCTAAAAATGACTTGATAATCTAAATTCCATTCAAATTAAAAATTCATGCATACAGTAATGATTGTTCATTGTTCAAAATGCCGTTATAAAAATATGTATAGTCTTTTTATGATACAGAATACGATTAACCTTTTGACTGTGTTAGATGCGTCATAAAATTTATCGTTTTCACTGAAACTTTCTTTGCAATGTCGAACGAATGCACACTCGGCTCTTTTGTACCGTAAAAGTCTGCACCAGATTGTCATTGAACTCGGGAATGGTATTTGTGAATTTATAAATATGCATGTTACTGACAATCACAGATTGTTTTAATAAATCGGCGGTGCAAAAACTTACATGACTTGCAGGCGAAAAGTAAACAACTTCATCAGCGAACCCCGATCCCGATGAAACACTGATAATAACAGTTCGTAGGTCTAATACACAATTGATTATTTTAGTAATTAAGCCTACAAAAATTGTCTTCACTTTATATCGGTATAATAAAACAATTGATTACCCCTTATGAGTTCAACATGGTGAAATAAGAACCCTCGACCTGGCCCACTCGCTGACCTCGGCCGCTACGCGGCCTCGGTCAGGTCAGGTCATCTCGTGGGCCAGGTCGAGGGTCCTTATTTCACCATGTTGAACTCATAAGGGGTAATTAATTGTATATTGTTGACTTTTTGCCTGTCAATAAATATTTTGTTTGGTTGTACCCCTCCAAATAAAATTACTGAATATATAGATTGATTTTTTTTTCATTGTAAAATGAACAGAAACAATTATAGTTGTTATCTTATTTGAGTTGATCAAGAGTAAAGATTTTTGCAGTAGAAGATTGTATTTTTCTTTCAAAGTCTGCTTTTCAACAAAATTTCAATCTTCCTTCTCTAAATGTAATGCAGTACAATAGTGTTATTTGTGCTATTGCAAAATGCTTAAAAAATCTGGCAATTAAGAGAACAAAAATGAAGAAAAGTTGTCTGCATTATTTACCATTTTATTAGGTCACCTGAGTCACTCAGGTGACCTATTGCTATCTGTTTTCGTCCGTCGTCGTCCGTCGTCCGTCGTGCGTCGTGCGTCGTGTGTTAACATTTGAACATTTTCAGCTTCTTCTCTGAAACCGCTGAACCAATTTCAGCCAATTTTTGCATGTGGCATCTATGTGTGAAGGGGAACAAAATTTGTGAATTTCATGGTCCCTGCCCCCCTGGGGCCTGAGGGGTGGGGCTAAAACCATCAAAATTAATGCAATCTTTAAAAATCTTCTTCTTTACTCCTGGACATCAAGCAGTCAAACTGTTGACGTGATTGTAATAAGCATTGAGCCCTCTACCAAATTTGTGAAATTCATGGCCCCAGGGTCAGGGGTTCTGGTGCTAGGGCGGGGCTATATAGATCATATAGTGAAAGTGCATTATTTCTTTGAAAATCTTCTTCTCTACTCCTGGGTATTATTGAAACAAATTGAATACATAGTTATGATAAGCAAGGGTGACTCTACCAAAATTGTGAAATTCATGGCCCCAGGGTCAGGGGTTCTGGTGCTGGGGGGGGGGGGGCTCTATAGATCATATAGTGAAAGTGCATTATTTCTTTGAAAATCTTCTTTTCTACTCCTTGGTATTATTGAAACAAATTAAATACATATTTATGATAAGCAAGAGTGACTCTACCAAAATTGTGAAATTCATAGCCCCAGGGTAAGGGGTTCTGGTGCTGGGGGGGGGGGGGGGCTCTATAGATCATATAGTGAAAGTGCATTATTTCTTTGAAAATCTTCTTCTATACTCCTGGGTATTATTTAAACAAATTAAATACATAGTTATGATAAGCAAGAGTAACTCTACCAAAATTGTGAATTTCATGGCCCCTGGGTCAGGGGTTCTGATGTTAGGGCGGGGCTCTATTTATTATATAGTGAAAATGCATTAATGCTTTAAAAATCTTCTTCTCTGCTTCTGGGTATTATTTAAACAAACTAAGTACATTATTATGATAAGCAAGGACACCTCTTCCAAAATTGTGAAAGTCATAGCCCCAGGGACAGGGGTTTTGTGCTAGGGTAGGGCTATATAGCTCCTACAGTGAAGGTGAATTATTTCTTTGAAAATCTTCTTCTCTGCCCCTGGGTACTATTTAAACAAACTATGTACATTGTTATGATATGCAAGGATGCCTCTTCTAAAATTGTGAATTTCATGGCCCCAGGGTCAAGGGTCCTGGTCAAAAGGTGGGGGGGGGGGGGGCTCTATTGATTATATAGTGAAAAATCAAAATTTCTTTGAAAATATTCTTTTCTGCTTCTGGTTAAAAAGCAAAGAAGCTAAGTATATAGTTATGATGAGCAAGAGTGCTTCTTTCAGAGTAGTGAATTGCATGACCCCTGGGTCAGATGTGCTGGTATAAGGGTGGGGCTGTTGATAATGTAGTGAAAATGCATTAATTCTATTAAATAATCCTGTCTGCTCCTTAATGTTAAGCAAAGTGATAACTTATGATGAGCAAACTTGAAACTTCTGGTCCCAGGGTGAGAGGCTCTGGTGTTTCTCAGTGGTGAAGGGGGGGGGGGGGAGGGGCTCTATTGATAATATAGTGAATCTGTAGTGAAAATGCATTATTTCTTTAAAAATCTTCTCTGCACTTGGGCATATCAGAGGCAAAAAGTGTAACAGTTGTAATAAGGTAGGGTATTTTTACCAGATTTTTGAACATATGGACCATTTGGTCAAGTGTTCTGGTCCTAGCCAGGGCTCAATTAATTTGCATTCTACTGAGAGGAGTTATTCCCCTTTGCCGTTTACTTTTGATAATTAATCATTGTAAATAATGTACTTGAAAAATTAATAGAATAAGAGAATTATGCAAGAATTTTTATTGTATAATACAAAAAGTATTTTCATAGTTTTAATGATCATGTGGACTTGTAAGTAATAGATAAATAAAAATGAGACAAAAATAACTTGTCTTATTAAATGTTCATCAAAGACCAAGAGAGGCCAATGTAAGAGATTACAACAAGGAATTAAAATAGTACAAAAGCACTGACAGTTTGTTAATATACTGTATGGTGATAGTGATAAATGGGGAACAGATTAGAACCTAATCTATGAACTGTTAATGAATAGTAGACTAATTATTTTGTTGATCCTGATCACCCTATTTTTCTTGCTTTTGGGCAACAAAGCTTCACCTTTCATTTCATTTTAATACTCTATGGATCCTCTAAATTGTTGTATTCTACTCAGGTGACCATTAAGGCCCTTGGGCCTCTTGTTTTAAATATATTTTGTTAAATGCAAAATGTTCAAAAATTATTTACAATGTCATAAACAAAAATTGTACAAAGCTTACAGCAATTTCAAAGTGGAATTTAGAGTTGTTCCCTCATGGAGTGAATGATATATGCACACAAGATGTTTTTCGAGTGTGCTTCAAGACTACAAATGATTCTTCCTGTTGGCTACTATCTCAAAAAATTAACATTAAAACATCTGATTCATGCAACTTTTGTAAGGAGGATATTGAAACTATTCAACATACATTTTTAACTTGTAATGACATAGTAGATTTATGGAGAAATTTGAGTTTGTATATCTACAGAACAACTACTAAAAGAATTGGTTTTAATATCAAAAATATTATTTTGGGTGAAATACCACTTACTAAAGATAACTTAATTATAAACTTTGTTATATTATACACAAAGCAGTATATTTCTACTTGCTCATTACAGTGTAAAAAGCCAAACCTTCTTGGTCTAATAAATCATTTAAAAATGAAATATAACATTGAGAGATCTGTATCAATTTATATCTCTAAACTGTCAATTTTTGATAAAAAATGGGACTTATGGAAGAAAATGTTTGAACCCAGTTGACATGTTTTTGTTTTTGTTTAAAGCCAATTAATCTATTGAATAATATCTGTTTTTGATAACTGCAATTTTATTATTGGTGAATAATTGATATAGTGAATTCTTTTTAACGCAGCCTTCAATTTCTTTCTGTATAATTCCAGTTCAATCCGATATGTGCGAGTGGATGTATGAATGTTTGCGTGTGTAAAAAATCCTTTGTATACTGCCTTATAGATATTTATATTGACATGTATACAATGGATAAAGTAAATAATAAAAAAAAAGATTTTTGCAGTACCCCCCTCCCCCCCCCCCCCACCAAGTTGAAAATACAGATGCTTTAGCATGGAATAAAAATAGCTATCTAAAATAAATGTACACAAAAAGGGATTATAATTTCACAGAAAGTGATGCTTCTAATTTTTTAAACACTAAATTCTTATTTCTATAGTGAAATATACAAATTTTACAGTTCTCTTTCTGTTTTGTATGGACTTTTCCAATTAGGTAAAATTTCATGAATTCATTTCTTTCAACCCCCCCCCCCCCCCAATCCACACACACACACACCCTCACACACACACACACACGCATACTTTTTCTTTTTCCCAACTTTTCGTGCTTTCGTGCTTTTTACTTTTTTCAAGTAGGATTTTTTTTGTTTTTCAATTACCAAATTGGCTCCTCCCCCCCCCTCCCCGCCTTCAGAACAAACAAAAAAAAAATTACATGTTTGATATGTTAATTTCTGTGATCGTCTAGATACGATCATATTTGTCTTTAAATAATTAAAGGTCATTTTAAAAAGGCAATTGATTTATCTTGGATATCTGTAAACTGCAAAACGAATTTTGAAAAGAAACTAAACGAGGACTTACCAGCCGAAAAATTTCATTTTCTTTGAGACATCTTCTTTATTCCGGCTATGATTATTTTTCTTATTTTCTTTCATAAATTTATTACACGCTGACTTCCTCTCGCTTTGGTTTGGTTTTGACTGACTTTTTTTGCTTTGCGGTTTACATTTATTATTTTGATAAAAGACCGGTTACACGCAGCCGTGTGATGTAGTGAGCGGATCTATATTCACGCACAGTCATTTAGGGTATTCCAAATCAACTTTAACATTTTAACTGCAATATTTTTATTTATGTTTTTGACCCAGTTGTATAAAAACTCAGATTCATATTACAGAGCGATTCTCTCTTCGATACAGCGACCTTGAGGGGGTTATATTTACATCAACTTTTTAGTTTATTGCGGGTCATTTCCGGATATTTCAAATCATCAGGTAAAGTTTAAAACGGCCATATGTAATGAATATTAATTGGTATGTTTTACGAAAAGGCTCCAGAAATGATAAGAATTATTTTCTTCTTAACTGTCCTTGTTTAATTTAAGTTATTAACATCCCCCCCACCCACCCCCCCCCACCCCACCCCCACACACACACACACACTTACGCACTATAAAACAGCGTCGTCAGAAGCGGATCATGCAGAAAAGCAAATACCAAAGATGAAAAATAATTGCTAGAAATAACTTGACTGTAAAACGTCAACCTGTTAATATAACTTTGTCAATATTTTTTAAACCCTGATGATTTTTTTTTCCAACCCCAAACAAGTAACATATTGAAATTGTAGTACTAATTGATAATTGTACGAGTAGGCTACCAACAAAAAAATCATGACGATGATGATTACGAAAATGTATGAAAGGGAAGTAAACCAGCGCGTGTTAAGGACAGACGATACGTTCCTCAGTAATATATAATTTTTTATAAGATTTTAACATTAGAAACCAGTTTAGAAATCAGAAGGTAATTAAAATTTTGAATATTTTCCACACAATACGAAGATATACAAAACAGATATTTGAGGAACGTATCGTCTGACCTTAAGATATCACAAATATCAAGTGCCACATATCACATACGCATACTTGTATATGCATGTCCGTATATGTATCATAAAAGCATCGACAAAGCAAGAGCTAATGACTAGAACCCGGTCTAGTCTTATTATCTCTTGCTTTGTCAAATCCTTACTGTCATACCCCATTGCATTTAAAGAAAGCCAATATTATTACATGTATAAAAATATCTGATATATAACAAGTGCAGCGTGTGCAATTTATTCGGCTGCGGTCATGTACACACGTGATTCGAAATACCCAAAACTGTAGGAGGCTACAAACACAGCCATAACATATATTTTTTTAGAGGTTATAAAAAAAATTGATGCTTGTGGAAGCTTATAAAGTTGCTGATCTACTATTACCTGATATACCATGCTCTATCCACCATCAAGGCAACAACGTCACAACGTTGATGAGAAATACAATGCAACATTATTATACGGGCAATTCTTCGAGAAGGAAAGCAAGTGAATGAATTATATTGGTAATGTTTTTAATGAAAGCACAATGTTTGTCTCCTAATTTTTTGTATGTAATAAGTATAAACCATGCTGTTAATGGTTGTTTGGTTGTCACACGTGTGCACGTGTCGTTCGAGGTACATCGAAAACGTGTAGCAAAATGTGGAGTGATTCGGAATACTTTAAGACTGTATATTTCAACTGCCATGCCGTAAATTGATATCAATTGATTTCATTTGTCGTATATAAAAGCATATTTTTTTTAACCTGTACGATGATAAAACAACACAGAATCATATGTAATATCGATCTTATTGCTTTTGTAAATGATAATTGATAACTTGGAACGACATGTTAGCTTTGCATTCAGCGGCGGATCTTTCATGCTCCGCAGGCTTGCAACAATACTGTTGATAGATACTTTAATAATGAACATTTCAGAGAAATTTGGTTTTGGTGCATGCGTGCGGAGGTATTTTATTTTAATTTATTGCTAAAAATTACGAGATTTTGACGTTTTTGCCAAACTAAGTCAAGTTTACGTCATAAATATGACGTCATAAGTACTGCATTTACCGAAGTGTATCTATTTATGGAGTACAATAATTATAAATATTGAAAAATAAGCGGAGTCCAATTTTTGGACTAACTTTAAATTCCATATTTTGGGACCGATTTTGGTCCATGGAGCCCCTACCACTTTACTTATTTTGTCATTGGTCTTTGCAAAATTATTTTCTTTAATAAACATTCTGACTGTTCAAACAAATACTCTGAAATGGATATTTAAAAGATGCATAAATTTATGACTAATAATAACTATGTCGTTTTTAGTGATCAGGCCTTTCAACAATCCGTCGGAATTCTGAAATAGCACTGCATTAACGTTATAGAAGACTTTTTTTGTATTATTAATATGAAGCAGAATTTATTCAAGAACATAAACATGATAAAATGACTCTTGAGGTGGTCTTCAGCTCAACATCAACTCAACATTAAGATACCGGTATATCGACGACGTATTAAAAATAAACAATAGTACACACATTCTTTATGTCGACTCGATAAATGCGAGTTAACTTGAACTAAGAAATACCATATAGTCTGAGACTTATTTTTTGATATTTTATTAAAAGAACAAAATTTTATTATAAATCCTATGACTTCATTTTTCCTATCGTCAACTTCCCTTACTTACGTAGCAAAAATAAAAAAAAAACCCTTATCACCTGCATATGGGGTATATGTCTACCACTTCATTACATGTAGATACGCAAGAGCATGTCCCACGAACAAACAATTTCTAAAACGAGGCGAGCTTTTGACAAACAAATTGATTTAAAAATGATAAGGATATCAACAGTCTAGTTAAGGTAGTACAGAACACCCATGAAATCTGTTTTATCTCATTTCTTATAAAACACACCAAAAAAATCAATATGAAATGTCATTAATCAATCATTTTAAGAAAAATTATAAAACTATGATATGTTTTCTCCTTAATTATCTAATTTGCAAGAAATTACAGACATCCTATATATTGATCGATAGGAAGCCTACATTTTAGAATGTGTTTATGCTATTTAGAAGCAATTTGACCGTCTGTTATTAAATGAAAAGTATCTTCTGATTCATTCATAGATAAGACCTACCTGATATTTGGACATATTTATTGGGAGTCCCCAGAACAGGGCAAGAGATACACTAGACAAAATTGCTAACGCACCACTTATTTTTTTTTATTTGTGAACTGATCATTTTCCTGATTGGTACTAGTATATAAAATATGCCATCTTTTCCAAAACAGTTGGATTGACAAATGTCTTGGTGTCATGTCAAAACCCTTAAAGGACCTTCTTGTCCGAAAACCAATTTCCCGACGTGCACTGCGCACCGTTTTTGCCAAGATATGAAGTTGATGATTACCGATGGTGGTTATTGACCTTGCGACGGGAGCAGTCTGCCACTTAAAAATCAAATGGTATGCCCTGATTGACTACCATATTGCTTAGTTGTCATCCAGTGCCTTGGTGTCCTTACCAAATCCACCCAACTTCCGGTTGCCCAATTTTGTGGAACAATCTTGAAATCATTGTGTGGTGCTCAGTTAATGCCGTCGATATCTATTGTAAACATTTTTATGATCAATAATTCATTTTCAACAGTTTTTCACCAGAGAAATTCATAATCATTTAATTCTTTTAATTTTTCACAAATTTCTTTAAAGGAACCCCCTGCAGACACCATACTGGCTGCCTTAGAACGCTCTTCTAGAGTCAAACGCCGCATACGATGTAACTTTTTTTCTGAGTTTTTGATTAGTACAAACATAAAGAACACAACCACAAAGAAAAAATTAGAAATTTATTCCACCAAAAAAGTATGGATATGATTTTAATTTTTTCTATGAATTGGTTACGCTTCAGTAAACATTGTTGTTATTTATCAGTTAAAGCATTTAAATGTCTCATTTTTTATTAAAGTAACATAATTATATATCAAAAACATCATAAACAAGTTTTGAAAAGAAAAATGTTAATTTATTTAGGTGGTGCGTTAGCAATTTTGTCTAGTGTATATTAGGAAATATCTTAAAAAATCTTCTCACAAACAGCTAAGCCATTATTATTCCTAAAATATAGAAGTATCCTGAGGTTGTGTAGATTTAAGTTGAATTACCAAAATAATCTGTACTTTTTTTTTTACACATACAGACTCCTTTCTACCGCATTTCCACATTTCTACGAGTAATCACTGTATTTCTGCAACAAAAATGACACCTTCTCCTCTAGTATATTTTGTTGCTTTTCCGTGATTTATTTTACAGGTTTTCCGTGATTTATTTTACAGGTTTTCCGTGATTTATTTTACAGGTTTTCCGTGATTTATTTTACAGGTTTTCCGTGATTTATTTTACAGGTTTTCCGTGATTTATTTTACAGGTTTTCTCTGATTTATTTTACAGGTTTTCCGTGATTTATTTTACAGGTTTTCCGTGATTTATTTTACAGGTTTTCCGTGATTTATTTTACAGGTTTTCTCTGATTTATTTTACAGGTTTTCCGTGATTTATTTTACAGGTTTTCCGTGATTTATTTTACAGGTTTTCCGTGATTTATTTTACAGGTTTTCCGTGATTTATTTTACAGGTTTTCTCTGATTTATTTTACAGGTTTTCCGTGATTTATTTTACAGGTTTTCTCTGATTTATTTTACAGGTTTTCCGTGATTTATTTTACAGGTTTTCCGTGATTTATTTTACAGGTTTTCCGTGATTTATTTTACAGGTTTTCCGTGATTTATTTTACAGGTTTTCCGTGATTTATTTTACAGGTTTTCTCTGATTTATTTTACAGGTTTTCCGTGATTTATTTTACAGGTTTTCCGTGATTTATTTTACAGGTTTTCCGTGATTTATTTTACAGGTTTTCTCTGATTTATTTTACAGGTTTTCCGTGATTTATTTTACAGGTTTTCCGTGATTTATTTTACAGGTTTTCCGTGATTTATTTTACAGGTTTTCCGTGATTTATTTTACAGGTTTTCTCTGATTTATTTTACAGGTTTTCCGTGATTTATTTTACAGGTTTTCTCTGATTTATTTTACAGGTTTTCCGTGATTTATTTTACAGGTTTTCCGTGATTTATTTTACAGGTTTTCCGTGATTTATTTTACAGGTTTTCCGTGATTTATTTTACAGGTTTTCCGTGATTTATTTTACAGGTTGTCCGTGATTTATTTTACAGGTTTTCCGTGATTTATTTTACAGGTTTTCCGTGATTTATTTTACAGGTTTTCCGTGATTTATGTTACAGGTTTTCCGTGATTTATTTTACAGGTTTTCCGTGATTTATTTTACAGGTTTTCTCTGATTTATTTTACAGGTTTTCTCTGATTTATTTTACAGGTTTCACATTTATTTTAAGCAGGATAGGTCTTGTAAAGCACTGGAAAAGAGCATTGGTTTAAAATCATTTACACTGGATAGAACAAAGATTAAAAATAAGCACTGATCTTAAAATTAAAATATTCACAGAATAAACACAATTATGCATGTTTTCATATTCCTGCTCGGACTCCTAATAAAATTTGTTTCTATATAGATTATATCCATAACGTCTAAAATCTAACACCGACCAGTGTAAATTGTTCAGAGAAGTGGGACGGCCTTTTCTACGCATTATAGCATAGTGGGTATCATAAACACTCCAACTAACAGGTATTTTTGTGCATATAGTTTTATTAATACCTTTACAGTTCCCTTAAAAATAAGCATAACTGGGTATATAGTCATTTCCATTTTTTTTTCTTAACTTGAGCCTTGAAATGAAAAATAAATTCTTAATTCAAAATCAAAATATTAAAAAGACAGTTTCACCTTTTTATCCGTATCAATACTTTTATCTCGGATCCATGCACCCTTAAGCTTGAAGACGTACATGTATATGGAGACCTTTTTTTAAACGCGAGGAAAGTGTAGAACAACGCAATTTTTTTTTTATAAAACCAAAGTATTTTTTTTTTAAAGGAAAAGGGAAGGAATTCATCATTCAGAAGGGGTAAAATTTAAGTAAATAAATTCAGAATTCTTTTTATTCTGGTTGCATTATTAACATGGATAAGCGAGATGTTCAAATTGTTTCATTTTCATGCAGCCAGGGTTAGTTTGCTTTGTTTAAACTCCAATTTTATTTTTTAAATTATTATATTATTTTATTTCAATACTTCAAAATTAATCTTTTTTTATTTCGTTTATGTCATGCTAAAATAAGTGCTTATATGAATCAGCAAAGACATTTAAAATATCACTTCTGGTCATTGATTTTTTTATTTAGATAATTTTTAAAGATATAAAAATGCTTTCTTTCTTCTTCAAATGATTTTTTTTTACTTTTTAAATTATGACTAAAATTAAAGACTTTATGGGCAAGCCAACTGTTATAATTACGGATATTATAAACCAGGTATGTAGGCAATATTTGGACCAATTTTTTGAATAATTATAGAGCAATGAATTAAAACAAATATATACATTTCTCTTCTATAAATAGTCACATTCGTTTGCATATACAATTTAGAGAAATTAGAGTCATTGTTTGTTTCCCTTCGCATCTGATTTCTGTACTCAAAACAAAATAAAGATCTGTATTTTTAATGATTGTAATTTACACAGGAAAGAGAACTGGTACATAAGTTTTTGCAGTGTTCTCACTGCTCAATGGTCCTAAGTGCCGAGTATAGGTATACATCTGTACCCCTTAACCGGCAAGTAGTGGCGTCTCCATATGCGTGAAAAATTCTCGAGAGGGACATTAAATAACAAGCCAACAAGCATAATGTTTATCTTTAATTACAGTCTTTGCCTAGTGGTTGGGCGCTCTCTTTGTGGTCCCGGTTCGAATCTCGTTCGCCGCGCCGCGTCACACCTAAGACGTTAACATAGGTAGGACTAATTCTTCGTCAAGCGCCCGGCACTAGAAGTGAAAGTCATGGGTCATTCGGATGAGACCTTAAAAAACGAGGTCCCGTGTCACGGTAGGCGTTGGTACGATAGAGAACCCTCACTGCTGAATGGTCCTGAGTGCCGAATATGGGTGTAAATTAGAAGCTCTTCACCGGCATACGATGACGTCTCTATATGAGTGAATATTTCTTGAATGGGACGTTAAACAGCATACAACCAATCAATCATTTAGTCTTTGCTGCCCCTTAATATTGCCATGATAACGGCAATGACGGTGAACCCGTCTTCTCCAGTCCCACCAATACCGGTATCACGGTGTTCATCAGGGAAGAAGCTCCCCCGGGCTTTGTAGTGTACACAGTGAGCGCCACGAAAACGGAGTATTACGTACTTGATACAATCATTCCTGAGTTTGGAATGAAATATATGGAAATAACGAACAGCATTCAAGCTCAAAAGCTCAAAAGTTCATTAAACATCACATAATAGGTGCAGAGCAAACACAGACCTCCAAACATCAGAGGTGGGATCAGGTGCCATGGAGGAGTGAACATCCCCTGCCGACCAGTTACACCCGCCGTGTGCTCCTTGTCATGATCGGGAAATAACGGAAAAATCCGTCGACAATTGTGCAAATAATGGCCTAACAATTAGTATGAAAAACGTCAGTCAGCATTTGACTCAATGATAAATTGTATTTGCTGACAAGGTCATTGTATCGACCATAGAACTTACAAAAAGATGACTTTAAACGAGACTGCTGATATTTTTGTTTCATCAACTTGTTTGTCAATAATTTACCTCGTTTTAGAAATTGTACATACGTAGAGCATGCTCTTGCGTATCGAATCAACTGAGAGGTATAAACCCCGTTTGCGGGTGATGTAGGTATATTGCTGCATAAGTAAGGGAAGTTGACGATTGAAAAGTTAAAGTCATCACGTTTATCATAAAGCTTGGTTGTTAGATTACCAATAACGTCTTTTTCAAGTAAAATATCCAAATATGAACAGATGTGTCAGACTCTGTGGTATCTTTTATCTCAAGTTCACCGGGATATATCGTATCGACATAAGAATGGAAATAACAATTGTTAATTGACAATACGTCGTCGATATATCTAAATGTCGAGTTGAAGGCCACAACAAGCGTTTTCCTCTTTTCACGTATAAGATTTTAGACAAATTCCGCTTCATATGAATGCAAAAAGATCTGCTAATAACGGGACGCAATAAGTACCAATTGGAATTCCAATAGATTGTTGGTAGACCTGGTCTCCAAAAACCACATAGATATTGTCAATCAGAAACTCAAGCATCTTTTTAATGTCAACTTCAGAGTACTTGTGTGTACAATCAGAATGTTTTTTAACAAAATAATTTTGCAAATGACCAATGCCAAGGTAAGTAAATTTACGAGTTCCATTTTTATTGAAAAAGCAGCTGTCAATGATATAAAAAGCCGGGATTTTAATTGATCGTGGGGAATGGTTGTGTATAAAGTTGAAAAGTCGTAAGTATATAAGCTGTTGATTTTGGTAAAATCTTGGGATTTCAAATTTTCCAAAAGTTCCTTGGAATTTTTAAGTATCCACATCTGATTTACACCACTTCTCGAATATATTGTTGCACAGTACTCTTGAAGTTTCCCCTTCACTACTGTTAATATCTTAGTGAGGAGTAAAGGAAGAGGCTTGGTAGAACATTTACTGGAACCCGCTATGTATCTTTGTTTGTAAGGATTTTTATGAAGTTTCGGTCTAGATACGGAATCAATGTGGATCAGATCGTCGTTACTGGAAATCTGGATTATGTAGCTACAAACACGTATACCTTAGATATTAGGTATCTGTATCATGAGTGTGTCAACTGCAGGTACTCATGGTAACTACAGATACACAGGAAATAGCTTAGGGTTTGTTTCTGGGATAGCTTGATAACTTTTTGTCAGCTATACAAGGGCACCATAGAACAATATAAACATGCCTGGGATGGTTTCTAAGTAAGTTAAATACATTTTAATAAACTACACTACTCTGCTTGTAACAACTACACATAGAAACTACAGAAAAATAGCTGGGGATATCTTCTTGTTAAGTTCGATAACTTGAAACGAACTGCAAGTGATAATCACAGAAAGATATGAACCAACCGGGTGATTTTTAATACGTATGTTAATTATACCCGCACTTTCTAAAGAAAGTTCGTCGCTGAAATATGCCTGAAATATTGCCGACTCGGCGTAAAACAATAACAATCAATCTAAAGAAAATTTAGGTATATTGTTGTAACCCTTGTCCGTCGGTCCGTCTGTCACACTTTCTTCTTCCAAGACGTGACTGTGAGGACCTGCTGTCTACCACTTGTGTTCCGTGTGGAGATGAACTATGCCCTCGCTGTAAAGTCTTCCATCATAAAAGCAAAGTTCCCTCCGGACACATCATCCGTTTATCCGAGAGACTTCATCCGACCAATCAGGTCAAAATGTGTGAAGTCCACTAATCCATAACGTACGAAGCTTGTTGTAAAAATTGCAAAGTCCCTGTCTGTATTACGTGCATTCAGGAAGTACACAACGAACACACCATCGGAAAAATACAAAATCTTTACGAGGAAAAAAAAATGTGAAACCGAAGACAAATTGTCTAAAATGAAGGGACAATATAAGTCTGAGATTATTCATAGAATGAAAGATTTCAGAAAGGAGAAAAGAGAAATAAAGAACTGCCATGAGGACATACGAAAGAAAATGAAGAAACAAGCTCAGGAATTTATCAATCATATCAGCACCATTCTGAAAGAAGCCTTGCAAGAGTCTGAGAGAGATGAAAGAAGAAATATAAAGGAAATTTCTAGACATACAGGGGAAGCTAAGAGATTTGAACAAACTTGGATCAACTGATAAATTTAAATCACTCACAGAGTCAAGTCATCCAGCAGACCTTATATTGTACCGAAAGCAAAATCCTGATTCATCTAAACGATTAAAATTTCCATGCAAACATAATATTATTAGTATCAGAATTTGTCGTAACTTTCCTTTCCTATACTGTGATACAATGTATATATTTACCGTACAAAATAACTCATCATCAAAACAATATATACTAGTGATTCTTTTGTTTTCAGTAATACTAATGATAGTATTACACAAAATATTAAATTAGTCCTTATATTTACACACAAACGTATGTACATGTATTTGAACCAGGAATTTTAAAAGAAATATTGTTTATCAAGAGTTCTGGCTACGTAGTTCTTATGAAAGCTTTCTAAATGATCCCAGCTTATTTAACCATTTCTTATCTCACTTCGGAAAGGAATGTGACAATTCATTTCAACAAAATTTGAATTTCTAACTCACAGAAATTATTCGAAAGAAATGTACTGCTTTAACTCCTGCATACGTACATGTATATAGAAAATATATCACTACAATGATTACGCAAAATATAATTTAGTTTAAAACTATAGTTTCTTACATGTATTTTCAGAAAAATTCTATATATTTCATTATTTTTGCAATGTTTTTTTCACAAAAATGAGAGTTACTTCTCTTTTCTAATACATGGAGTTTAGCAAAGTGTCTTTGCACTTACAAAAGTCAGAGATTTGAGATTTTAAACCAATTATTTAAGGTAAAATCTATATAAAACAATTTTTTCAATTTATAGAATATATAAAGATCTAATTATATATTATGATACACTCAGTCATTTGCATTTTTCCAATTATATGCACGAACATAAACAAGCACTGTGAATGAATTAGCATTCTTAGCCCTAAACTTAACAAAAATCATTAAAACTAATCAAAACCTATAATTAAGTAACCATAAACGTATTTAAATCTTAACAAAACTGTACTTTACAACTACGTTATTTACACTCCCCTATTTTCCCCCCAAATCCCTTATAAATTATTCCAAATCATATTCCTAATGTAATTATCAACCTTAGCCCCAAATTGAACTGATCTTTCCCTGATGAAAAAGGTGAGGATAACACACAGTCTAACTGACCAAAACGTACTTAAACTGTATTTCTATAGGATAAATAAAAATAATCATACATTGAAACCTTCACTTCTTTGCTATATGACTGTTAAAAATTAAACAGGAACTAATTAATTCTGCGAAACGCTTACTTGAAATTAAAAAAAAGTGTTTGGAAATTTTGTTTATATCATCGACGTCAAAGATCGGTGTCCTTTATTAAGAGGTGACAAGGCAATTATCTAGAATTAAATCAAAGTAAAGAAAAAAAACCTCAGAATTAGTACGTATTACTCTACTAAACGTAAAATAAACAGAGTTAAGAAGTCGGTTGATGTTTTATCTATTAGATTTAACAGTGATAAATTACATGAGTCAAAGTCAGATATATTTTGTTGACATCTTACAACAGTAGTTATCCTTTGGGGGATTCGTGGTCAACTTGATACATTATTTAAAAAAAAAATAATAAACAACATCAATCATAAAGTTTTGCCACGTGCATAACACGCAGTGCATTTACATCGTAATACTTAAATAGGTTTCTCAATCAGTGCTACACTTACCACCTACACCTGTTGCAGGCTAGTGTGATTAAAACGTGTCCTTAAACATTGTCGCGAGTGTTGATTACATTAAATGGGAAGAATGAAAGTCGCTCTGTTTTGTGTATATTTTGTGATTTCTGTATTTGGAATTTCTGAAGCCTGTAAATGTGCTGTTCGACATCCACAGACCATTATCTGCCGATCAGACTTTGGTATAAATTATATAATTTTACGTTTCAATATAACTGAATATAACTGAATAGCGTTTCTCCGCAAGTTTTCCATACAAATGTTTTAGTATGCAATTAATGAGATTTAGAACATATACCAATAGAGAAATAAATTTAAGAGATTTGAGTTCAATTTCATTCATCTAAATACGGTTTTTATTTTTTAATGACATATATTTCTTTCGGTCTATTTTTGTGCAGCAATAAAGGCTAAGATTTTGTACGAGGATCCAGTCGATACATTATACACGAGATATAGAGTGAAAGTCCTACAAAATTTCAAGGTATACTATTGCTAGAAGAAAAACGTTAAAATTTCAACATCAATTTTGACTACAATGGAAGTAATTGGCAATACAAGTTCTTTCTCATTTATTTAAAGAGTGGTTATGCCCCATCGAGACGGAATTCCCGAGTATGGATAAAAACTGCGTCATCGTCGGCGGCCTGTGGTGTAAGATTCCAGAAGAAAAGTACTTACGTTATAGCAGGTAAATATATTTACAAATTATTTTTCAGCATAAGTAAAAATAACTTATGTAATTTTTAAGAAGATTGTGTGAGACTGCATTATTATATCTTTAGGAAATATCTACAAGGACGTATATAAATTACTCTGTTTTCACAAATGTTGAATTTAAGCCTTGAATTTTTGCGGAAACCAATGGCATTTTGTTAATAAAATCTATCCAGCCGTTTATTCTTGTGACAAATGCAGAACCTGATAAATACTAACACAAATTATGGTTGGGAAAAGGGCCAATAAAAGATTTTTGCTGGGCAATTTTGCTAGGCATTTTTACATATAAACAATATATATATATATATATATATATATATATATATATATATATATATATATATATATATATATATATATATATATATATAGAAAGCACAGAGAAATTCACTTTTATAAGGATACCCACTTCCGCCCCAGCCCTGGGTTGAACTCTCGACCTACGGAATCTGTCTCCTAGCAGTACAGGAACAGCGCGCTAGACCGCTCGGCTATCTAGGCAAGTCAAAAAACTTGCTTTCGATACCGATGGAATTCTCGCGGCGCTGTCCTACACTACACGGTCATTGAGAATGGAAGTGAGATACAGTTATTTAGACATTAGTTTTATCAGAGGATCGTTACCATAACACGTTGTAATGAAATTAATTTTTTTTTATATATAAAGCCCATTTTACAACAACTCTTAAACTAACATAACTAACATGACTTGCCAAGATAGCCGAGCGGTCTAGCGCGCTGTTCCTGTACTGCTAGGAGACAGATTCCGTAGGTCGAGAGTTCAACCCCGGGCTGAGGCGGAAGTGGGTATCCTTCTCTGTGCTTTCTATATATATATATATATATATATATATATATATATATATATATATATATATAGTTATATATAGTTATATATATATATATATATATATATATATATATATATATATATATATATATATATATATATATAATTCTTCAAACTGCTGTTCAACTTTTGCGTCTGTAATATTTTAACATGATATTAATTTTGGTATCAGAATTGAGACAAAATAAATGAATAATCTTTTTGTCACATTGTGTACTTACCACTAAGCTTTGGTCAAAAATGCTGTTTGAAATAAGACACTTTTTGATTAGCTTGTTTTGAATAGATTATAATCGGGTTGAAATGTACTAGTATATTCAAACCTATTTGGAAACGTATTTTAAAACGTTTTAAAGATCATCAAATTACTCCTTCGGTCGAATAACAGTAGCTTTAGATAATATACTAGGTTTTTCTGGTGGATTATCACCCTCCTGAAAAAATAAATTGGTAGGGGATGCAGTATCTTCTCAGTATACTTGCGAATGTGTCTTAGCTTTACTTTGTACAGGTAACTCTTGATGGCTCGAGCTTTGATCTCTCGAAGTTTTTGATTGCTTGAAGTCTTCGGTCCCCATTTCCCCCTACATAACTAGGCAAATTTACTTTGGATTTCTCAAAATTTCGAAACCCGTTATCCTTCGAAGTCAAAATGCAGTCCCACTGTACATAACCTATTGCAAGTTACCTTGAAACCTCGAAGTGGTTATGCGTACGCAAGTGTTACCTAAGTAACACCTATACCCGGACATTTGAATGGCTCCAGGGTTAGATGCTTGGCCCGAGGAGCGGATGTCTACTCAGGTGACATTCGTGCCGCAGTGATAATTGATTGAGAATTCATCATATTGTTGCCTGTTTGCTCGTAAAATATTTCACATAGATTGCCCTAAAATAATTTGGAGGCACCCCTAACAAAAAATACTGTAGTAAACTATAGCTAACTATAGTTTACTATAGTTAATTATAGTACCAAAGTAAAAACTTTGGAACTTTGATTTACTATAGTGAAAACTTTGGAACTTTAATATACTATAGTTAACTGTAGTAAACTATAGTTAACTATAGTTTACTATAGAATTTTTTTGTTAGGGACGGTGAAAAGTGGAAAATGATTAAGAGAGGAGAGGCTAATTTTGAGTCAGTGTCAAAGTTTAATGAATAATAGAAATGCAGAAACTATGCATAACAGCATCAATGTCAATATAACGACTATTGCAGTCGTTACTTACAGATTTATGTTCGATACATGATACTAACAGATACAAATATTCTATACTACTACACTATAATAGTAGTACATGACGTTTTAATGTAAGGAATGTGTAATATCGTGTTCGTCTTACATATAGAATAAATAAATATTATGACATTATAAGTTTGATTGCTTTATTTAGTAAACAGAAAAACATTCAGGTAAGTATTCTCTGGAAAATACAAAGGAGTATCATAGATAAAGCACGTATGTAAGATTCATATCGGCTGGAAATGAATAAGAATAACCTGTCATCTAACCCGGAAAATTCCGGACGCTTGATCTCGAGAATTTTTTCCGCGGTCCCGCGGACTTCGAGGTATCGGCAATTACCTGTATGTGAGTAAGTTGGTTATACATTTGTTTGTGAGAATCGTATTTAGGTGCAGACACAAAGATGTTGTTCACCCAAACATAAATCGCCATAATTGTTCATATATTCCTTTTTTATGGTCAGGATCTAGAGATAGAGATGGGACACTCAGAGCCAATAGCTGCTCCTTGAATCGCAAAGTCCAGGATATGACTACATTTCAACTATTTGCCTTGAATAAGATGGGTTATCAAAATAATTGCAACTGCGAGGTATGTTACCTAATATTTCACAAATTTACAATTTATATACTCCCCATGATCTCCTTAGTCTCATAAATTCCAAGGGCTCGCTCTAGATCTGAACGGTCGACAGTGGATGGTTACGCTTACACAGTGCTGAAGTAACCAAGTGTCCGTGTTTTGCCCTGTTTCCGATTTGTATTTTTTTATACAAATTAAGAAATGGATCACTTTTTCTTCAAACCGTTGATTAAAACATCATCATATTTACAAAACATTTGATTACATTAACATTCAGGACAATACAATCTTTATCCAACATGTATGTGTCTGAAAACTATATTTTTCTGGTTATCTGGTTATAAACAGTACATGTTTTTCGTTGTAGATACGGGAATGTCCTCATAATGTGTGCGAGGCTGGGCAGGGCTGTCTTTCTCCTTATAACAATTCAGACTGCTACCACAGAACTGCATTGTGCAGAAGATCTGGTTCAACCTGTTCATGGACTCCAAATGCTTGTTAAACAAAGTCTTTCTGCATAATTCTGAAATAAATAAACTTAAATAAATCACCTAAATTCGAATGGTAAATTCTATCTACCTATCTATCTATCTATCTATCTATCTATCTATCCTAAAGCAGGTACTATTCATACCTTCTGTATATTTGTCTGGCTTTTTTTTTTTGAGCTTCTTTGAGGATAACACACAGTCTAACTGACCAAAACTTACTTAAGCTGTATTTCTATAGGATAAATAAGAATAATCCTACATTGAAACCTTTACTTTTTTGCTATTTGACTGTTAAAGATTAAACAGGAACAATCAGGAGTGTTGTTAATTAATTCTGCGAAACGCTTACTTAAAATTTTAAAAAAAAAGTGTTTGGAAATTTTGTTTAATTCATCGACGTCATAGATCGGTGTCCTTTATTAAGAGGTGACATGGCAATTATCTAGAACCAAATCAAAGTGAAGAAAGACAACTCTGATTTAGTACGTATCACTCTACTAAACGTACGATAAACAGAGCTAATAAGTCGGTTGATGTTTTATCTATTAGATTTAACAGTGATAAATAACATGAGTCTGAGTCAGAAATATTTTGGTGACATCTGCCTGTTTACAACAGTAGTTATTCTTTGGGGGATTCGTGGTCAACTTGATACATTATTTTAAAAAAAATATATTAATAAACAACATCAGTCATAAAGTTTTGCCACGTGCATAACACGCAGTGCATTACACCGTAATAGTTAAATAGGTTTCTCAATCAGTGCTACATCCACCACCGACACCTGTTGCACGCTAGTGTGATTAAAACGTGTCCTTAAACATTGTCGCGAGATTGTTTACATTTAATGGGAAGAATGAACGTCGCTCTGTTTTGTGTATATCTTGTGATTTCTGTATTTGGAATTTCTGAAGCCTGTAAATGTGCTGTTCGACATCCACAGACCATTATCTGCCAATCAGACTATGGTAAAGATGTTATTTTCTTAACCATCAATCTTACTTTTATATGTCTTTATTTCGTAACGATTTTTTCTCTGTTAGTTTCCAACATCAATTTTTTGTAAAAATAAAGAGAAGTAGATTTTAGAACACATATTGAAAAAAAAAACAACTAAGATAAAGAAACCTGAATTGGATGCCAAACATCAAAATTCAAGAATTTCTTTTATGACATACCTATTTCTTCCGGTATATTTTTGGTCAGCAATAAAGGCGCAGATTTTGTACGAAAGTCCAGTCAGTTCATGGTACAAGAGGTATAGAGTGAAAGTCCTACAAAATTTCAAGGTATACTTTTCCAAAGAAAACATGTTATTGTATTATGAATCATCAACATTTCGAGATCACTTTTGACTACATGTCAAATGGAAGTAATTGGTAATCTAAATGCTTTCTCGTTAAATCTAAGAGTGGTTATGCTCCTCCGATACCTAATTCCGAGGTGTGGATAAAAACTGCGTCCTCGTCAGCAGCCTGCGGTGTAACGTTCCAGAAGAAAACGACCTATGTTATAGCGGGTGAGTATATATACAAATTATTATTTAACAGCGTTGGTCAAAAACATTTATGCAAGATGTAAAAGGATTATGTGAGACTGTATAACATTTATTTAGGAAATTTCTATTAGGGCATTTAGAATTGTACTTCGCTATTATAAATGTTTAATTCGAGCATTGCACCTTTGCTAAAAATAAATATAGCCGTTTATTCTCGAGACAAATGCAGTGAGTGAACAATACCAACACAAAAATTATTACTTGGAAAAGAGCTACTTTAGGCAATCTGTGTGATGGATTTTTGTCTAAAAGCAAAAAGTACAGAAATTAATCTATTCTTAAAACATTTGCTCGAACTTTGGTACCTCTGTAATATTCTAAAATGAAATACTAGCATTGGAATCAAAATTGAGACGAAAATAATAAATATATTTTTTGTCATGTTATGCACTTATCTCAAAGCTTTGGTCAAAGTTTACTAAAATAAGAGATATGTTAAACTACTTTTGTTGAAGATTAAAATCGCACGCTCACATCCTGTTTGATATATCCGCAAGTCATATTGATTGATTATTGTTGTTTTACTCCGAGTCGGCAATATTTCAGCCATATTTCGGCGGTAAAGATGACAATATAGTTAATCGAAAATCGATAAAACTAATCTTGCAATTGTTACATAAACCGCCCCTTACTACTTTTTCTTTATTAAAATACATTCAAAACAATTATCAAACGTATTTTTAAAACATTGCTCTTTCAGTCTAGTATTCGTAGATTTAGATAACACAGTACATTTAATTGGAATTATCTATCTCCTGTAAAAACAGATTGGTAGAAGACACTTTATCTCAACAATAAGCTTGCGCATGCGTTTCAAAATGACTATGTATTTGGGTGGTTATATATTTGTTTTAATGTTAGAGACAATGAAGATAATCACCTAAAACATATATCAACATAATTGTTTATATATTCCTGTTAATTCTAATGACCAGGATCTAGAGATAGCGATGGGACACTCAGAGCCAGTAGCTGTTCCTTGAATCGCAAAGTCCAGGATATGACTCCATTTCAGCTATCTGCCTTGAATAACATGGACTAGCAAAATAATTGTAACTGTGGGGTATGTTTTGTAATTATTCAGATTATTACTATTGATGTCCTCCCCTTTTGCCTGAGTAAGACAGAGAGCTTACGGTGGATTTGACTGGTAGACAGGGTATCTTTACTTCTCGGTTCAATGTTTCAAGGGGTCCGTTTTTTTCCTGTCATCGTTTTGTGTTGTCTATACGATTATGAGTTTGACCAATGTTTGTTCACAATTTTTGTTAAGCTTCCTACAACTTCCAGATTACAAAATCTCTGATAACGCTCTCTGATAACGCTAAACGCTAACGCATTCTAGTAGGTTCATTAAATTCTTTTTCTAACAAAACGAAATGAAATTTAAAAAGAAGATAAATTAGTAATCTTTCACTGAGGATTATTTTCAAAGTGAATTTGAATTAACTGTTCGTCTTTGTAGATACGGGAATGCCCTCATAATGTGTGCGAGGTAGGACAAGGATGTCTTGCTCCATACAACAACTCAGACTGCTATCACAGAAATGCGTTGTGTAGAAATTCTGGTTTAACCTGTACATGGACACCGAATTCTTGTTAAAAAAAAAAGTATATATGTATGCTTTTGTAATAAATTAAACAATAACAATTCAGCCTGATGCTAATTGTAATTTTGTTCTGCCCAGCACTGGCTCTGTAAGCCAACATATGTGCCAAAAGTTAATAAATTCTACTTCAACCTGTTGGTTTCTTAAACGTAGATTTGCCAACGAAGATGTAGATGGTGATAAACATAAGCAACAATCATAATAATAAAGAAGTTCAGCATTGTTTTCCACCATATTTCAAGTTAACGTCTACACCCTGCTATATTTCCAAACTATTGCTTCGAACCTTTTTAATTATAAAATTACCTTACACTGCCTGGAATTGAAAATCCACAACAATGGTTTTGCTCTTCCTCTTCTTCAAATATATTTCCACTAGATAAGTAATTACTGGTGATTTAAATAGAGTCCAGTATGACAAACTACAAGCAAAAATATAAAATATGACCCACCGATAGATTATATCAAAACAAAATCATAACGACATTAGAATTTACAAAATTGTGACTTCAAAGTTGTTTTCCCCGTTACAACAACTTATTTTTCAGTAGTCTGCACCGGTTTAAAAATTCATCGTTTTCAGATCATTTCCTTAGGTGCCGAATCTGTTGGAAGACGTAAAGCAAGTATGCAGGTGATAGTATAATATTACTGCATAAAATATTTCGGATGGAAAAGCTGAAATCATCTCGTTTATCATACAATTAAGTTGTTCGTTGGTTCCTATCGTCGATAGTCAGTACAACAAATATGAACAGAAGTGGCAGACTGAGTGGAGTCTTTTATTTCAAGTTCAAGCATTTCAAGCATTATTAGTGCTGATCGTAGTCTAAAAGTGTATTAGAAGACCTGGTCTCCGAAGACTTCATTAATACTACCAATGAGGAACTACAGCATCCTTTTAATATTTGATAAATATAAAGATTTGAAAGTTAAATTGCCCAATATTGAGAACCGCCGACTTTTGATTTTGGTTGAACACTAGTGATGAAGGAATAAGATGAGAATGAAAGAAAAGTAACTTGTCATGACATGTAAGTTCTGGAATAATTAAATTTCTAAAAATGTTACTGTAGTGATTACAAGAAAGAAAGCATTACATTAAGCAAGAAAAATGTAAAGTAAGGACCAGCCTTAATTCAATTCTTTTCAGTGAATGCTTGACGCGCAAATTTGTGTTTCCGTTTATAATTATTTATTATAATACAGAAGTTCTGGAATCCATGACAAAGCAAGACCTGTCTTTCAGGTCAAATTATTAAAATACAGCTGTTTCTCGTGTAAAAGAAATGGTTTTTTGTTTGGTTTTGTGTAAATATGTTTTCTTTTCTATTTACTCTAATGCTCTTTTTTGCTTACTAGTTACATTGTAATGAAAACATAGCTCTTTTTTAGTCAGATGATACGTTCCTCAGTAATATATAATTTCTTTAAAAAAATGTCATTGAAGTATTGCTACTTTAACAAGTTTCTTAAGAAAAATTGAGGTACCTTAGCATTTGTGCTAGATACCAGAGGGTGGTGTTTCCTATGTAATCCTTTTTGAAATCACTTGAATTGTCAATATCACAATTCTTGTATTTATTTTTAAAGACATTTTGAAAACAGTTTAGAAATTACAAGATAATATTAATATTATGAATATTTCTTATACATTACAAGGAGAAACAAATCAGATATTTGAGGAACGTGTCGTCAGACCTTATATTCACATCTATTTCGTGTCAACCTTATATACTACTATAATGCTGCATTATCTTATTTTTTTTCCCCTTCAAAAGTATTTTTAATCCTTTAATTTGTGGCTTACCTATAATTCTTAAATGTTTTTTTTTTTCTTAAGACAGAATACACATACAGATTTTTTTTTCTTTCTCTATACTCCCCTCTATTATACATATTTTTTCTGACAAGATGAACAGTAAATAAAACTATGAAGAAACATTATTTGCGTCATGCAAACTTATTATTTTAGAAGCCTTAAAATGAAAAAAAAATGCAATTGTACGGGATGTCCAGTTATGTACAGACCGCAATGAATAGTGTATACAGGAATACATTTCCGTCTATTTAATAAAGTTTCCCCTACATTACACATGTTTCAACATTTCATGAAAGACAAACTTTTGGATTGCGATAACACTCTGCATTAACAATTCGGTCAAAAAAATTTTTAATCAGAAAATATCATTTTTGGACGAAAAACACTGCTCCACGAATTGTAGTATTAGTTGTTTCACAAATGTTAAACTTACTTGTTCCTGTATAAATTAATGATAAGATCTTTATGAATGTCATGCTTTCTTCTGATGAAAGTGTTTCCTGAATTCAAATTTCTTGTTTATTCTTCTAAATCATTCCTCATTGATTGACCTTTAATCACAAAATTTGAACTAAATACTCAACAGCAGAAATAATATCAAATACTTAACACAGGCTAACAGAAAAATAGAATTACTTTCCCCGGCTGGGTTATCATTTTGTAAGAAATTAGAGAAAAACCCTTAAACGGAGTTGTCTGCACAGCAATGAAAACCTGGATAGTTTTGTGTATATTTGCATCCAATATTGGAGTGGTTTACACCTGCACCTGTTTGAGTGTACTAACAAACGGATGTGATTCAGAATATTGTAAGTCTTAACTTTGGCATATTATTTTTATAATATTACATTAATCCAATGAATTAAGTCTCAACAATTTTACAAAACATTAGACAATCAAGGACATCAAACGTGTTACAAGGCCAGTGCAGCAAGAGAAATATATTACTTATTACAGGCACAGATTGCATTATGAAGGGGGGGAAAATGAAAATTAGGAATTTCTGAGATTAAATCATTTACTATCTTTCTTTTTTCGTAAATGATAACGTTTCTGTCATTTCAAAGTAACGGATGCTTGACAAATGTTCTATTAATATCATTTTAGCCATTCTAGGATTTGTGTCAGGAGAACGCATGATCGGATCACCGCCAGATGATGAAATCATATACACTGTTCGAGTATTCCATGTTTATAAGGTGTCTGATTTCTTTTTTAGAAATCTTAAGAATTTTAATTTTATCATTTTAACTTGTATCTATTTACATTATTCGAATTCTGTTTTCTCGGACGTGGTAATGTTCAAAGAGGACACTATTCCCATGCCTGGAAAAAACTTATGCAAAAAATATTATTAAAGGATCACAGTTTATTTTAAAAATGTAGCAGATTTTAAACAAAAAGATGATCGTAATAAAGTTAAACAACAATTTCTCCTTTGACAATGAGAAAAAAAATAAGAATTTTAATTTTTTAAATGTGAAACAGTTTCATTTTGAGTGAATATATGAAAATATTAAATTAACTCAATAATATTGAGAAAAAAATTAATGACACTATCAACTACGGTCCTGCTTGATTTCAATTATCTATATTAAACTATGGTACTTTTATGTATTTTACAGATATTTCTGCAAATCATGAATTTTAATACTCTAGCCTTTATTACAATTTACTACAGGCGCCAGGATTTTTTCTAAGGACAGTTCAATTAAGGGCTTATGTAGAGGGATCACTTTGTGGCTTGCGCCTCAGACCAAGGCAAGCATACGTCATATCCGGTAACTACTAATGTTGTTTCTCAGCATCAATTTTCATTAATGTTGTAAAAAATATCTTATTTCTTTTGTTTTACGCGTATTTGTTTTCTTAAGGCAGTAAAATAATAAGGGGAGATATAGTGAACTGCATATTACATGGAAAGAGTAATGCTCTTTTGTAGGTTTTACAGATGAATTCAGGCTAAGAACAAACGCATGTGCATTCACACGGGCTTGGGATGAGATTCCTACATCAGAACTGGGGAACCTGTTTTGTCGGAGACCTTAACAAATTCTTTCTTTGCAACATAAGAGCTATAGCTATACCCTTTATAATTTATTTTTCCTTTTCAAAATGATATTAATATCCTCACATGAGTATAGCAACAACATTAACAATATTTCAAAGAAATATTAAAACACAAGCCGCTATCATGAAACTGCATTAGGGTAAAATGAATATAAAAAAGAAATTTCACTAGTGCTTATTAAGATGTAGATCTTATTAAACAGCGTTCTTTTTATATTGCCCTTTATAAATAAAGGATGACTGCACTTAACGCCGGGTCTTGGATCTTTTTTGGTCGCTTCTGTTGCTTTTATTTCTTAACCCTATTATGTTGAGCTAACATTTTCAGAATGGGTCTAAAATTATACCAACATGAATAACAATAATAACCTTAAAGCAGTAATAGATACTATTCTATGTATTTATCTAATATAAATTGTTTAATACTTTTAATATACCACTCAACCAAGTTCGATCTACCCTATCTGTACTGGATTCCTTGACTTTATAAAAATCCTTACAAACAAAGACACATTGCTGGGTCCAGCAAATGCTCTACCAAGTCCTTATCTTTACTCCTTACAAAAATTTCAACTGCTGTAAAGGAGAAACTTCAGACGTACTGTGCTACAGCTAATTCTAGAAGTGTTGTAAATCAGATGTGGATCCCAAAAAAAATCGAAAGAACTTTTAGAAACTTTAAAATCATCAAATTTTTCAAAGTCTATAACATCTAAACTTACGACTTTTCTACACTTTATACAACAATTCCTCACGATAAATTAAAATCTAGACTTTTTGATATCATAGACAATTGTTTCTTAGATAAAAAACGGAACTCGAAAATTTTAACATCTTGTGATTGGTCATCAGCAAAATGACTTCGCTGAAAACTACTCTTAGTGTACACACAAGTACTCTGAAGTTGATATGAAATGAAAGTTAGAATTCTAGAGAAGATTTAGCATCATACCAATTGCCCATCACTGAGTACACCTTTCCGTAGACTACGAGAGGAATACTGGATTAGAAAACTAGGCAAGGCCTTTCCATATGGTAGCAATGACAATGTCAATAGTCTTTCAAGCCGACAGTGTAGCAATGTGAATGTGATGGGACTTTTTAACAGTACAAAGAACAAAGAGACGTAAGCGTAGTCATGGACATCGGTCTTACAATAAACTTATCATACACGATGTCTCCTTTGATTCACTACTACTTTATGTAAATAAACATTAAGGCCTTAAACATATTCGCACCAAACTTTACCCTGTCCCTTTGAAAGTTTTGAAAAGTCTATTTGTAAAAGTTAAGGAAATCCCATATTTGGATTTCTCGACACCAGAATACAGGCTCGGATCTGTGGTTATGGATATTGCAAATCATAGGCTTTTTAAACCGCCATGTTTTACGGAAGAAAATACAGCTGAATCTACCCGTTTTTTCTATTAAACTTCAATATGCCAACATAGGAATTGACGTAGTTAATATAAGTAATATTCTTAATCACAAAAAATGGTCCAGTCTTGTATTCCACCTTATTTCCAATTGAAGACTTTATCCTGTAATTCCTATAAATATACATAGACTATTTCTTCTAAACTTATTAATTACGAGAAAACTTTACAGAACCTGGATACTGAGCATCTGAAACATAATCCTCCATCATGTTCATGTTCTTCTCACCTTACAACTATAGTTCTGCTGGACACGTTATTACTGGTGACGTAAATATATATAATAATGAGGTTATCTCCATATATTTTACTATTTTAAAGGGTCAAAATTAAGGGAACCCCGATCTTTCGACTGGAATCATAATTTCATAAATATTATGAATTCTGATGAAGATTACGCCAGGCGACGGGCCAGACATGAAAAAGAAGACATTGACACTATGTCAGAATGGATTAAATGTAACAGATGTATATCTATCCATATCCATATCTATATTGGATTCTGAAACTTCATAAAAGTCCTTACAAACAAAGATACACAGCGGGTTCCAGTTCTACCAACCCTCTTTCTTTACTCCTCACTAAAATATTAACATTAGTGAAGGAGAAACTTCAGCAGTACTGTGCAACAATATATTCGAGAAGTGGTGTAAATCAGATGTGGATACTTAAAAATTCCAAGGAACTTTTGGAAAATTTGAAATCAGGAAATTTCACCAAAATCAACAACATAAAAAACTTACGACTTTTCAACGTAATATACAACCATTCCCCACGATAAATTAAAATCCAGGCTTTCTGATATCATTGACAGCTGCTTTTTTCAATAAAAAATAAACTTACCTTGTCATTGGTCCTTTGCAAAATTATTTTGTTAAAAAACATTCTGATTGTACACACAGGTACTCTGAAGTTCATATTAAAAAGATGCTTGGGTTTCTGATTGACAATATCTATGTGGTTTTTGGAGACTAGGTCTTCCAAAAATCTATTGGAATTCCAAATTGCGCCCCTTTCTTAGCAGACCTATTTACGTACTCATACGATGCTGAATTATTCAAAATCTTGTACGTGAAAAGAAGAAAACACTTGCTGTGGCCTTCAACTCGACATTTAGATATATTGACACGAATTATCAATTAACAATAGTTCTTTCCATTCATATGTCGACACGATATATCCCAGTTAGCTTCAAATAATAGATACCAGAGAGTCTTACACATCTGTTTCATATTTAGATATTTTACTAGAAAAAGACGTTAATGGTAACATAACAACAAAGCTTTATGATAAACATGACGACTTCAACTTCCCTTACTTATGCAGCAATATACCCTTATCACCTGTATATGGGGTGTATATCTCTCAGTTGATTCGATATGCACCTATTCACCTACATATGGGGTGTATATCAGTTTATTCGATACGCAATAGCATGCTCTACGTATGAACAACTTCTAAAACGAGGTCAGTTTTTAACAATCAATTTGAAGAAACAAGAATATCAACAGTCTCTTTTAAAGTCATCATTTCGTACGTTCTATGGTCGATACATAACCTTATCAGCAAATAAAATGTATCATTAATTCATATGCTGACGTTTTTTAAACTAATTGTTAGGCCGTTATTTACGCACTGAATTGTCGACGGATTTTTCTGTTATTTTTCGATCATGACAAGGAGCACACGGCGGGTGTGACCGGTTGGCAGGGGATGCTGACTCCTCCATGTCACCTGATCCCACTTCTGATGTTTTTGGAGGTCCTTGTTTGCTCTGCTCCCGATTTGCATTGTTTTAATGGACTTTGAGCTTGAATACTGTTTTATTCTCCATATTTCACTTTATCTTTTACATTGAAATACAGAAATGAATGAAAAATTCAAACAGAGGGGAAAATGATTTTTTTATCCTAGTTTATTTCCTTTAAAAGAGATTCTCCAATTTTTTAACAATAGTAATATGAGTACTAGTAACACATTCAAGCATGACCCTTGTTGCAATTTGTTGGGAATTTGTATCTAAAAAGGAGTCCATTAATCCCACTGTAACTAGTATCGAGGGCCAGATTATCTTTCAATACATGTCAAGATATGCTGTAATTGCTTAACACAATTAAATTCTAAAGTATATTGAGAAGAAAATACACTTATAATACGTATTACTGTATACAGGGAAATTCTTCAACCCCCCCCCCCCCCCCCCTCGTAGGCCCCTATGTACGGCTGTTAATGAGAAGATAATCCTATGCGTCACATTCACCAAACAAATAGAAAAGAGATGATTGCACAAGTTTAGCCTGTGAATTTGTCTATTTGACATCGCTGTTACTCTCAGTTGTACTATAATCGCGTTGTTTAGCTATAAACTCAGCCCAATGTCTCCAGATTTTGTAAATACTTGTATGCAAAAAATCAAATTATACGACTAAAATGGCCTCTGTTCTATTCATATTCATGTAATGTTCCAAACATTTAACTCCTGATTTATTTCAAGGTGTTTAGTAGGTGCCTTTGACATATCAATTATGTGAACAGAATTACCTTTACATTGGTAATAATCGAAGCCACGAAGATCGACCAAAAGTCAATACAAATTCTAACAGCTCAAGTTCTCCAACAACTGACTAGTACATAAAATCGAGACAGAATCTACCCTGTTTGTGGAAAAAAAATTCTTATAATTCCAGAATTTAAGTTTCATCGGTTGAAGAATGTTAGTATTTAAGAGTCAAGAGCACCTGATGAAGAGACGATATTCTTGTAAATACGTCAGTTTTGAAAGAGGAATGAATCAATTACTTCTAAAAGAATTAGTTATTCATTTAAATTTCTTTGCAAAAATATAGACATTGTGGGTGTGCCTGGTCGACATAAGATGCCTACTCCTCCGTGACACCTGATCCCACCTCTGATGATAGAGGTTCATGTTTGCTCCGCTTCAAATGTCTATTGTTTGAATGAACCTTTGAGCTTGTTATTTGATCGATTTCTTAATATTTCATAAACACGTTTTTATAAATTTCAGATTGTTTCCTAATATTTTGAATTGTGTTTAAAATGTGGAACTTAGTCAGCCATTTTCAAAAATGGCTGCGAAACTCCTTTAGGGTAGCTAATGAAGTGGCCCAGTATCCAGATATGTTTGTAATATATTGATTTACCTTAACATTCTATTAATTTATCACAAAATGCACACCTGTTTGAAAATATTCAGGTATGCTGCATGACTATTATGTTTGAATATAACTTTTATTTAACATTTATACCGTTTCTTCTCGGTTTGAAAAGAAACGGGATCCCCTTTGATGTTTTTGA
Organism: Saccostrea echinata; assembly: GCF_033153115.1. Classification (NCBI taxonomy): domain Eukaryota; kingdom Metazoa; phylum Mollusca; class Bivalvia; order Ostreida; family Ostreidae; genus Saccostrea; species Saccostrea echinata. The sequence continues at coordinate 2,595,742 of NW_026889800.1, forward strand.
GGTCCGTGTTTGCTTTGATCACGGTTTTTATAGATTTATTGGACTTTTGAGCATAATTAGTCTTTATTAGTAATTATCATCATTTTTGATTCATCTGCATGGGAGACGATGATTTTTATGCTTGAGATGGCGCCCAAAATGATTGACATTGCTCCTAGAAATTTACATTGAAGTCTTAAATGTTTGAACCTCCTTCGTAAACATTTGGCTGAAGTCACATTTAGACCAACAACGTGATTTTGATTATTATCTTATTTTGAAAGAAATAGTTTTGACTTAATTATGTTCTATGAATCCTTTTCTCTTCTTATATCTTATAAAAGTTTTGCTTGTATTCTATTTTTAGATGAAATATGAATATAACAAACAGAAATCAATCTCAAAAGTCCATTGAAACAATACGAATTTGGAGCAGAGCAAATAGACCTCTAAAAACATCAGAGGTGTTTAAATATAGGTGTATATTTAAAACGTTTTCACTTATCCCCTTAATTTCTACGATAGTTTATTTCAAAATTGATAACATGGAGTAAATAATTTAGTGAAAAGAAAATGAAAAGGGTTTCGGAAATAAGTTAAAGTTTTAATCCATCTCCTAAATCAGGTGGTAAGGAATAAATAAGGTTGTAGGCGATTAAGGATAGTTCAGGTAAACTGAACATAAAATGATCGCCTTAAGCTCTTTATGTCTTGGTATTGGTATACAGTCCCAAAATATATTGTACTTTATAAAGAATGAACTTTAAATAGAATAAAACTTGGTATTCTTTATGTATATATTCTTGGTAATAAATTATGCAAAATTGCACGTGACACTTCCAAGTGAAGCATTTTTTTTTACTGACCTTCATTCCCTTGACTGATGAACAGTCATGGCAAACGTATTTGTAAAAAAAAAATTCAATAAACCAATAATTTAAATGGTCTACCTGAATAAGACATTATTTGCAATTCTATCCTGTGTCTTACATAATTGTTTTAGGAATACTTATTCAATAAAACAGTTTAATATTTTTGTTTTCATTTCCTCTGATTCCTTTTTACAATTGGCCACTATTAATTCAACTTATAATCGAAATTTGGGGGAAAAAAGTTGATAAATGGGAAATTCTTCACTTAAACTTAACATATTCTATACATGTCAATATGTTGTCAGTTAAATTAATATAAAGAAGATAAAAAAAAATTTTGAGTGAAAATAACGATTCATTCTTGAAAGTTTTAGACGAGGAAAAACGGCTTTTTCAAACTGTTTTTTAAAAGATGTCTTGAGGAGAAGGCTCTTCTTTTTATATAGTGCAATCATTGCAATATTTTAGAGGTTTTTACTCCTTTTACATGAAACATTTACATTATATGAATATAAACAACTTAAATGTCTTCTTCGTAGTTAATATTTGGTTAATATTTGGATTAACGATACAACCGTGGGAAAGAAACAATAAGAAAACCCGCTAACACGGTTATGTATTTTCTGTAATTGCTGTAACCGTTGACTCGGTATGAACAAAAAAAAGTCATTTTTTTAGTAATGAAATGATTGTCAACCGCAAAATAGGCCTTCGTCTATTTCTAATTTTAGAATTGAAATATATGGAGATAACGAACAGTATTCAAGCTCAGAAGTCCATTAAACATTACAAAATAGGAGCAGAGCAAACACTGACCTCCAAAACATCAGAGGTGGGATCAGGTGACATGGAGGAGTGAGCATCCCCTGCCGACCGGTCACGTCCGCCGTGTGCTCCTTGTCATGATCGGGAAATAACGGAAAAATCCGTCGACAATTCAGTTTGTAAATAATGGCCTTACAATTAGTATGAAAAACGTCAGTCAGCATTTGACTTAATGATAAATTGTATTTGCTGACAAGGTCATTGTATCGACCATAGAACTTACGAAATGATGACTTTAAACGAGACTGCCGATATTCCTGTCTCATCAACATGTCTGTCAATAACCTACCTCACTTTAGAAATTGTACAAACGTAGTGCATGCTCTTGCGTATCGAATCAACTGAGCAACATAAACCCCGTATGCAGGTGATGAAGGTATATTGTAGCATAAGTAAGGGAAGTTGACGTTTGAAAAGTTAAAGTCATCACGTTTATCATAAAGCTTGGTTGTAAGATTACCATTAACGTCTTTTTCAAGTAAAATGTCCAAATATGAAACAGATGTGTCAGACTCTGTGGTATCTTTTATCTCAAGCTCACCAGGATATATCGTATAGACATAAGAATGGAAATAACCATTGTTAATTGACAATACGTCGTCAATATATCTAAATGTCGAGTTGAAGGCCACAGGCAAGTGTTTTCTTCTTTTCACTTTTTTTCATGTTTTTTTAACAAAATAATTGTTGCAAATGACCAATGACAAGGTAAGTAAATTTACGAGTTCAATTTTTTAATGAAAAAGCAGTTGTCGATATCAAAAAGCCTGGACTTTAATTTATCGTGGGGAATGGTTGTGTATAAAATTGAAAAGTTTTTAAGCTGTTGATTTTGGTAAAATCTTGTGATTTGAAATTTTCCAAAAGTTCCTTGGATTTTTTAAGTATCCACATCTGATTTACACCACCTCTCGAATATATTGTTGCACAGTACTTTTGAAGTTTCTCCGTCACTACTGTTAATATCTTAGTGAGGAATAAAGAAAGAGGCTTGGTTGAACATTTACTGGAACCCGCTATATATCTTTGTCTGTAATGCACGCAATAGTGTTGTAGAAAAGCGGTAAAATTTGTTTAATTTTGCTATATATTAGAGTATTTAAAACGCCTCTCTCATTTTGCAAGGACATATAGATATGAATAAATATGTCCTAATATGTCCGAACAGTTCATTCACTTGCATATGTTTGTGAAGCCTAATAAGATACTATAAAACGAATTTATAGATTTTATATTTCCCCATGAATTATGATAAGTGAATTATAATGAGAAATAGTCTTAGATGAAGATTAGTCGCATGAAATATAAAGATAACGAATGGTAATCATTCTCAAAAGTCCATTGAAACAATACAAATCAGAGAAAAAAACAGACCTCTGAAAACATCAGAGGTAGAATCAGATGCCATGAAGGAGCAAGCACCCCCCGTCGACCGGTCACACCCGCCGTGTGCTCCTTGTCATGATCGGGAAATAACGGAAAAATCCGTCAATACAAATCAGGAGCAGAAGAAACACAGACCTCTGAAAACATCAAAGGTGGAATCAGGTGCCACGAAGGAGTAAGCATCCCCTGCTTCTTCTTAAGTCACTTCTTCCGTGACCTCTTTGTAACGATCGGTACATTAAATTCTAATTACCATTATTTCTTGTATTTATTTTTTATAGCTGACTCACGGTTTCGGTGGCCGTCTCAATCTTTGCGAACTTCTGTGTCAAAATTATCGATAAGAATTATTCAATATAAGTATAATTATAATTTTTATGTTCAAATACATGAGAATATTTTTAGTGGCTGTTTCCTTTTTTTATCCCCCCTCCCCCGAAAAAAAGAAATAAAAATTATGATTGAAAAATTTATGTATGTACTTGAAATATATTGTATAAAAAAAGTGATTAATTTTGAACCAACTTTTCTATGTTGTTAGAATGTCAGCAGACTATACACTCTCCCAAAAATAACCCCTCCTCCATTTACATTGTGATATTCTAAACCCTGCATAAATCTCTAACTATAACATTCAGGACATTTTATTTTATTTTTATTTTACCTCACAACAATACAGATCTTGCCAATGTTGGTAGGGACTGATCCAATCACTAAGCAGGATGTGTGTTGGTGAGGAACTTAAATTATTTTTGTTTTTAATTTTGGCTATATGCTATATCTGCTTGAATTTTTAAGTTTCTAAGCTAACTGTTTTATTTTCTATTATTACTACAATTAGTGCCTTTTTAATTTGATTTTTTGTGTTTAATGTAGTGCTTAATCTAATTTGCTATTAAAATGAATATTGTTTTTTATTTATTTATTTTTATTTTTATTTTAATGCAAATATTTTGCATTACAATTTCCGTTTCTTTTCTAAAAAAAATCACTGGGCTTCTTTGGTTTATCTACTATGTGTGTGTAATATATGTACATGTGTTTTTGCATGCTTAATTATGTTGTATATTATTATTTCTGTGATATTTGTAGCTGTGGTAGTCGGTTTAAGAGCTTTACAGAGCTCATGTTAATTGTTATGCTATGTACAAAATGCCGACTTTAAATAAAATTTACTTACTTACTTAGGAAAAAATTATACAAATATATTATACGTAAAACGATAACTCACCTTTCACTTTCGTGTTAACACACAAATTATGAATTGTATAAAATTATACATACAACTACTCCAAAGTTAAGATGTCACATAAGTTTCATGTTTGTATACTTTACTACAAAAGACATAAATGCCAAACCTAACAAAAATAATATGATAAACGTAATGACTCCAATTTTTCTATCGTCACTTTCCCTCATTTATGTGGAAATATGCCATTATCACATGCTTATGGAATTTATTTCTCCCAGTTGATTAATTATGCAAGATAAACAATTTCTTAAAAAAAAAAAAAAAAAAACAAGCTATTGACAAATAAATATATTACACAAGGTTATAAAATCTGGCTTAAAGTCAACATTTCGTTGATTTTATCGTCGATACAATAACCTTGTTATCAAATACAATCTATCGTTAAGTCGAATGTTGATTGAGGCTTTTCATACGAATTGTTAGCCCTTTATTTTTACAATGGATTGTTTACGGATTTTTTTTTTAATTTGCCATTAATATCTTTTTCTAGTAAAATATCCAAATATATAATAGATATATCAGGCTGATATCATATCTCGGGCATAAAGTGACCGACAGAAGAGAGAAAAGGCTCAAACAATCTTACCAGAAGTGTCTACCTTTTATTTTTATTTCCTTCTATTTCTAACTTATAATTGTTTTGTAATTCATTTATCACTTAGTATTTGCTCTCGAAGTATTGTTATAACGCTAACAGTTCCTTCTTAAGCACCAAAATAAAAAACTGAAATATTATCAAGGTTAAACGGAACAAATTGTAAGCAACTCATCATCATTTAAAATCAGTCGTCTGTTTGAGCGATACTAATGCACTGGAGTTAGCAACAATAAATCATTGTAATTAAACACTCCTATGTTAACTTCCTTATTTATGTCCCTTTAATTTTTTCTTGATATTCTTATATCTCATGTGAACCACATTTGAAACTAATTTAGGTAGCTTAGGGGTTCTGGCGCTTGCAAGGTAAGTCTACTACTATCTATGAAATGCAGCAGGAAACGTATCACATGCAAATACATAAGAATAACAAGTATAAATCAAAGCCCCGTTTTTTTCAAATACCGTCCCATGTTACGGTAGACTAACCATTCTAGTAACTACTGGGCACCATGCATAGAGAACAATGTTGATAATTTAGAAAGGAATAATGATATTTTTCATTATTTTTTGGTTCATGGTAAACATTACATGAATGATAGTTTAAAAATAGACATTTTGTAAGCACAATGAAAATGCATGTATGACAAAAAAATTATTTAATACATTTCTTGTGAAAGTCAGAGAGCACTCTCTCTTTTGTAGCAATTCATTTTGTGTCCAAAATTAAGTGAAATGTCAGACCGGAAATAGGCGTGAATTTCACTCATTCCTTTTTCATAGTATTAGGTTCCATTCTAAAATATTGTTTTCTTTATCACATATTGTAATCATTAAGATTTTTAGTTTTATTATTTGCAATTATCAGGAATATTTGAAAAACAAGAGGTACACGGGCAACAATGCTCACCAGGATCGCTTTGACTCCTTTTTTTTCAAAAATTCACTTTTAATTTCATAGAAATATTTTACGCTATCTGATCTGAACAAACTTGAGTATAAACCACCTGATAATGCTTGCATAATTATAGGACCATGACTAAGTGGACTTTTGCGAGAAGCGCTGTCTTTTACAGTCGACGACTGACTTTCACACTAGGAAAGTATATGGAAGCTCTTTTGCGATATAAATATAAAGCTTAAAGGTGCGGTCACACGATGCGATTTTTCATTCGATTTTCATTCGACTTGCTCAGGTAAGTCGAATGGAGTCGATTGGTGGTTTGGTCACACGATACGATTTTACATTCGATTTACAGACGATTTTTATGAGAAATGAACAGGTACTTGTTTGTTTGTTTGTTGTTGTTTTTTTATTTTGAAGTAGTTCTGTTAAATAATAAACCTAAACTATCATCATGAAGATTTTTTTCTATAAATGATTTAATATAACGTCATTTTACCCCATTATGACGTTGATGTTGACGTAATTAACACGGGATGCCATTGATCACTTCAATATAGGCTAGTTGAAGACAAAGATCGCACAAAAAAGCCAGCAAATACTTTATTATTTTCTAATTTTGCACAAAAAGCCTTTAAGAAAGAACCTGCACTAGACTTTGGCTTACCAACAAAGGTGAAATAAGTACATGTACATGTATGCCACAAAAGTTAACTTTGTCCCGTTAAAAAGCAGTTGACGAAACAATATTAATGATTATAAAAACATCGCCTTTTTTATATTCACAATTTACTAAAGGTGAAATAATTATGGGAAGTTTATCATTCTGTCTAGCATGACTGGGTACAAAGAAAATCAAGTTCATCAGACGCTCTGCTAAAGTTGATCAAAATTGGAATAAAGTGAATCTTTTGAGGTTACGTAAAGGATCTTCCTTAAAATATAAATAAAAATATTTTTTAAAAAACTTCTACTGATAGTATGCAACCCAGTTATGGAAGTGTTTTGAAAAAATTATTGTTGATTATTGTGAAAACAAAAATGATTTTGCAAAGGAGGTAACAGCTACAACAACCCCAATAATACGATCAAATTGTGTACTGTACATATAATGTATTGAATTTGCATGTATTCTTATCACAAACGTTCGCCAAGAGATTCGTGACTTATTTAAATTCAAGTAAACGTGATTAATTATTTAAAGTTGGAATTGGAATTTTTATTGTCTAGAATTTAAAAGTTTAGGTGATTTTATGAAGTAGTCGACTATATTAGGTTTTCTGCATCTTGGTATATTGATATGTTGCGTAGAACTTAATTTACAGCCAAATGAGTGCATGAAAAACCTCATTTTAATCAGATTTTAAATATTAACATGCTTGCTGATTTTAATGTACCCCCTTTTTGATAAATATGATAATTTGAAAGAAGATTATTCTAATTTAATTCAGTTCTTAAAAAGCGAAAAAATGTTTTTAAATCATAAATGACATACTATAAACACATGAATCTCCGTGCTCACAAACTATGGTTGACGTTGGTATGATGTATTTTATATAATCATCAATTTGTTGACAATTATTTCTGTTTTTTGGTATTTTTTTTATTTGGGAAAATAATTATCTTTATAACTTATTTAAGTATAATGACTGTTTTATTTTAAAGATACCTATTTTGCATTTTTTTTTTCATTTTGTGTCGCTGGGAATGTCATTGTGACGTCACAATTCTCAACAGAAAGTCAATTGAAAATCGGACGCCATCCGATTTCCAATCAACTTTCAGATTTTGCTTTCGACTTGGGTGGTCACACGGTACGATTTTAGTCGAAAGCAAATCGATTGGAAAAATCGGATGGAAAATCGAATGAAAAATCGTATCGTGTGACCGCACCTTAACAGTTAATTAAACGATAATAATGGGCCATTTCAAAGCACATACAAGTGTGTTACGTTGTCTAGGAAGGGAACGGCAACCACCCTACCCTCAACCCCCCCCCCCTTCCCACATTGACCAACCCTTGCCTAGTTTTCCTTCCGAAACGTTTTTTCTTCCTTATTTGATTCCTTCAGAAAATGAGATTGAAAGGAGATACTAACCCTCACGAATAAATAATTTAAGCTATGTAATTCTGCCTCCCATCATCTCTTGCTTTGATTGCATACCAGTTAATCAAATAAGTGCCCCAAATAAAATACCTATAACCACTATTAAGGTTTTGTTATTTATTATCAATCCTGTCTTCGTACATAAGGTAGGTTTAAATGTCAAAGTAAGTCATCGACCGTAAAAGTCAGTGCTTCTCGCAAAAGTCCAGTAGCACTGACTTTTACACTCGAGGCTTACTTTGACATTTAAACCAGTGTTATGTACGGAGGTACATGTACGGAATTGATAAAAGATAAGAAACTCTTACTAGTGGTCATAGGTATGGTGTTAGGGTCACTTATATGATTTACCCGTAATGCAATCAACACGAGAGATAAAGGGAGGCAGAATAACATAACTTAAAATACCTGAGGCCTGTTCAAAAGAGCGAACGTTCACACGCGCTCTCCAAAATTCCTTATCCCTCCAACAGAAATGTTCGCGAGCGCTCGCTCTGTTGAACAGGCCTTTTATTCGTGAGGGGAAGTAATTCCTTTCCATCTTATTTTCTGAAGGAATCAAATAAGGAAGAAAAAAGAATCTGGTAGGAAAACTTGGCAGGAGTTGGTCAAAGTGGGAAGGGAGGGGTTTAGGATAGGGTGTTTCTCGTTCCCCTCCCTAGACAACGTTATGTATGCTTTGACATGCCCCCTTGTTATCGTTTAATTAACTGTTATGCTAATTATTTATACCGCAAAAGAGCTTCCGTATATTGTCCCAATGTAGAAGTAAACCGTCAATTGTAAAAGTCAGCGCTTCTCGCAAGAGTCCATTAGCAAGACTTTGCTGTTCAGAAGAGGAAGAATTGAATTTTACTTACATATTACTATATAAAACTTTTATCTTCTATTTTCCACCCACCCTACATAAAGGCAATGATTTGAATACACATTTTATTATTCATATAGATATTACTAATCATGGGTAGTTACATTCGCAGGTACGTTAAGGCTTCCCAGAGAATATCGCAGTGTACTCTGTGCCTTCATTTCTCTGAACTACAAATGTATGACGTTATAATTGAAAATAACGTCAAGTCACTGCAAACTTGAGCTGTTATAATGGGGAGAGTGTCATAAACTTTACACCTTATTTCAATTTGCATATAAAGTGTCAGAAAGGTAGTGTAAAATAAACGTGTTTTAATCTTTTTTAAAAATCTTATATATCCAATTATTTTAGATAACTTTGCTTTATTACTCAGCGTTTCCAAATATATACGAAAATATACGTTTGACATTTGCCCCTTTTTATACCCTTGGATAGAAGTAGAGTTAATAATATGTGTATAGAAGAGCCTGGCGCAGGTGATTAATGAGGATTTATTTGAGATCTTTTGTGGAAATCTGTAAGAGGAGTTTACCCTCTAACTGAATCTTGCTTGGGGAAAATGTGTGATGGTTTTGTTTTAATACACATGACGTTATTGAGTGGAAAATACCCTCAAATTTGTCGGTAAGTTGAATTTATTGTGAAATATTTTGAACCAGAGTAATAGTATAACTTTTCCCAAGCACATTTCGGGTTCACAAGGATGCGACGAGTTTATTTATGTGACAAAAAGTTAAATATAATTGTGTTAATCAGCTGCGCCGAAGCGATTTATGTGAAACACTTCAAAAAAGTAGAAATGACCGTCACGTGATGAACGAGGTCATGTGATATCGTAACAAATACGTTTATATATAGCCTAGAGAACTCTCCATATAAATTGGCTGTACTTCAGTACAGAACTTACAAATACAAATAAAAATCGACCTTGCAATGCAATGGTATGTTTTGAACGCATTTAAAGCTTCGGGAAGCCTAAACATTGCTGCGTTTTCCATTGATAAATTGCTGTTGGCTTAATTGAGCATTCAAATGCCTATATGTACATATAATTTATCCAAATAGAGAGGTGATATGAAAGGAGGAGCAAAAAGAGGTTCTGAGAGACAAAAGAAACGGAATTTTAAAGTCTTTATGAAACTAAGGAGCTATTTAGTCCTATCAACTCTAAGTTTTCTTTTTGTTTTGTTTTGTATTTTTTCTTCGTGTTTCTCTATAACGAACTTACATATTCATAAAAATTATCAATATCTCCTCAGTCACAAACTAAGTATCTGAATTGCTTTCATTATTACCCTGTATCCTCTACTCTAGTGCTTTCTTCTTTCAACCTTTTAGATAATTCATATAATGGGTTGACATTTTCAGAAGAGGATGTGTATTTGTGATCTATCTTTCACCGCCACTTACACCATTACTATGTTTCACTGTCTTTATTTCCGATGCTTTTCCTAACATGTAAGAATCTCTGCCTGAATCTATAGAATAATTCATCAATTCACCGTCAAAAAATGCTTAATCCGTTGTTTTGAATGTCTGGCCTGGGAGATATATCAATTATCATCTTACCCAGGGGCATGGTCCACTTCTTTCATCATATAACGAACAACTAGCTTTTGGCAGAGGCTGTCGTGTCCTTAATTGACCATAGTCAGACGTCCATTATCACTGTGAGCATACATGAATTATGCCCTGTTTTTACATGTCCTTATCATGAACAAAAACAGCCAAATATTTAAACAAATTAAAGAAAAAGATGTTTACACGTAAAATATGGTGAACTTATGTCAGTTTATGTTTATATAGTTTTCAAATATCCAATTGTGGTTCAATGCGTTTTACTCTGACTGTAAAATACTTTGGAGAAAGGTCAATTAAATGAGTGTTACAACTCGTTATCAAAAATAACATATAGGTTTTTAAGCTATTATGTTTAATCATAAAATTTTACAATGTGTTAATGATAAATGACTTTACATTTCTTTATATTTTTAAAGCTTTTAAACGCATAACCAAAATGATACATAAAACTTTCAAACCAGATTCTTTACTTATATTTCAATTTATAAATAATTTATATTTCATGCTGATACTTCAGAAATGCTTTGCTGAAGGTGTTATCATGGGGTCAGCTTTAAACCACAATGTTTTCTTATACCACAGTGACGTAGATGTACATGTACATTTAAGTTCAAATTACAATTTTTGAAGGATACAAGAAAAATAATGATTACATAAATGAATTTCTTCAATATCTCTCTTGTACTATCAGAATAAAAATATCTTTTCAAAATAAGAATGCTTCAAAAGAATAACATTTTTTTAAAAGATGGTATAATTGTCAAACTTGGATTGTTTTCTTTGAATTGCTTTAAACAAAATGAAATAATAAACGCGTACCGATACATACATTAAATTGCCCTTTTATGTAAACCACAAAAATTGCTTACTACATAATGTGTGTTTCTATTCCCATATGTTCATTGCAGTCAAACATTTTATAATGCTATGTACGTAATGTTCCTTCAAAATGATAAATCAATTATGCTTGTACTTTTTATTCTGTTGTAACGTGAAACTTTTACTAATTGTTTAAAATAAACATCATTGAAAATTCTTCTCATATATCAAATGCTCATGCAAAAGCAATTCATCAAAACGGAATCGAATTAAAAATCCCCCAATTTAATATAATTTAAAAGAACCAACAAATCATTTAAACTTTAGAAAGCAATTGGATGCGTAACAATGAAGTACTTGTTGGTTTTCTGTGTTTTAGTGCTCTGTGTAGGATCAATTAATGCTTGCACATGTGCCGGTATACCAACAAACGGATGCAATTCACAATACTGTAAGTTATCATTCAGAATATAGTTCTATTTTTATTGTTTATACATATATATGTATATGGTATTTAGTGATTCGTCCTCGATAAACACAGACCATAGGAAAACGTCCTTCTTATTGGTATATATATATACACTAAAAATGACCAACGACACGAACAATAGAAATTGTCAAATTTTCGGGATGCCCTGTTTTCCATCCATGACATTGTATCTATTTAGTAGATCCGACACTTAGGTTATACAGTGTTGTTGGTTTTTATAGTGTCTTCTATATATATATATATATATATATATATATATATATATATATATATATATATATATATATATATATATATATATAGATAGATAGATAGATAGATAGATATATAGATATATATATATATATATATATATATATATATATATATATATATATATATATATATATATATATATATATATATATATATATATATATATATATATATATATATATATATATATATATATATCCAAAACTTAAGAAATTTCAATGTGTTCGGAAATAAATATAAAACTGAGCAAGAGGTAAATGCTGAGGAAAACTTTGTTTTCTTTTTACATCACTTTAGCCATCTTGGGACAGGTAATTGGACAGCAAGTACTTGAACCTGGAATAAATGGTGAAAATCTTTACTGGGTTAGAGTGTTCCAAATATATAAGGTATGCATTTAGAATTTAAGAAACCTTTCTTAACTTTCACGTCCTTCATACGTATATTTTCATTAAAATTTACGATGTATTCATTCAGCAGACGTTATCAAAAACTTTCTTAAGCATTTGGTATCGTTGCCTACAAATACGATTGCAAAAGAGTGTATTGGATAACTGTTTTAAATTGTTACATAGATATAAAGCATTGGTAGGCATCACTTACCAGAAAGACTTATTTATGTACACTATTATATTGCTATTTTAGTATGAATTTATTTGCACTTCTCGGAAACCATTTTTAGGAACTGTGTAAAATATATTCTTTTAATTTCCTTATTTAAAGGATCATAAACTTTAAACAGTTACATGTAAGAAATTATTTTAGATAATTGAAAACGATTTTTTAATATTCATATGTCTATTAAAAAGGACACATATCCAAATTTTACATAAAGAAAGTGCATGCACACATGTAATGAAATTTGATTTTAAAATGCGAAGATAACAAAACTGACCAAGCTCCAAAATCAAACTAAACAAAACAAAATTTAGAGTAGAACTCTCAGAATCACCGGAAATTCGCTATAGATCAGGTGCCCTGGACTCACGGTTGATGGGACAGATCAACAGGGAATACTACTCCCGTATGGAATCTGACTCCAAATCTGGAGTTACGAAGGGTCTGTTGGTATCTGCTCTCCCTTTTTGTGTCGCCTGCAGAGCAGAGCGGCACTAAGGGATCACTTTACCCGAAGTCTCTCTGTCTGTCTATCTCACCCTGTATCTCGAGAACTGTAAGAGGTATGGATTTGATATTTTGCACATATATTGCTTAGCACTGTGGCTTTCGTAAATTACCATTATAACCGACCTCGTGACCCTTGACCTTTGACCTACTTCTCAAAATTATTCATAGTGCCGATATACAGCATATTTTTGACATTTAAGAGGTAAGTCTATGGTATTTAGCATGTGCATTGTTTGTCATAAGACAATATGTAAAATACCAGATTTACAATCCACTTGACCTTGACCTTTGAGCTACTTTGCAAAAGATACCGAGGGCAGTTTGATTTAACTTATGACTTTTGAATTTTGAGATGCAGGATTTTGATAATTAGCATCTATATGTGTTTATGAGCTCATGATACTGTAATCTGAAACTGTATGATATTCAGTTACCACACAAACTTATATTTAAATACTATGAGAATACATCGTGATCGGTATTCCACAATACGAGGGGTGATCAAAAAGTTCGCGAACTGTCTCTATATTTACAAAACCACAATTCAGATCAGAATGAAATTTGGCACACATATAGTCATACACATGTTCTATAAATAACAGATGTAAAATAATGTTTTGCTCCGTGTTTGTGACGTCACAATATGAAAATGACGTCAATATGTAGGTCACTTGTGACAAAAAAATGGTTGACTCAGTCGTACTCGAGCAACGAACGGCTGTAAAGTTTAACGTATATGTTGGAAATTCCTTTGCCGTAGAATATGATAATTTGTACAATGTTTATGAAGACAAAAGACTTACCAGAAGTTCAATCATTAATTTGATTGATTGTTTAAGTAAAGACAGGGAGATGATTAAAAATAATGCTTGTTCTGTTGCCCAGCGAAAGCAAGCCGGGGAAAAGATGTATCTTTAGTTGAGCAATTTGTTATGAAACATCGTCAAGTTATAATTAGAAAAATGGTTGAATATGTTAACAATAATATAATTATTAAGAGCCATTCTCTGTAATGACTTGAACTTTTATATAGGAGCTGTGGCACGCATAGTCTCAGAATTTCTCCAAACTCTCTATGATAAAAGTCTTTGATACCGTAAACTCAAATCAGGCAAAAATTGGTTGCTACGTGTCATGGTTACCATAACAACATGTCCTAAAGTTTGAAAAATGGCATTTTTCAACATCTTCAGAGTCCCACAGTTAACGTTTGCAGCAAAGCAAACAAGTGGCAATGACTGTTTCTGAAAGCTGAAGGCCTGGTGTCCTAAATGCATGATAAACATGTTTGGTAAATCATCTATAACATACGTTACTATGGAAACCACGTATTCAAAAGTAATAATTTTGTTCATTTAATTTTATAAAGTCATACACTTAAGAATAAAAACAATTATAGGTTGAAATGCAAGCAAATAATAGAGAAGAGATCTTTGTAACATATACCAAGGACAAATTATGATATTTCTTATAGGTTGGCAATGGTTGCCATGGTTTTAATACCACGAAGGGATTTTAAATTTACTCTCTTAGTGTTTTAATCTTATCCTATCTTTTTAAAAAGCATATTTCTATATAACTGATGATCAATTTTTAAAGGCCTCGGTGTGACCCTAATTTTTGCATTTCAAAAAATTCAATTTCAATTCTTTAAATAGTGCGTTGCTATGGAAATAAGGCGAAAAAACATGCATAAAAATCTGAAAAACACTCTGTTTCCTTGGATACGTACAGTTGTATGTAGATTCCCAAAACTTTAATGATTGATATATGTGAACAACTAACCTGACTTTCAATTTTGACTATCACCCAATCTCTAACTGGATGCAAAAAGCTGGCACATAGGGTCTAATATTGACAAAAACTTAACAAAATCAAACATTTTCTCTTCTTGGTAACCATAGCAACAGTGTTGTATTTTTCAACAACCTTTATCAATATATGATATTCAACTTTAGTTCTACGAGATAAGTACTATTCAAGGTGATTCAAATAATATTTTTCTTGATTAAAAGGTTAGTAAATTCCTAAAGCAGCAAAAACAATATCACTTTAAACAACTAGTACGTTGTTTCCATGGTTACACTACAAAGTAACAATTAATCTAAATTTTTCTTATGTTGTCGGTGTTGTAAGGTCCTAAGGATGCATATGTGCCAGTCATGAATTTTATTGTTTTTCCTCACGATAGTAGCATTAACCCAATCATAGTAACAGATTTTGCGTGGTGACACTGTGTTACCATGGCAACCATGAAAGTTATTTTTAGAATAATATTGCCAATACCTAATTACATGAGGTCAAATATTTTTCATTGTTTTTCTTACGTTGTTGATTGAGTTTGATCATGTAACATCTATCATTTGTGACTATAGAGCGTTTTTCAGCATTTTTCAGCATCTAAAATGTATTCCAAATGTACCCATGGTTACCACTTACTTAGAGATAAATTCTAAATAGTTTCTTTATAGCATAAGTGGCAACAAGGTGTCATGTTTTTGGGAGAATGGTTTGTTTGTTTTTCTTAGTCTTTATTAAGGCTTAATAAAAATTTAAAGTAGCTGAAAAGCTCAATTTTTTCAACTTTTCTGGCTGTTACCATGGCAACCAAGACACATAGCAACGAAATTTTATTTGATATACGTTTCTGATGTCAAGTTGTAATAATGGGCAAAGTTTCATCAAAATCGATGACCATGCGTGGCGAAGAAGTTTAAGTGGTTACAGAGAATCGCTATTAAATCCCTAAAATATCGTTTACTTTAAACTTTAAACATATGAGATATGATAAGAAGAAGGCGCCCATACTTTATCCACATTGGATAAAGGACGCTCCCGAGACAGAGGACTCGGGTTGTGATGGGTCACCATACTAATTGTGGGAAGGGATATGTTTTCCACCCATCCTATTGCCGAGATTTGGCCATTTCTGACAGATGGACTATTCTTGTTATAAAAAATAACTTGCATGGTAAGAAATATAAGACTGGAAAAGTCTTTTAGCTTCTCTGAACAGACTGCTACGGAGCATGTCACGTGACTGCCTGGATCACGTGATTCGCGCATGGGCAGAACAATGGCAGATGTGCATTAAAATCGGAGAGGACTACTTTAAAAAACAGTAAACACTGAAACCTCATTTTATTTCTTTTAAGGAAGTAATTCAATTAGTTTGCGAACTTTCTGATCACCCCTCGTAGATCGTGTAGACTGACAATTGCAGTAAAGACAGACTGAAATCTCTTTTAGAGGATTATTGGAAACATGTATTTATAAAATGATAAATAGTTATTTCTAATAATTTCAATTTAATTATTCATTTGAGGGTTAGGGAACCATATTTTCTCTGATTGTCAGATTCTATCGCAGTCTTATACTATCCATGGATACCATTTCTTCTTTGAAGGCTTGCATGAACCATCACACTAATAGTAAAAAAAAGCTGACCACTCTTAGATTTATTTACACCTTTAATGAAGCTACAAAGCAGGCAACACATGCGTTCCTTGGAACACTCTAATTTTAAATTGTAATATATTAGATTATTCTTCCGTAGATAACTGTATTGTTAAAAATGACTCTACCTTTGTAATATTGAATCCTGCAAATAAAAACTTTAAATTGTTTTAAAATATTTTCATTTCCAACTGCTTTCTCTGTGATAACTCTTTGAAAGTTAAATGTGTTGGTTTCTCGATATTTACAACTGAATGTAAATTTCACAAAGTGAAAGATCATATGCCTAATTTGAATGTCAATTTCTGCATGTCTTAAGTTGGGGGGGGGGTGTATGGAAATAAACAAGGAATACCTATCAATTAGACAGCATTTTATGTACATTAATTTACATATAAATGTAAATATAAGGAATTCGCCCGTTATGCAAATTATCCCACATTTCCAACTATCGTTGATACCCTGCCATATCCAACAAACTAGATAGTGATTCCTTAGTGGCGTGCATTTTTAACTATTTGCATACCTTCTTTCAAATCAAGAAAACATTTTCTAGCTGGATAAAGATAACACCGTCTGAACTTGAAGATTTTCAAAGAGATTAGAAGAGAATTGATTTGCTTAACATATACTTTAAAACAGTAATTAGAAACAGTATGCAATACAAATATCGGTTTAAACTAGAAACTTGTTGCCATGGCAACAAGAAGGTCTTCCGTCCCTTCTCCGTTACGAGAGAAGTTGATTTCTCACTCATAATACTTTCTGTATTACGTTGTGCATTCCTTTTAACGCCTTCATAAATTAAATACTATAAAACGTAAATTGTATGTAAAAAATATATTGCGTAATTCGAACAGAAAATTATACCAGATATCTTTTCAAAGATACAGTATTATATTTCAGCTGAAAAAAAGGTACAAAAAATCCCGACATTCTGGGGATTGAGTCCAGGTCGCCTGCGTGAAAATTGAACACGCTAACCACTACGCTTGTGGGACCATTTCTTATGAGAATCTCTATAATCTCTTATAAAATCATTTAAAAATATTGAGAGACAAAAAAGTTGAAATATACGACTTTTTTAATTCGCTTCCCGTAGCGACCGGAACTATTTACGACGCACAAAAAGACAAATACACAAATCTAGAAGTCATGTTCTATGCTCTCCAATAAGTCTCCAGTTCATATCTTTAGCCGTTCTTTGGATCTGCAGCGGAAAAAATTCCATTTACAAATCAGGAAATTGTCCGAAACATGGAACCGGAAGTGATTTTTTCCAAAATTCTTTCAAATGTAACAATGGCTTTTTAAAACTCATTATCCCTGAAAGTTTGAAAAACCACTGAATAGTTCTCGAGAAATCGCGTGCATAATATTTGTCTAAAAAAAAATTAAAAATAATTATAATATTTATTATCAATTTTCAAACAAATTACATATTATGTATTCTAATAAGAGTCTCTATTAACCTTACTAATATCATCAAAATATATTGAGAGACAAAAAAGTTGAAAAATTCGACTTTTTTAATTCGCTTCCGGTAGCGACCGGAAGTACTGACGACGCACGAAAAGGCAATTCTGGTAATCTAAAAGACATGTTCTATAATCTCTAATAAGTCTCCAGTTCAGACGTTTAGTCGTTCTTTAGATGAAATATATGGAGATAACGAACAGTATTCAAGCTCAAAAGTCCATTAAACAATACAAAATAGGAGCAGAGCAAACACGGACCTCTAAACATCAGAGGTAGGATCAGGTGCCATGGAGGAGTGAGCATCCCCTGCCGACCGGTCACACCCGCCGTGTGCTCCTTGTCATGATCGGGAAATAACGGAAAAATCCGTCGACAATCCAGTGTGTAAATAATGGCCTAACAATTAGTATGAAAAACGTCAGTCAGCATTTGACTCAATTATAAATTGTATTTGCTGACAAGGTCATTGTATCGACCATAGAATTTACGAAATGATGACTTTAAACGAGACAGCTGATATTCTTGTTTCATCAATTTGTTTGTCAATAATTTACCTCGTTTTAGAAATTGTTCATACGTAGAGCATGCTCTTGCGTATCGAATCAACTGAGAGATATATGCCCCGTATGCCGGTAATGAAGGTATATTGCTGCACAAGTAAGGGAAGTTGACGATTGAAAAGTTAAAGTCATCACGTTTATCATAAAGCTTGGTTGTTAGATTCCCATTAACGTCTTTTTCAAGTAAAATATCCAAATATGAAACAGATGTGTCAGACTCTGTGGTATCTTTTATCTCAAGCTCACCAGGATATATCGTATCGACATAAGAATGAAAATAGCCATTGTTAATTGACAATACATCGTCGATATATCTAAATGTCGAGTTGATGGCCAGAGCAAGTGTTTTCTTCTTTTCACGTACAAGATTTTGGACAAATTCTGCTTCATATGAATAAAAAAAAGGTCTGCTAATAACGGGGCGCAATTGATACCCATGGGAATTCCAATAGATTGTTGGAAGACCTGGTCTCCGAAAACCACATAGATATTGTCAATCAGAAACTCAAGCATCTTTTTAATGTCAACTTCAGAGTACTTGTGTGTACAATCAGAATGTTTTTTAACAAAATAATTTTGCAAATGGCCAATGACAAGGTAAGTATATTTACGATTTCCATTTTTATTGAAAAAGCAGCTGTCAATTATATCAAAAAGCCTGGACTTTAATTTATCGTGGGGAATGGTTGTTTATAAAGTAGAAAAGTCATAAGTTTTTAAGCTGTTGATTTTGGCAAAATCTTGCGATTTCAAATTTTCCAAAAGTTCCTTGGAATTTTTAAGTATCCACATCTGATTTACACAACTTCTTGAAGATATTGTTGCACAGTACTCTTGAAGTTTCTCCTTCACCACTGTTAATATCTGAGTGAGAAGTAAAGAAAGAGGCTTGGTTGAACATTTACTGGAACCCACTATGTATCTTTGTTTGTAAGGAGTTTTATGAAGTTTCGGAATCCAATATAAATATGGTAATTCAAATTCATTTTGGTTGTTTGGATTATTCAAAATATTCAAAACTGACATATGATTTTGAAGAATTTCTTCCTTAGAAAGGGAACTACGAGTATAAGTTGGATTACCACTTGTAGAATTAAAACCAAGTTCCTCTGAAATACATTTAATATAATGAGCCTTACAAACAAGACAATGTTGTTACCTGCTTTGTCAGCAGGGACCAGTACGTACTGATCATGTAATCTATCTAATTCTTTTTTCACTTCTGGATTATTGAATACAGAAGGATAGATGGTTCTCATATTGCCCCTCAATCTTTTAATGCGTGATTTTAACATACATCTGATACATTTAATCCATTCTGACAAAGTGTCAAGGTCTTCTTTTTCATGCCTGGCCCATCGCCTGGCGTAGTCCTCTACAGAATAGATCTGCAGCGGAAAAAATTCCATTTACAAATCAGGAAATTGCCCGTAACATGGAACCGGAAGTGAATTTTTCCAAAATTTTTCAAATATAACAATGGGTTTTTTAAACGCATTATCACTGAACGTTTGTCGAGAAACAACTGAATAGTTCTCGAGATATCGTGGGCATAATATTTGTCTAAAAAGTATTAAAAATAATTATAATACTTATCATCAATTTTCAAACAAATTATATATTATGCATTCTGAAAAGAGTGTCTATTAACTGTACTTATACCATCAAAATACATTGAAATACAAAAAAGTTGAAAAATTCCACTTTTTTCATTCGCTTCCGGTAGCGACCGGAAGTACTGACGACGCACGAAAAGGCAATTCTGGTAATCTAAAAGTCATGTTCTATAATCTCTAATAAGTCTCCAGTTCATACCTTTAGTCGTTATTTAGATACGCTGCGGACAAAATTCCATTTAAAAATCAGGAATTTGCTCATAATTTGGAACCAGAAGTGATTTTTACAAATTTTTCTTGTGATGAATAAAGTCCATATAATAACTCATTTTTTATGAAAGTTTCATTGAAAACGACTGAACAGTTTTCGAGAAATCGCGTGCACAAAATTTGATATAAAAAAAAAAGAATAATAACTAGAGCAAAGCTCGTTGCTGGAACAACAGGCAGGTCTTCCGTCCAGTTCTGCAGTGAAAGTGAAGAACAGAAATGCAAATGCAGAAATGTAAAAAAGAACACAATTCCGAAGAGCATTCGACTTAAAATGATGTTAGACGTTTTCAGGGACTTTTATCGTTCAATTACAAGGAGGTATTAGTAAAAAGAACCTTTTAGTAACTACTTCCGGTTAGACCTGAAGTGACGTCGATCGACAAAAAATAAAGTCGGACGTCTCTAATGACTTTTACCATTCAATTTCCTGCCATTACCACGGAAGCTTTTCTGACTATTTCCGTCGATCGGCGAAAAATGAGGTATGCTTC
This sequence comes from Saccostrea echinata, assembly GCF_033153115.1. Taxonomy (NCBI): domain Eukaryota; kingdom Metazoa; phylum Mollusca; class Bivalvia; order Ostreida; family Ostreidae; genus Saccostrea; species Saccostrea echinata. The sequence goes on from NW_026889800.1 coordinate 2,616,685, forward strand.
CGATGACTCAAAACATGCAACAACGTGTACAAAACTTTAAAAATATGCATTTTCTGACTACTTCTTGTTTTACCGGAAGTGACGTCATAAGACGACTTCTGATGATCTCCCCAACTGCCACTTGTTATTTTGAACAAATTTGCTTCGATAAGGTATCACAAATTTTCGCTTGTTTTTGAAATATTCAGAAAACACTTTCGGCCCCTCTAGGTCCCTTATTTTAAGGGCCAGCCCCTTTTTGTTGATATTGGATGAAAGATCTTGTAGTTTTAAACAAATTTGTTCTACATGTTTTAACAAATTATTTACAGGTAAAGAGATATTGTAAAAAAAAAAAGCGTTGAAAATTTTGAAATTCTTGATATGCCTTTTTTCGGATCATAGCGAGCGCCGACGTGCGGCATTTCAGGTAAAAACGCATATCTGCAGACAATGGTCTATGATACCTGAAAGTTTCATGATTCTATCTAGAGTCATTCGTGAGAAAATGTCCGGACAACCCGACTCTTCAAAAATAATAAAATCGACAATATCTCCGGACCGGAAGTGACGTCATCAAAACGGAAAAAACGCATAAGGTTCAGGTGATGATACATAAGTCCTAAAAGTTTCACGGAAATAATCGAGCCGTTTTCGAGAAATCGCGTGCACAAAATCGGTAAGAAAAAAAAACAATAATAAAAGTAAAAAAGAAACCTAAGAATAACAAGAAGGTCTTCCGTAGAAGACGGAAGACCTTAATAATAAGAATTAGTAGAATCACTATAAGGTCTTCCGTGAAGACGGAAGACCTTAAAAACTGTTTATCTATTTGAGAGGATTAATGATATCCAAAGTTATTTGCTGACATTTAGAAATCAGTTACATTATTCTGGATAATATTTACTTTTGAATAGGCTGAAAGACCTCTTCCGTACGTTGTATCTGGTATTGTACCGATACGGGCGTTTACCGCAGGTTCACTTTGTGGTGTAGTCTTCACAACAGGGCAACTCTACGTCATATCTGGTAAAATAACATATCTTATTACATATTCCTTTCTGTTAAACAAAATATCCATGAACTTTACATTTCCTATGCTATGCATAATGAATCATTATACAGAAAGAAAAGATGTTATTTCTTTAGCTATAATGATAATAGTTGCAATGTTTTGCAAACAAAATGTTCATCTATGAAAATAAATAACATACATGTATTGTCTTTCCACGTTGTAGGAACCTATCGTGATTTTACTTTGGGAGCCAACTCATGTGCATACGTCAGACAATGGAATGAAATTCCTCTCTCCGAAAAGAGGAATCTATTTTGTGAAGATTTTGATTAAAACATTTAGTTATCTACTCGTATTTAATTATGAATTGAAAAGGACTGGGGCTGTTTAATGGTATGATCTTCTGTGATTGATTCAGTTCAACCCACTTTTTTATTTTAATATTTTACTCTCATTATTTGTACAGGAAAGAAACATTATTTATTTTTTATCACACATACTCAAAAATACTCTTTCCAAACTCTGTCTCAGGGCGTCTTTAATTTGTTTTTTCTGGTTAATAAAGTAGAAATATCTAATTTGTGGCTTCAAACTTTTGAGATTTTTCCATCCTTATTGATTATTTATTATATTATTAATTATTACAGACAAAGAATATTTGAGGAAAGTTAATTTATATTGAATCAAGCTAATACAAATCGACAATTAATTTTGCTTCTCTCCACTCTCTGAATCTTTTTTTTGGAATTCTAAAAACAGGTACGCTTGATGCAATAATAAATTTTTGATTCTTCATTTTAAAAGTCCATTATTCAGTCCGGAATAGAATTTTAAGCACAGACTGATTAAAAACATGACATGTTTTGTGACATGGCCATTTTAACATTTTAACAATTAATTACTCCATTCCCTTATCAATACAGAGGAGACTCATGGCGGGTGTGGCCAGTCGACAGGGGTTGCTTACTCCTCCTAGGCACCTGATTCTACCTCTGATGTCTCCAGAGATCTTATTAGTTATCCAGGTTCAATCAAGGTTGCACGGGGGTATATTACAAATAACAGCATAAAGAGACCCCATAAAGGTTAATAAGTATCATAAACATTAAAGAAATAAAATCACTAGTATACATTGATTGTGACGTATGATGGCTCGTCCAGGATGTCACAGTCAATATTTGCTACTAAAACTGGAGAGATTAAAGAATATGGTTAAATCCTAAACTTGACAGGTGCTGTCGTACAGCAGTTTATAAAACAACAACAGGCACATCAGAGTGAGTTACGAGCAGCTGAAGGGGAGAAGGGGAAGCAGGAAAGGGAGTATTCTCGTAGTAAAGAAGCACTTGAGATTGACAAACTCAAGCTTTGGGAAGAGATTGGAAGTAAACTCAAGTAACTATACAAATATTTATATAAACAAACATTGATGTGCTGCAGAAAAAAAAAAAAAAAAAACAAGTAGAAAAACAATACTAACTGAAAGACGATAAAACTCACTTACTTAGCTTAAGAAATGATAATTATAATTTAGCACTTTTAACTTTAATTTTCTTCAGTTGTGCATTTTGTAAATACCCTTTTAATCTGTTGCATTACCCTTAGCGTGGAAGTATTTCTGTATAATTAATCTATTTAACGATATAATTCTAAATCAGTGGCTTTTTTTTCTTTTAAATTGGTGTAAAAGACAACTTTTGTGATAAAAGAAATACAGACAAGAACAGAGGGTTTATTATGTAATACAAACCTGACAATACGACGTCATTACGTCATATCCGGTAAAATCGATTCACTTCTTTGACATGTCAATGTATTTTAACCTTTATTGATTCAAAGGGGGGTTCTGATAGGGTATAAACATTTATTCTTGCAAATTCTAGTATCGGTTGCAGAAACGAAATGTTTCATAAGTAAATCTGAAAGATGAAAAGTACATTTGATATAAATTTATACCTCTCATAACTTTGTAAAAGGTTAACAAAATATTAAGAATTTATTTCAATTTTAAATTAATATGAATAAGAAGAATGCAGGTACATACACTGTTATTTATAGATAGATTCCGTTCTAGCAGATGTGAAATTTCTCCTGCAGAGAGGGTGTTGTTGCTGACTTTGATTAGCATTTATGGTTATCTCATCCGGTTCAACGAAAAAAAAAATTAATTTAATAATTTTTGAAAACGTAAACTGAGACTGAATTCAAATTTCCCATTTACCTCTAATTTTGTATCACTGAGAATTGAATCTTGTTGCATATCAGTGATCTTATTCTAGTTTTTGAAAAAAAAAATATTTTCCGAAAATGCAATTCATTCTCTATTTTACAAATTTAGGTCCACAAAAATTTCAAAACTATACAACGATTTCTATTTGCAGTCCTAAGATTTACATTTCAACCATTTGAAGTTTCCTGACGTAAGGTGACAAACTGATTCAAAACCCGACAACATTTTCAAAAGTTTTTGAATATCTTTCACTTGTACAGACTTTAAATGACTTTTTCCCTTTTAAAAATGTATTATTAAAGTACGACATGCTCCCTTTTATTAAAACGTCACTTACAGCTGCTTTTTCAATAAAAATGGAACTCATAAATATACTTACCTTGTCGAAGGTCATTTGCAAAATTATTTTGTTGAAAAGCATTCTGATTGTACACAGATGTACTCTGAAGTTGATATTAAAAAGATGCTTGAGCTTTTGATTGACAATATCTATGCAGTTTTTGGAGACCAGGTCTTTCAAAAATCTGTTGGAATTCCCATGAGTATCAATTGCGCCCCCTTGTTGGCAGACCCATACTTGTATTCATATGAAGCAAAATTTATTCAAAAACGTCTACATGAGACATGAGAAGAGGAAAACGATTGCGGTAACCTTCAAATCGACATTCAGATATATCGACGACGTATTATCAATTAACAATAGTTACTTCAGTTCATACAGTACCAACCAGACCCAACCTGGCACCAAAGCAGTCCCAGAAAGCAGTCCCCGGGACTGCTTTGGGACCGCTCTGGGACTGCTGTGGGACTGCTCTGGGACCGCTGTATGACTGCTCTGGGACCGCTATGGGACTGCTCTGGGACTGCTCTGGGACTGCTCTAGAAAGCAAACCCAGCAGTCCCAGCAGTCCCTGGGACTGCTTTCTGGGACTGCTTTGTTCACTCATGCATGAAAAAGGTTCTGAGTGACATGATAGCTCCGCCCCTTGTGTATTCTGAATTTGCAGCTCCTTGTTGTTGTTTTGTTTACTTTCTGCAGAGAGGTGTTTAAGATAGAAACAAATATAAAAAAAAAAAACAAGTATTAATTTCTTACAAAATTAAATAAATATAGTTATACATGTAATTACTAAATGTCTTTAGACGGCTGTAAATTTACACAATTGTAGTCTAGAATTAATTTTAAGAAAATAAAAGTAGTTAAAAAGGGATGTCAGGGGATGATTTTTATCCCTTAAATTAAACTTCAATACAAGTGTTTGAAAACAAAATTATCGAGGCCTATTTAATAAATTAATGCTTTCAAATTACATATGTACTCAAAGTTTGCATTAGCACTATTTAAAAACAAACAAACTTGTCATTTCAGTAAATACATGTATTCAGAGGAACGTACTGTACTGGATTTTTTTTTTCTTAATTGAAAAAGCTAATACCATGCTTAAAAAAGAGCACTCCATGCTATTTTTTACCATCCTCAAATAAAACCTAATAATTTATTTAATGACCATGAAATAAAATTATTCTACCATTCTTCTGTCACATAAACAATGTGTACAATTATTCGGGGATTTATTTATGAATTAGTTTTTAATTTATAAACAAGTTATTAAAAGAGTACATTTATTTAAAAAATAAACATTTGAAAATATCGGGAATTGTGACTTGTTTCTTATTTCTTTGTTTGTGTTTACCTGGCCGGTTAATACAGCTGGATTGTATAAAATGGTGTCAATACCTGAGCTTTTAATCGCCTTTGGGCATAATTAGCAGAAAGTCAATGCATGTTATTTGGGTATCAGTGTTACACATCATTGAACACACTGGTCAACATTGACCCTTATTTCAATCTATGTCCTGCAAAAAATCTTAGTTTCAATAATTGTGTATAAATTTATTTCGGGATTAATTAATTTTGAACATAATCTAAGGGTTCCATTTGCGTGATTTACAGATGTACACTCGAACATTTATATAATAAAACACTTAAAACTGAGAATCTAAAGATAATTTAATTAAGAAGTCATTGAAAATAATCATGACTGAAATATAACACTCGGCAATGTTTAACAAAGAATTTTTCAAAAGCTCCAATACTTAAGAAAAATGCATTCAGAGTATAATATATGGGAATCGGCCTTGCTCTATAATTATTATTATCTATTTAAAGCTAATTCTGGTATAAAATAAACGATTCAAGTTTAATTTTGTATATAAAAAAATAAATATGAAAACCAATATCAATCACAAAAAATAAAGAAATTGGTTTATTTTGGTTAAAAATTAATATACCAAATAATTGTGTTTAAATATTCATGTTTACAGTTATTAATATGTGTGAACGTCTTCTTCATTCAATAATTATAAATTGTTTCTATACGCGTACTGTGATTTTCTTAACAGTTCAGAAATGACTGTCGCGTAAGAATTGTAAATATTTGTTGATACTACTCAGAAAGAATTGCTCATCAATTTCAACTGCCTTTTATATAGTTGCATTGTTTATTGGTAATCTCATTCTGAGTAAGCTCCGCCCATTAAATTAATTAACTCCGCCCACTGGGACTGCTGGGACTGCTTTCTGGGACCGCTGGGACTGCTGGGACCGCTGTGGGACTGCTCTGGGACCGCTCTGGGACTGCTTTAGCAGTCCCAAAAAGCAGTCCCCGGGCATGCTCTGGGACTGCTTTGTGTCAGGTTGGGACTGGTTGGTACTGTATGTCGACTCGATATATCCTAGTGAGCTTGAAATAAAAGATACCACAGTCTGGTACATCTGTTTCATATTTGGATATTTTGCTGGAAAAAGACTTTAATGGTAACTTAACAACAAAGCTTTATGATAAGCGTGATGACTTGAATTTTTCAATCGTGAACTTCCCTTACTTATGTAGCAACATACCCTTATCACCTGAACATGGGGTTTTTATCTCTCAGTTGATTCGATGCGCAAGAGCATGCACTACGTATGAACAATTTCTAAAAAGCCAAGCTTTCGACAAACAAGTTGATGAAACAAAGATATCAACAATCTCGTTTGAAGTCATCATTTTGCAAGTTTTATGGTCGATAAAATGACCTTGTCATACAATCTTTCATTAAGTCGAATGCTGGGTGACGTTTTTCATACACGGAATTGTCTTCGGATTTTTCCGTTTGCCCGATCATGATAATGAGCACATGGCGGGTGTGAATATTTTCTTCAAAATCATATGTCAGTTTTGAATATTTCACTTGAAAAAGACGTTAATGGGAATCTAACAACCAAGCTTTATGATAAACGTGATGACTTTAACTTTTCAATCGTCAACTTCCCTTACGTATGCAGCAATATACCTTCATCACCTGCATACGGGGTATATTTCTCTCAGTTGATTCGATACGCAAGAGCATGCTCTACGTATGTACAATTTTTAAAACGAGGTAAATTATTGACAAACAAGTTGATGAAAAAAGAATATCAGCAGTTTCGTTTAAAGTCATCATTTCGTAAATTCTATGGTCGATACAATGACCTTGTCAGCAAATACAATTTATAATTGAGTCAAATGCTGACTGACGTTTTTCATACTAAATGCTAGGCCATTATTTACACACTGAATTGTCGACGAATTTTCCCGTTATTTCCCGATCATGACAAGGAGCACACGGCGGGTGTGACCGGTCGGCAGGGGATGCTCACTCCTCCATGGCACCTGATTCCACCTCTGATGTTTGGAGGTCCGTGTTTGCTCTGCTCCTATTTTGTATTGTTTGATGGACTTTTGAGCTTGAATACTGTTCGTTATCTTCATATATTTCATTGATGTTTTATCTATTAGATTTAGCAGTGATAAATAACATGAGTCAGAGTCAGATATATTTTGGTGACAGCTGACTGTTTACAACAGTAGTTATTCTTTAGGGGATTCGTGGTCAACTTGATACAGTATTTAAAAAAAATTTATAAACAAAATCAATCATAAAGCTTTGCCACGTGCATAACACGCAGTGCATTACATGGTACGTAATACTTAAACAGGTTTCTCAATCAGTGCTACACTTACCACCTACACCTGTTGCAGGCTAGTGTGATTAAAACGTGTCCTTAAACATTGTCGCGAGTGTTGATTACATTAAATGGGAAGATTGAACGTCGCTCTGTTTTGTGTATATCTTGTGATTTCTATTTTTGGAATTTCTGAAGCCTGTAAATGTTTTGTGCGACATCCACAGACCATTATCTGCCGATCAGACTTTGGTAAAAATTATATAATTTTACGTTTCAATATAACTCTTACATGAATAGTGTTTCTCCGCAAATTTTCCATACAAATATTTTAGTATGCAAGTTATGAGATTTAGAACATATACCAATAACCAATAAATGAATAAATTTAAAAGATTTGAGTTCAATTTCATTCATCTAATTACGGTATTTTTTAATGACATATATTTCTTTCGGTCTATTTTTGTGCAGCAATAAAGGCTACGATTTTGTACGAGGATCCAGTCGATACATTGTACACGAGATATAGAGTGAAAGTCCTTCAAAATTTCAAGGTATACTATTGCTAAGAGAAAAAACGTTATAATATTAAAATTTCAACATCAATTTTGACTACAATTGGGGTAATTGGCAATACAAGTTCTTTCTCATTTATTTAAAGAGTGGTTATGCCCCACCGAGACGGAATTCCCGAGCATGGATAAAAACTGCGTCATCGTCGGCGGCCTGTGGTGTAAGATTCCAGAAGTAAAGTACTTACATTATAGCAGGTAAATATATTTACAAATTATTATTTTTCAGCATAAGTAAAAAATAACTTATGTAATTTATAAGAAGACTGTGTGAGACTGCATTATTGTATCTTTAGGAAATATCTACAAGGACTTATATATGAATTACTCTGTTTTCAAAAATGTTGAATTTAAGCATTGAATTTTTGCGGAAACCAATGACATTTTGTTAATAAAATCTATCCAGCCGTTCATTCTTGTGACAAATGCAGAACCTGATAAATACTAACACAAATTATGATTGGGAAAAGAGTCAAAAAAAATTTTTTTGCTTGGCAATTTTGCTAGGCATTTTTACATATAAACAATATATATATATATATATATATATATATATATATATATATATATATATATATATATATATATATATATATATATATATATATATATATATATCAAACTGCTGTTCAACTTTTGCGTCTGTAATATTTTAACATGATCTTAATTTTGGTATCAGAATTGAGACAAATCAAATGAATAATCTTTTTATCACATTGTGTACTTTCCACTAAGCTTTGGTCAAAAATGCTGATTGAAATAAGAAATTTTTTGACTATGTTGATTTGAATAGATTTAATCGGGTTGAAATATACTAGTATATTCAAACTTATTTGGAAACGTATTTAAAAACGTTTTGAAGATTATCAAATTACTTCGGTCTAATAACAGTAGCTTTAGATAATATACTGGGTTTTTCTGGTGGATTATCACCCTCCTGTAAAATAAATTGGTAGGGGATGCAGTATCTCGTCAGTATACTTGCGAATGCGTCTTAGCATGACTTTGTACGGGTAACTCTTGATGGCTCTAACTTTGATCTCTCGAAGTTTTTGACTGCTCGAAGTCTTCGGTCCCCATTTCCCCCTACATAACTAGGCAAATTTACTTTGGATTTCTCAAAATTTCGAAATCCGTGATCCCTCGAAGTCAAAATGCAGTCCCACTGTGCATAACCTATTGCAAGTTACCTTGAAACCTCGAAGTGGCTATGCGTACGCAAGTGTTACCTAAGTAACACCTATGCCCGGACATTTGAATGGCTCCAGGGTTAGATGCTTGACCCGAGGAACAGATGTCTTCTCAGGTGACATTCGTGCCGCAGTGATAATTGATTGAGAATTCATCATATTGTTGCCTGTTTGCTCGTAAAATATTTAACATGGACTGTCCTAAAATAATTTGGAGGCACCCCTAACAAATAATACTATAGTAAACTATAGGTAACTTTGGAACTTTGATTTACTATAGTGAAAACTTTGGAACTTTGATTTACTATAGTTAACTGTATTAAACTATAGTTAACTATAGATTACTATAGAATTTTTTTGTTAGGGCCGGTGAAAAGTGGAAAATAATTATGAGACAAGAGACTAATTTTGAGTCAGTGTCAAAGTTCAATGAATAATAGAAATGCAGAAACTATGCATAACAGCATCAATGTCAATATAACGACTATTGCAGTCGTTACTTACAGATTTATGTTCGATACATGATACTAACAGATACAAATATTCTATACTACTACACTATAATAGTAGTACATGACGTTTTCATGTAGCGAATGTGTAATATCGTGTTCGTTTTACATATAGAATAAATAAATATAATGGCATTATAAGTTTGTTTTAGTAAAAAGAAAAATATTCAGGTCTGTATATTCTCTGGAAAATACAAAGGAGTATCATAGATAAAGCACGTATGTAAGATTCATATCGGCTGGAAATGAATGAGAATAACCTGTTATCTAACCCGGAAAATTCCGGACGCTTGATCTCGAGAATTTTTTCCCGCGGACTTCGAGGTATCGGCACGTATTTAGGCACAGACACAAAGATGTTATTCACCCAAACATAAATCGCCATAATTGTTCATATATTCCTTTTGTATGGTCAGGATCCAGAGATAGCGATGGGACACTCAGAGCCAATAGCTGCTCTTTGAATCGCAAAGTCCAGGATATGACTCCATTTCAACTATCTGCCCTGAATAAGATGGGTTATCAAAATAATTACAACTGCGAGGTATGCTACCTAATATTTCACATATTTACAATTTAGATATACTCCCCATGATCTCCTTTGTCTGATTAGTTCCAGGGCTCGCTCTAGATCTGAACGGTCGACAGGGGATGATTACGCTTACACAGTGTTGAAGTAACCAAGTGTCCGTGTTTTGCTATGTTTCCGATTTGTATTTTTTATAAAAATTAAGAAATGGATCACATTTTCTCCAAAATGTTGATTAAAACATCATCACATTTACAAAATACAAAACATTTGATTTCATTAACATTCAGGAAAATACAATCTTTATCCAACATGTATGTGTCTTAAAACTATATTTTTCTGGTTATCTGGTTATAAACAGTACATGTTTTTCGTTGTAGATACGGGAATGTCCTCATAATGTGTGCAAGGTAGGACAGGGCTGTCTTGTTCCTTATAACAAATCAGACTGCTACCACAGAACTGCATTGTGCAGAAGATCTGGTTCAACCTGTTCATGGACTCCAAATGCTTGTTAAACAGTCTTTCTACATAATTCTGATATATAATAAACTTAAATAAATCACCAAAATTCGAATGGTAAATTATTTATATCTATCTATCTATCTATCTATCCATCCATCCATCCATCCATCCATCCATCCATCCATCTATCTATCTATCTATCTATCTATCTATCTATCTATCTATCTATCTATCTATCTATCTATCTATCATAAAGCAGGTACTATTCATACCTTCTGTTTATTTGTTTGGCTTTCTTTCTTTTAAGGTTCTTTGAGGATAACACACAGTCTTACTGACCAAAACTTACTTAAGCTGTATTTCTATAGGATAAATAAGAATAATCCTACATTGAAACTTTCACTTTTGTGCTATTTGATTGTTAAAAATTAAACAGGAACAATCATACGTGTTGTTAATTAATTCTGCGAAACGCTTACTTAAAATTAAAAAAAAAGTGTTTGGAAATTTTGTTTATATCATCGACGTCAAAGATCGGTGTCCTTCATTAAGAGGTGACAAGGCAATTATCTAGAATTAAATCAAAGAAAAGAAAGACAACTCTGATTTAGTACGTATCACTCTCCAAAACGTACGATAAACAGAGCTAATAAGTCGGTTGATGTTTTATTTATTAGTTTTAACAGTGATAAATAACATGAGTCTAAGTCAGATATATTTTGTTGACATCTGCCTGTTTACAACAGTAGTTATCCTTTGGGGGATTCGTGGTCAACTTGATACATTATTTAAAAAAAAATATTAATAAACAACATCAATCATAAAGTTTTGCCACGTGCATAACACGCAGTGCATTTACATCGTAATACTTAAATAGGTTTCTCAATCAGTGCTACATCCACCAAGTACACCTGTTGCACGCTAGTGTGATTAAAACGTGTTCTTAAACATTGTCGCGAGATTGTTTACATTTAATGGGAAGAATGAACGTCGCTCTGTTTTGTGTATATCTTGTGATTTCTGTATTTGGAATTTCTGAAGCCTGTAAATGTGCTGTTCGACATCCACAGACCATTATCTGCCAATCAGACTATGGTAAAGATGTTATTTTCTTAACCATCAATATAACTTTTATATGTCTTTATTTCGTAACGATTTTTTCTCTGTTAGTTTCCAACATCAATTTTTTGTAAAAATAAAGAGAAGTAGATTTTAGAACACATATTGAAAAAAAAAACAACTAAGATAAAGAAACCTGAATTGGATGCCAAACATCAAAATTCAAGAATTTCTTTTATGACATACCTATTTCTTCCGGTATATTTTTGGTCAGCAATAAAGGCGCAGATTTTGTACGAAAGTCCAGTCAGTTCATGGTACAAGAGGTATAGAGTGAAAGTCCTACACAATTTCAAGGTATACTTTTCCAAAGAAAACATGTTATTGTATTATGAATCATCAACATTTCGAGATCACTTTTGACTACATGTCAAATGGAAGTAATTGGTAATCTAAATGCTTTCTCGTTAAATCTAAGAGTGGTTATGCTCCTCCGATACCTAATTCCGAGGTGTGGATAAAAACTGCGTCCTCGTCAGCAGCCTGCAGTGTAACGTTCCAGAAGAAAACGACCTATGTTATAGCGGGTGAGTATATTTACAAATTATTATTTAACATCGTTAGTCAAAAAAATTATGCAAGATGTAAAAGGATTATGTGAGATTGTATAACATTTATTTAGGAAATTTCTATTATTGCATTTATAATTGTACTTCGCTATTATAAATGTTAAATTCGAGCATTGCACCTTTGCTAAAAATGAATATAGCCGTTTATTCTCGAGACAAATGCAGTGAGTGAACAATACCAACACAAAAATTATTACTTGGAAAAGAGCTACTTTAGGCAATCTGTGTGATGGATTTTTGTCTAAAAGCAAAAAGTACAGAAATTAATCTATTCTTAAAACATTTGCTCGAATTTTGGTACCTCTGTAATATTCTAAAATGAAATACTAGCATTGGAATCAAAATTGAGACGAAAATAATAAATATATTTTTTGTCATGTTATGCACTTATCTCAAAGCTTTGGTCAAAGTTTACTAAAATAAGAGATATGTTAAACTGTACTTTTGTTGAAGATTAAAATCGCACACTCACATCCTGTTTGATATATCCGCAAGTCATATCGTCGTCGATTGATTGATTGATTATTGTTGTTTTACTCCGAGTCGGCAATATTTCAGCCATATTTCGGCGGTAAAGATGACAATATAATTAATCGAAAATCGATAAAACTAATCTTGCAATTGTTACATACACCGCCCCTTACTACTTTTTCTTTATTAAAATACATTCAAAACAATTATCAAACGTATTTTTAAAACATTGCTCTTTCATTCTAGTATTCGTAGATTTAGATAACACACTACATTTAATTGGAATTATCTATCTCCAGTAAAAACAGATTGGTAGAAGACACTTTATCTCAACAATAAGCTTGCGCATGCGTTTCAAAATGACTATGTATTTGGGTGGTTATATATTTGTTTTAATGTCAGAGACAATGAAGATAATCACCTAAAATATATATCAACATAATTGTTTATATATTCCTGTTAATTCTAATGACCAGGGTCTAGAGATAGCGATGGGACACTCAGAGCCAGTAGCTGTTCCTTGAATCGCAAAGTCCAGGATATGACTCCATTTCAGCTATCTGCCTTGAATAACATGGACTATCAAAATAATTGCAACTGTGAGGTATGTTTTGTAATTATTCTGATATTAACTATTGATGTCCTCCCCTTTTGCCTGAGTAATACAGAGAGCTTACGGTGGATTTGACCGGTAGACAGGGTATCTTTACTTCTCGGTTCAATGTTTCAAGGGGTCCGTTTTTTTCCTGTCATCGTTTTGTGTTGTCTATACGATTTATGAGTTTGACCAATGTTTGTTCACAATTTTTGTTAAGCTTCCTACAACTTCCAGATTACAAAATCTCTGATAACGCTCTCTGATAACGCTAAACGCTAACGCATTCTAGTAGGTTCATTAAATTCTTTTTGTAACAAAACGAAATGAAATTTAAAAAGAAGTTAAATTAGTAATCTTTCACTGAGGATTATTTTCAAAGTGAATTTGAATTAACTGTTCGTCTTTGTAGATACGGGAATGCCCTCATAATGTGTGCGAGGTAGGACAAGGATGTCTTGCTCCATACAACAACTCAGACTGCTATCACAGAAATGCGTTGTGTAGAAATTCTGGTTTAACCTGTACATGGACACCGAATTCTTGTTAAAAAAAAGTACATATGTATATATGTATGCTTTTGTAATAAATTAAACAATAACAATTCAGCCTGATGCTAATTGTAATTTTGTTCTGCCCAGCACTGGCTCTGTAAGCCAACATATGTGCCAAAAGTTAATAAATTCTACTACAACCCGTTGGTTTCTAAACGTAGATTTGCCAACGAAGATGTAGATGGTGATAAACATTAGCAACAATCATAATAATAAAAAAAGTTCAGCATTGTTTTCCACCATATTTCAAGTTAACGTCTACACCCTGCTATATTTCCAAACTATTGCTTCGAACCTTTTTAATTATAAAATTACCTTACACTGCCTGGAATTGAAAATCCACAACAATGGTTTTGCTCTTCCTCTTCTTCAAATATATTTCCACTAGATAAGTAATTACTGGTGATGTAAATAGAGTCGAGTATGACAAACTAAAAGCAAAAATTTAAAATATGACCCAACGATAGATTATATCAAAACAAAATCATAACGACATTAGAATTTACAAAATTATGACTTCAAACGTCGTTGTCCCCGTTACAACTTATTTTTCAGTAGTCTGCACCGATTTAAAAATTCATTGTATTCAGATCATTCCCTTAGGTGTCGAATCTGTTGGAAGACGTAAAGCAAGTATGCAGGTGATAGTGGAATATTACTGCATAAAATGTTTCGGATGGAAAAGCTGAAATCATCTCGTTTATCATACAATTAAGTTGTTCGTTGGTTCCTATCATCGATAGTCAGTACAACAAATATGAACAGAAGTGGCAGACTGAGTGGAGTCTTTTATTTCAAGTTCAAGCATTTCAAGCATTATTAGTGCTGATCGTAGTCTAAAAGTTTGTTAGAAGACCTGGTCTCCGAAGACTTCATTAATACTACCAATGAGGAACTACAGCATCCTTTTAATATTTGATAAATATAAAGATTTGAAAGTTAAATTGCCCAATATTGAGAACCGCCGACTTTTGATTTTGGTTGAACACTAGTGATGAAAGAATAAGATGAGAATGAAAGAAAAGTAACTTGTCATGACATGTAAGTTCTGGAATTTTTTGAATTTCTAAAAATGTTACTGTAGTGATTACAAGAAAGAAAGCATTACATTAAGCAAGAAAAATGTGAAGTAAGGACCAGCCTTAATTCAATACTTTTCAGTGAATGCTTGACACGCAAATTTGTGTTTCCGTTTATAATTATTTATTAATATATAGAAGTTCTGGAATCCATGACAAAGCAAGACTTGTCTTTCAGGTCAAATTATTAAAATACAGCTGTTTCTCGTGTAAAAGAAATGGTTTTTGTTTGGTTTTGTGTAAATATGTTTTCTTTTCTATTTACTCTAATGCTCTTTTTTTGCTTACTAGTTACATTTTAATGAAAACATAGCTCTTTTCTGGTCAGATGATACGTTCCTCAGTAATATATAATTTCTCAAAAAAAAGTCATTGAAGTACTGCTACTTTAACAAGTTTCTTAACAGAAATTGAGGTACCTTAGCATTTGTGCTAGATACCAGAGGGTGGTGTTTCCTATGTAATCCTATTTGAAATCACTTGAATTGTCAATATCACAATTCTTGTTGTATTTATTTTTAAAGACATTTTGAAAACAGTTTACAAATTACAAGATAATATTAATATTATGAATATTTCTTATACATTACAAGGAGAAACAAATCAGATATTTGAGGAACGTGTCGTCAGACTTTATATTCACATCTATTTCGTGTCAACCTTATATACTACTATAATGCTGCATTATCTTATTTTTTTCCCTTCAAAAGTATTTTTAATCCTTTAATTTGTGGCTTACCTATAATTCTTAAATGTTTTTTTTTTCTTAAGACAGAATACACATACACATTTTTTTTCTTTCTCTATACTCCCCTCTATTATACATATTTTTTCTGACAAGATGAACAGTAAATAAAACTATGAAGAAACATTATTTGCGTCATGCAAACTTATTATTTTAGAAGCCTTAAAATGAAAAAAAAATGCAATTGTACGGGATGTCCGGTTATGTACAGACCGCAATGCATAGTGTATACAGGAATACATTTCCGTCTATTTAATAAAGTTTCCCGTACATTACACATGTTTCAACATTTCATGAAAGACAAACTTTTGGATTGCGATAACACTCTGCATAAACAATTCGGTCAAAAAAAAAATTTATCAGAAAATGTCATTTTTGGACGAAAAACACTGCTCCACGAATTGTAGTATTAGTTGTTTCACAAATGTTAAACTTACTTGTTCCTGTATAAATTAATGATAAGATCTTTATGAATGTCATGCTTTCTTCTGATGAAAGTGTTTCCTGAATTCAAATTTCTTGTTTATTCTTTTAAATCATTCCTCATTGATTGACCTTTAATCACAAAATTTGAACTTAATGCTCAACAGGAGAAATAATATCAAATACTTAACACAGGCTTACAGAAAAATAGAATTACTTTCCCCGGCTAGGTTATCACTTTGTAAGAAATTAGAGAAAAACCCTTAAACGGACCGGAGTTGTCTGCACAGCAATGAAAACCTGGATAGTTTTGTGTATATTTGCATCCAATATTGGAGTGGTTTACACCTGCACCTGTTTGGGTGTACCAACAAACGGATGTGATTCAGAATATTGTAAGTCTTAACTTTGGCATATTATTTTTATAATATTACATTAATCCAATGAATTAAGTCTCAACAATTTTACAATTTTACAAAACATTAGACAATCAAGGACATCAAACGTGTTACAAGGCCAGTGCAGCAAGAGAAATATATTAATTATTACAGGAACAGATTGCATTATGAAGGAAAAAAATGAAAATTAGGAATTTCTGAGATTAAATCATTTACTATCTTTCTTTTTTCGTAAATGATAACGTTTCTGTCATTTCAAAGTAACGGATGCTTGACAAATGTTCTATTAATATCATTTTAGCCATTCTAGGATTTGTGTTAGGAGAACACATGATCGGATCACCTCCAGATGATGAAATCATATACACTGTTCGAGTACTCCATGTTTATAAGGTGTCTGATTTCTTTTTAAGAAATCTTAAAAATTTAATTTTATCATTTTAACTTGTATTTATTTACAATATTCGAATTCTGTTTTCTCGGGCGTGGTAATATTCAAAGAGGACAATATTCCCATGCCTGGAAAATACTGATGCAAAAATATTATTTAAGGATCACAATCTCTTTTAAAAATCCAGAAGAATTAAAAAAAAAAAAGATGATCGTAATATAGCTGAACAACAATTTCTCCTTTGACAATGAGGGAAAAAATAAGAATTCTAAATTTTAGACGTGAAACAGTTTCATTTTGAGTGAATATATGAAAATATTGATAAAAAAATAATGACACTATCTACTACAGTCCTGCTTGGTTTCAATTATCTATATTAAATTAGGGTACTTATATGTATTTTAAAGATATTTCTGTAAATCATGACTTTTAATATTCAAGCCTTTATTACAATTTACGACAGGCGCCAGGATTTTTTCCAAGGACAGTTCAAATAAGGGCTTATGTAGAGGGATCACTTTGTGGCTTGCGCCTCAGACCAAGACAAGCATACGTCATATCCGGTATCTACTAATGTTGTTTCTCAGCATCAATTTTCATTAATGTTGTAAGAAATATTTTATTTGTTTTGTTTTACGCGTATTTTTTTTCTGAAGGCAGTAAAATAATGAGGGGAGTTATAGTGAACTGCATATTACATAGAAAGAATAATGCTTTTTGTAGGTTTTACAGATGAATTCAGGCTAAGAACAAACGCATGTGCATTCACACGGGCTTGGGATGAGATTCCTACATCAGAGCTGGGGAACCTGTTTTGTCGAAGACCTTAACAAATCCTTTCTCTGCAAACATAAGAGCTTTATCTATACCCTTTATAATTTATTTTTCCTTTTAAAAATGATATCAATATCCTCACATGAGTATAGCAACAACATTAACAATATTTCAAAGAAATATTAAAACACAAGCCACTATCATGAAACTGCATTAGGGTAAAATGAATATAAAAGATAAATTTCACTAGTGTTTATTTAGATGTAGATCTTATTAAACAGCGTTCTTTTAAAATTGCCCTTTATAAATAAAGGATGACTGCACTTAACGCCGTTTTTTTTTTTCTTTCTTTTTTTTTTTTTTTTTTTTTTTTTTTTTTTTTTGTTGCTTCTGTTGCTTTTATTTCTTAACATTATTATGTTGAGCTAACATTTTCAAAATGGGTCTAAAATTATACCAACATGAATAACAATACCATGTATTAAAAAGAATACGTGTTCACTCTTTCAGCATCTCCCTCTCTTTTCCTTATTTCACAAGTACACTATTTACAAAGGTTTCAGCAATATGACTGAATCAATGTCTGACAACTTAACGTGTTCGAACACATTGTCCTAGTTACAACATAACATACTACCTTACACATCACTTAATGACATTTAGTATTTACAGTACCAACCAGACCCAACCTGACACCAAAGCAGTCCCAGAAAGCAGTCCCCGGGACTGCTTTGGGACCGCTCTGGGACTGCTGTGGGACTGCTCTGGGACCGCTGTGGGACTGCTCTGGGACCGCTATGGGACTGCTCTGGGACTGCTGTGGGACTGCTCTAGAAAGCAGACCCAGCAGTCCCAGCAGTCCCTGGGACTGCTTTCTGGGACTGCTTTGTTCACTCATGCGTGAAAAAGGTTATGAGTGACATGATAGCTCCGCCCCTTGCGTATTCTGAATTTGCAGCTCCTTGTTGTTGTTTTGTTTACTTTCTGCAGAGAGGTGTTTAAGATAGAAACAAATATAAAAAAAACAAGTATTAATTTCTTACAAAAATTAAATAAATAGAGATAGTTATACATGTAATTACTAAATGTCTTAAGAGGGCTGTAAATTTACACAATTGTAGTCTAGAATTAATTTTAAGAAAATAAAAGTGGTTAAAAAGGGAAGTCAGGGGATGATTTTTATCCCTTAAATTAAACTTCAATACAGGTGTGTGGAAAAAAAAATTATCGAGGCCTATTTAATAAATTAATGTTTTCAAATTATATATGTACTCAAAGTTTGCATTAGCACTATATAAAAACAAACAAACTTGTCATTTCAGTAAGATACATGTATTTAGAGGAACGTACTGTACTGGATTTTTTTTTTCTTAATTGAAAAAGCTAATACCATGCTTAAAAAAGAGCACTCCATGCTATTTTTTACCACCCTCAAATAAAACCTAGTAATTTATTAAATGACCATAAAATAAAATTTTTCTACCATTCTTCTGTCACATAAACAATGTGAACAATTATTCGGGGATTTATTTATGAGTTAGTTTTTAATTTATAAACAAGTTATTAAAAGAGTACATTTATTTAAAAAAATAAACATTTGAAAATATCGGGAATTGTGACTTATTTCTTATTTCGTTGTTTGTGTTTACCTGGCCGGTTAATAAAGCTGGATTGTATAAAATGGTGTCAACACCTGAGGTTTCAATCGCCTTTGGGCATTAGCAGAAAGTCAATGCATGTTATTTGGGTATCAGTGTTACACATCATTGAACACGCTGGTCAACATTGACACTAACATTCAATCTATGTCCTGCAAAATATCTTAGTTTCAATAATTGTGTAGAAATTTATTTCGGGATTAATTAATTTTGAACAAAATCTGAGGGTTCCATTTGCGTGATTTACAGATGTACACTCGAACATTTATATAATAAAACACTTAAAACTGAGAATCTAAAGATAATTTAATTAAGAAGTCATTGAAAATAATTATGACTGAAATATAATACTCGGCAATGTTTAACAAAGAATTTTTCAAAAGCTCCAATACTTAAGCAAAATGCATTCAGAGTATAGTATGGGAATCGGCCTTGCTCTATAATTATTATTGTCATCTCTCTCGAGAGATGACACATTAAGTTCGTAACCCCGGATATGAAGCCCCAGTGTAAGCTGCCATTGATAAGCTGGTGGTCTGGCAAATGACACGATTTCTAAATATAGAGATGTAAACAATCTGTCAAACAGGCCATCTTAAAAAAGAAAAACTACACATAAATCATAGAGAATCACAGAGACAATATCGCTTGGGTTGTGGTGGGTCTTCAAAATGCATGCAGTTATCTAATCATGGTCAGCGCGTGTGTATCAGAATACACTAAACATGGCATCGATTAGAACGGCCAAGGCGTGGATCAAAGTATTTACAGAAAAACAAAGTGGCGGGTCTTCAAATAGCATGCAGTTATCTAGGCTGTTACGTAAATGATGGCCAGTGCGTTTGTATCAAAGTACACTTTACATGGCATCGATTAGATCAGCCAAGGCGTGGATCTTAGAATTTACAGAAAAACAAAATCAAAGTAAATACTCGCATTAAAAGTTTAAATACGACTGATGTGAATTGATGTAGAAAATTTTACCTTTATGTGTATCTTAGTCATTCAATAACCTGATGCCATTTTAAAAATATATATTTTTTTAAAACAAATAGTTAATGTTAAAACTACAGGCACTGGAAGAAAGATTATATAATCATTGTAAATTTTTACGCATGTCTGCACTATTCTTTATTTTTTGTTCTATAAAAAATAAATGTCAGAAATACAATATTGTTACCTTTGTATAAAAGACGCAATTTCTTTACCCGACTCGTATTTTGAGAATTTATAATTAAAGCATCTGCAATCATTTTCTTTGTGTAATTTTAAATTGCATTGTTGGTTAGTGGCAAAATTCCTATCAAATCACTTCTCTTATTCTTGAAATATTATTATATAAAATGATTGTTTCCTTGAACAGCCTAAATATCAGGGTTGGTAAATTGGTACTCTTGCAGATAATTTGTAAATGCCTAATTTTAGCTTATACCAGTGTAAATTTTATTACTGACCTATATTTAAATGCATGTGAGGGTTATTTCTTTGGATAAACCATATATTTAAAAGTGGAAAATCTTTCGAAATCAATTGAGGGTCAGTGTCGTATAGTGAGACTTCCCCATAGTGAGATTTCCCCGGAAGACTGGCTATATAGTGAGATATACCCCGGGAAGAACTGGTTATATAGTGAGACTTCCCCCCGGAAGATCGACTGGCAATAGAGTGAGGAAGTCTCACTATATAGCCAGTCTCTCCCCCTTTCATAGCGAGACTTCCCCTCAAATGTAGTTTCCGGAATATTTTATTTCATTGTAAAACAATATTTTTCAGGATATGAATAAAAGTTCTCCGTTAATTAATAATTAAAACATCTTAATAGCCTTTTAACAGTTTGTTAGCCAAAAATAATTATGGGATGACATGTACATGTATATTGATGTGAGATAACTGAATGAAACGTTATTGTTACAAGTATACATCTTTCCTTACTGTATTGTATTTATTGCATTCCCCATCAAGGTTAACATAAGCAAATTCCAAGAGTCCACGCTCGAGTAATGATCTATTAAATGTTAAATGTATTTCTTTTGATAAGAATCATTTTGGAAAAATTCAATTATTTACTGTGCACGATAAATTTTTAATGCGCACTTCTATATTTATTCATACATGTATCTATTTTATAAGATCATTATCAAAATGCAAATATATATACATCGTCGATGTAAGTAAAATACTACTGAACATGGAAGGGGGAAGCCTCACTATGGTCGTTTAAGGGGGAAGACTCACTATATAGTAATTCTCCCCCCCCTCCCCCCACCGGGGAGTCTTACCGCTATATATAGCCATATTTCCGGGGGGAAGTCTCACTATGGGGGTGGGAGTCTCACTATATGACACCGGACTAATTCAAGTTAGCGCTTTAAACTTCTTGGCTGTTGTCCGAGTAAGCTGCTGTGATGTAAAGTCAATAGGAACGCTAAGGTTTTACCCATCCTCTTGTATAACAATTGTTTACAAATTTTACGAATACTGCTCAGTGGTTACATTTTTTAAACACATATACAAAAAATATTTGAAATTACTGTTGCAAATGTTTACTGAAAGGCAGCTTGCCTCTACCTTCCCCACATTTTTTTGTTGCAGCATATTCATACATGCATAGAGGGCCCTGAGGAAGACTAGTGCTTTGCACTAATCGGGTTACCCTCTTTAAATAAAGTATTATTATTATTATTATTATTATTATTATTATTATTATACCCCCCCCCCCCCAATGTGTTTTCGAGAGAGTCGAAAAGTTTAAATCTTCCCTCCCATCCACGAAATAAGAATTTCGAGTTTGAACACCCCCTTTTTTTCGTAGTGAAAGATTATTCAGGTAAGTTGTAATTTTTTTTTCTGACTACCCCCCCCCTTTTTTTTGAAAAAAAGTTCTTCTGCTTGTAATCGCTGAGGAAAAAAATGTTACATTCCACTGTTTAATCTGTGCCCCCCCCCCTTTTGAAAAAAGTTCTTCTGCTTGTAATCGCTGAGGAAAAAATGTTACATTCCACTGTTTATTCTGTGCCCCCCCCCCCCCCCCTTTGAAAATAGTTCTTCTGTCTGTAATAGCAGAAGAGAAAATGTTAAATTCCACTGTTTAATCTGTGACATTAATGAAGCCAAAGAGATGACATTTCAGGCTTTCTGGAAAGCCAAACTTGTTATCTATTTAAAGCTAATTCTGGTATAAAATAAACAATTCAAGTTTAATTTTCTATATAAATAAAATAAATATGAAAACCAATATCAATCACAAAAAATAAAGAAATTGGTTTATTTTGGTTAAAAATTAATATACCAAATAATTGTGTTAAAATATTCATGTTATTAATATGTGTGAACGTCTTCTTCATTCAATAATTATAATTTGTTTCTATACGCGTACTGCGATTTTCTTAACAGTTCAGAAATGACTGTCGCGTAAGAATTGTAAATATTTGTTGATACTACTCAGAAAGAATTGCTCATCAATTACAACTGCCTTTTATATAGTTACATTGTTTATTGGTAATCTCATTCTGAGTAAGCTCCGCCCATTAAATTAATTAACCCCGCCCACTGGAACTGCTGGGACTGTTTTCTTGGACTGCTGGGACTGCTTTCTGGGACCGCTGGGACTGCTGGGACCGCTGTGGGACTGCTCTGGGACTGCTGTGGGACTGCTCTGGGACTGCTCTGGGACCGCATTGGGACTGCTTTAGCAGTCCCAGAAAGCAGTCCCCGGGACTGCTCTGGGACTGCTTTGTGTCAGGTTGGGTCTGGTTGGTACTGTACATAGTTACCTGAGATGAGAAATCAATATTTAATTATATTATTCACATGTCACAACCCTTGATTACAGAGAAAGCGAATGTTAGAGGAAACAGATTTTTCTCTTTTAAACCGTGAGCGCATGCATATGTTTGTCTATTAATTTCCCTTTGAAACAACTTACTAGATAATGCAAATATACAACTAATTTTAAACGGAGAACGATAGAAAACATGCACTGACTATGTATAAAGTGGAGATTCAATTTTCAGAAATCGTGATGACCCCCGCCCATGAAAACAGATTCGTAATACGAAAATACATAAATTTTTATGCCCCCGTAATCGAAGATTCGGGGGCACATAGGTTTTGCTCTGTCCGTCTGTGTGTCTAGCTGTCTGTTTGTCCACAAAAAAATTAACTTTGGCCATAACTTTTGATTGCTTGGAGCTATGGCTTTCATATGTCAAATGTGTATTCCTTGTGCCAAAACCATTCTTTGGGTACCAACATATTTGACCTCTTGACCTTGACAATTGAGTTTGACCCACTTTTGCAAATTTTTAACACACTTTAACCTTGGACATTACTTTTTAATGGTCGGTGCTAGGGCTTTCATACTTTACATGTGTATTTACTCTGACATGACCTATCTAAGGTACCAACATATTTGAACTCTTGACATTGGAGTTTTACTTACGTTTCAAAAACATTAACCTTGGTCATAACGTGTGATCGGTAGGTACTATGGCTTTCATATAACACATGTTTATTCTTTGTGAAAAGAACTACGCTTTGACCTGACTTTTGAGTTTTACTTAATAAATTATTTGTATATCTTGATTGATTGATTGATTGTTTGTTTGTTGTTTAACGTCCCTCTCGAGAATTTTTCACTCATATGGAGACGCCACCACTTGCCGGTGGAGAGCTGCAAATTTTGTCCTTTACTCGGCACTTACGGCCTTTGAGCAGTGAGGGATCTTTTTCGTGCCAGCACCTACTGCGACACGGGACCTCGGTTTATACGGTCTCATCCGAAGGACCGGTCTGCACGTCCCACAGTGGGATTCGAACCCGCGACGTAAGGATCAACTCCTTACTTCGCGACTCTAGAGCAGACGCTCTAACCACTGCGCCACGCGGGCGACTTGTATACCTTGAACTTGGGAGTTTGACTTGCATTTAAGAAATTTTAATCTTCGCCATGAGCTGCCATACAGGGGCATCAGTGTTTCCGAAACACATCTTGTATTTCATGTAATTAAGTGCAGATCGTATGTTGACCATTCCTGCAATTAAAAGAAAAATGCTAGTTTTGAATGTTTACTTTCTCGCAAATTTTGAATGTCCTTAAGTGCAGTCATCCTTTACTAAATAACAATTAGATATTGTTAGGCCATTTTTTCACACTGAATTGCATAAAGATTTTTTCTACATGCAATAAAATCACATTATTTTCCACTCTGTAAGATTGGTGAAAATATGTTACATGTACATGTAGTAAATTTGGAAATTTCACATCAAGGCAAGTTTTACTTACCAGATAAATGCAAACAAACTCAGCGCATTGTTTCTAATTCTTTTAAAGTGATAAGGAAAATTTATTGATGAATAAGATGTTAATTTCTCAGATAAACCTAAATCTTTCACCCTTAATACAAAATACTACTACTGCTATATCAAAAGTTTTGTTAAATGCAGAAATCGACAAACACATTATTAATTTTTTCAGAAAAAAAAAATCAATTAAGGTTTTCATTTCATGCAGGCTTCAGATGTACAACTCGTTGTTTTTATCGATTGGCATAAACATACAAAATGGCAGAATAAACTTGATGTACAGCAAATGAAGGCAAAAAAGTGCAAATTGCGCTAATATATATATATATATATATATATATATATATATATATATATATATATATATATATATATATATATATATATATATATATATATATATATATATATATATATATATATATATATACAGCAAATGAAGGCAAAAAAGTGCAAATTGCGATTAATACTCGAGTCTTGGCGTTAAAAATCATATCCAATCACAACTCATGGGCGATTCTTTTTTTTCACGTTTTATACATTCTTAGCAATGTTTCAAACTGTTTTTATCTATAAATATTTACATTTTCCAATTTCTTTCTCTGTGATAAAACTACAAATAAGGTAATGGCTTTATAACTCAATAAAGCGCTTTGCTCAACACGTGTCAGAACTGCAAGCTTCTTCTCTGCGTGTTGCTATGTAATACACCTGGCGGGGATGCTGAGTTTCTTAGTACCGATTTTTTTTTTATTGAATCAAAGATCAGGTAAAAATGTTAATATAAGAAATAACTGTCTGGGTCTTTTTTATGTTTTTGGATGATGATCAATCAATTTGCTCGCGTAATAATTTTACGCATAAACGCCTTTGGCGTTTATGCAAATTATCACGCCAGCAAATTGATTGATCACATCATAAAACTAAAAAAAACTAGACAGTTATTCCTTAAATCCACGTTATTTTACTTCATCTATTTCACCAATGTGACTTCACGACAGTGAGATATTTAAAAAAAAAAATTCAATGAGTGATACGGGGAAAAGGGGTAAAAAATACCTAATGGTAATTCCAAATAAGCTTAATCAATTACACGTAAGCATTCTGCTAAATTTTTCACGTTTAAGTTATAAAATTCTGGTTAAAAATCTGGTTTCACCAGGTAGACAGATACGAAATTAGGCACTTAAATTATCAGAAGGCAGCAAGACACATATAAAATAAATGGTTACTGTCTTGAAATATAAGCGATATTTGGGCGAGGGTAGGAAAACGTGATAGAAGGCTCGGCTTGCCCACCCCCATATCATGTTTTCGACCCGAGCCCAAATATTGCTTATATTTCAAGACAGTGTCCATGTATTTTGTTTATCCTGTAACATATTTTTACATCAGACCTACAAAACGAGCTATTTTCAACCGATTTAGGCACATTTCTGCAGTTGAATCTAAGACACCATGGCGTAAACATTGCAATATACTTGACCTCACAATGCTTTTAGAACGTCGGAATACATACACTAGGCTTTATTATGGCATTGACCGAATAAAGCTTTGGTTTATTAGGTTACCTTTATTACGTAAATACAAGGGGTAATTGCAGGATAAAAATATTCACCAAGTTTTCTTGAAATTATACATAAAAAAGCTATCTTTCTTTATTAGTGTTCATTTGGTTTATTTTTGTTTAAATTTACCAGACTCGAAAAAAAATGTTACGGGTGCATCAGCATGCATCGATCAATAGATCACAAACTAACAAATTTCTTTACTATGGTTAAGTACGTTACGGAGGCGTTGGGTGTACACACATTTTGCTAAGAGTTACAAAATGCTAGTTAGTCAGTTATGGACCATACAAAATACGAGACCATGATTGGATAATGGGGGCAATATAACAATGCACATCTAAAGCATGGCATGGATCTATACGCACTTATGTAACGTGGAATCGGGAGCAGTTAAGTAACAAAAAGTTGGTATGTCTACTTATTTAATGTACATAAAAAACAATTTACAGCTAATAAGGTTATTATTACAAGTGCCATTTGATGCTCCACATAGCTACATCTCATTTTAAAGTCAAAATTTAGTAATTTCTATTATCGTCAATTTGACTTTATTTACAAATACAGCTTCCCTTCGATCGAACATTCATACAAATTGTTTGGTAACTATTTTCATGCTGCAATAATTTGATTTTTCTCCATTTTATTATTTGAAACTCGTTATTTCTTTCTATTTGTCGATAAATGTAATCCTTTTTTCATGATTCACTAGTCATAGAAATAAGTAGTCACGATGACGTCAGTGATGGAGAACATTCAGCGGAATGACATTCTTATATATGCAACAATCTTCCATCAGAATAATTTTGTTCATTTCAGGATTTAAATCAAGCTCCCATAAATCGTAATACCCTCTAATGTTATTTGAAATATTTTAGTCAATGTTGTTTTCAATTATATTACACAATTAAAAAAGTCACATCTGTTAACGATGAGACTAATTAACCAGATAAGCTAGTTATATAACTTGCTGTTCTTTTACATTTTCCGGGGGCTCGGCAAGGAGTGTACTTTTGTTTATAAAAACAAGTTCTGCAGTGTGCTTTTGATCTACTGGAGCTCTGCTGTAAGTACTTTTATTGTTTTATTCTACTTGATTATTCATTTTATTTCATTAACTCTTTTAATGATGAGGTTATGAATGATACATGCTTACCTTCCTGTATTTTATACTGTGTTGATGTATTAATTTTGCATGAAAATCCGTTTCCCAGAATGCAACCGTAAATAACACTTCAAGGAGGAAGTCAATTAAATAAAAAGGCTTGCAGAGTTCGTCAACATAGTTTTGTGGTGCATATCAACACACAAACACAATGACGTTGTTAACACAAAACATTTTACACTTCCATCAATTCATAATGCTTATATTCAAAAAAAGATAAAATAATTAATAATTCCACCGACTGTTATAAACGTTAAAGCAGTGATAGATACTATTCTATGTATTTATTTAATATAACTTGTTTAATACTTTTAATATATTACTCAACCAAGGTCAGTTTGATCTACCCTACCTGTACTGGATTTTTCTAAACTGCATAAAAACCCTTACAAACAAATATTCATTGCTGGGTCCAGCAAATGTTCTACCAAGCCCTTATCTTTACTCCTTTTAAAAATATTAACTGCTGTAAAGGAGAAACATCAGACGTTGTTTTTGAAACTTTAAAACCATTAACTTTTTCAAAAGTCTATAACATATAATCTTACGACTTTTCCACACTTTATACAACAATTCCTCACGATAAATGAAAATCTAGACCTTTTGATATCATAATTGCTTCGTAAATAAAAACGGAACTCGGAAATTTTAATATCTTTTGATTGGTCATCAGCAAAATTACTTTGTTAAAAACTACAAGTAATTGTACACACAAGTACTTTGAAGTTGATATTAACAGGATGCTGGAGTTCCTTATTGAAAACAATTACGTAGTCTGTTTACCAAATTTTCCAACAAACTATTGGAATTTCGATGGGCACTAATTGTGTTCCTTTATTAGCGGACCTGTTTTTATATTCTTATGAAGCAGTTCTAATGTATGCACAAACTTCTATACGAGAAGAGTAGAACACTAGCTATGGCCTTTAATTCGATATTCAGATATATCAACAATGTTTTATCAATTAACAATATTTATTTTCATTCGTATGTCGACTCCATATTATCCCAATGAACTTGACTTAAAAGACACCACAGAGTCTGCCTTATCTGTTTCATATTTAGATGTTTTACTGACTATAGACGATAAAGGACAATTAACAACAAAATTGTATGACAAACGAGATGACATTAGCTTTTCCATTGTCAACATTCGTTATTTATGTAGTAATATTCCGCTATCACCTGCATTGGGTGTTTATGTCACATATCTAATTCTCTACTCAAGAGCTTGCTCTGAGTATGATAAATTTTTAAAGCGAGACAGGCTACTCACTGATAGCCTCGTTTAAAGTCAGCATTTCGTAAATTTTATGGTCATTAAAATGACCTTGTTAGCAAATATAACCTATCATTGAGTCGTATTTTGGCTGACTTGTTTCATACCAATTATTAGGCCTTTGCTTTTGTACTGAATTGACTACGGCTAGTTCCATCTGCCTTATCAATACCTAGGGCTCAATGCGGGTGTAACCAGTCAACAGGGGATGCTCACACCTCCTATCCCTGATCCCACCCCTGAAATTCCCAGGGGTTCGTGTTACATGTCCTTTTCACATATTTGTTTTGCTAATGGATTTTTTTAGATCGATCATTGTTTGTTATTTTTATCTTTTACATTGAAACACAGAAATGAATGAAAAATTCAAACAGAGAGGAACATGATTTTTTCAATGCTAGTATATTTCCTATAAAACAGATCCCTGATTTTTTTAACAATATTAATATGAGTAACACATACAAGCATGATAATTGTTCCAGTAGGTTGATTGATTGATTGTATGTTGTTTTACGTCCCATTCGAGAATTTTTCACTCATATAGAGACGTCACCATATACCGGTGAAGGGCTTCAAATTTTGAGCTTTACTCGGCACTCAGGGCCATTGAGCAGTGAGGGATCTTTATCGTGCCAACGCCTGCCGTGACACGGGGCCTCGGTTTTTAAGGTCTCATCCGAAGGACCCGCAACTTTCACTTCAAAGTGCCGAGCGCATGGCGAAGGAACAGTTGCTACCCATTTTTTATCGACTTAGGTCAGTCGCGGCCAAGATTCGAACTCACGACCTCCCGATCACGAAGCGGTTGCAGTAAGAATTTATATTTAAAAAAGAGTTCATCAAATCCATTTTAACTGGTATCTAGGGCGAGATTATTTTTCAATACGTGGTAATATATGCTGTAATTGCTTAACAAAATAAAAATCTAAAGTATTTATTGTAGGTATGCAGGGAAATTTTATAGCTCAAATTCTCCAACAACTGATGACTAGTACAAAAAGTCGAGACAGAATCTACCCTGTCTGTGGAAATATTTTTTATAATTCCAGAATTTTAGTTTCATCGGTTGAGATTGTTAGTCTTTAAGAGTCGAGAGCACCTGATGAAGAGACGATATCCTTGTAATTACGTTTTAAAAGAAGAATGAACCAATTAGTTCTAAAAGAAGTAGTTACTTATGAAAATTTCTTTGCAGAAAAATAGAAATAGACACAGCTGGTGTATCCGGTCGACATAAGATGCCCACTCCTTCATAACACCTGATCCAACCTCTGATGATAGAGGTTCATGTTTGCTCCGCTCCAAATTTCTATGTTTGAATGAACGTTTGAGCTTGATAACTGATCGTTTTCTTAATATTTCATAAGCACATTTCTATACATTTTAGAGCGGTGTTTCCTAACATTTTAAATTGTTGAAAATGTGGCACTTAGTCAGCCATTTTCAAAAATGGCTGCCAAAGTCCTTTGTAGTAGCAAATGAGGTGGCCCAGTATCCAGATATGTTTTAAATATATTTATTTACCTTAACATTCTATTAATCAATCACAAAATGCACAATTGTTTGAAAATATTCAGGTATGCTGCATGACTGTTATGTTTGAATATAACTTTCATTTAAGGTATCCGACCCATAATAGCCTCAGATTCAATGAATGTGAATGCATACATGTAACAGATATATATTGGCTGAATACTCAGTATGCTAGTATGTAGACATAGTCTTCATGTTTTAGTATCAATATGTAAGAGCGGAACGTGTCCTTATTTTTGACCGTGTCCTGTCCTTGAAGAGTTATCCCCCATTGCTTTTAATCAATAAAAATCAATTTTGAAAAAAAAATCTACCTGGTAAAAAATTAGTTTTCAATCGTTTTTCTATTCCTAATAATTAATACATCTTTCCACCATAGTATTTTTTTTTTGATATTCTTAGTATTTAAATTTTTATTTTTCAAAAATTTGCTTGTCCCCTTAGACCTCAATGCATTCTTCATTAATTAATTACTGCTTAGGTAATTATATTTTTGAAAATTTCTCCTGGTAAATCCTTTTCTACTCTAAAATGTTTTGAATTAATTTCCGAGTATTTAATACAGGATGGATATTTAAGGTTAGAAAATTAGGTCCTTTTATGGATCGGATACCTTAAACCGTCTCTTCTGGCTTTGAAAAGTAACGTGATCCCCTTTGATGTTTTTGAGGTCCTTGTTTGCTCTGATCACAGTTTTTATAGTTTTATTGGACTTTTGAGCATGATTATAAGTAGTCTTCATTATCTTCATATTTGATTCATCTGCATTGGAGACGATGATTTGTATGACTGAGATGGCGCCCAAAATAATTGACATTGCTCCTAGAAATTTACATAGGAGCCTTAAATGTTAGAACCTGGCTCGTAAACATTTGGCTGAGGTCACATTTAGACCAACAACGTGATTTTGATTATTATTTAATTTTATAAGAAATAATTTTGACTTCAATTATGTTCTATGAATGCCTTTTCTTTTCTTTTATCTTATAAAATTTTTGCTTGTGTTCTATTTTTTTTTTCTGAAATCTTAAGACAACAAACAGCAATCGATCTCAAAAGTCCATTGAAACAATACGAATTTGGAGCAGAGGTGTTTAAATATAGGTGTATATTTTAAACATTTTCACTTATCCCCTTAATTTCTACGATAGTTTATTTCAAAAGTGATAACATGGAGTAAATAATTTAGTGAAAGGAAAATGAAAAGGGTTTCGTAAATCAGTTTAAGTATTAATCCATCTCCTAGATCAAGTGGTAAAGAATAAACAAGGTTGTAGGCGGTTAATGATAGTTCAGGTAAACTGAACATAAAATGATCGCCTTAGGCTCGTTATGTCTTTGTATTGGTATACATTGTACTTTATGAAGAATGGACTTTAAATAGAATGAAACATGGTAATCTTTATGTATATGACCTTTGCAATAAATTATGCAAAATAACACCTGGCACGTCCAAGTGAAGCATTTATTTTACTGACCTTCATTCCCTGGTTTTTAATTTGACTGACGAACAGACATCGCAAACGTATTTTTTAAAAATAACATTCAATAAACCAATAATTTAAATGGTCTACCTGAATAAGACTATTTGCAATTCTATTTTGTGGCTCAGATAATCGTTTTATGAGTAGTATTTCAATTAAACAGTTTAATATTTTTGTTTTCATTTTCCTTTTTACAATTGACCTATGTTAAGTCAACTTCTAATCGAAATTTGAAAAATAGAAGTTGATAAATGGGAGATTTTTCGCTTTAACTTAACATATTCTATTTATGTCAAAATGTTGTTAATTAAATTAATTTAGAAAAATTCAAAGTGAGGGAAACTTTTTTAAGTGAAAGTAACGATTCATTCTTGAAAGTTTTCAGACGAGGGAAAACGGTTTTTTTTGCACTGTTTTGATTCAGCTGTTTAAAAGATCTCTTGAGTAATAGTCACTTCTTTTTATATAGTGCATCAATCATTGCAATATTTGGGTCGCCCGCGTGACGCAGTGGTTAGAGCGTCTGCTCTAGAGTCGCGGAGTAAGGAGTTGATCCTTACGTCGCGGGTTCGGATCCCACTGTGGTACGTGCAGACCGGTCCTTCGGATGAGACCGTATAAATTAAACCGAGGTCCCGTGTCGCAGTAGGTGCTGGCACGGAAAAGATCCCTCACTGCTCAATAGCCGTAAGTGCCGAGTATAGGACAAAATTTGCAGCTCTCCACTGGCAAGTGGTGGCGTCTCCATATGAGTGGAAAAATTCTCGAGAGGGACGTTAAACAACATACAAACAAACAAACAAACCTTCATCACCTGCATACGGGGTATATCTCTCAGTTGATTCGATACGCAAGAGCATGCTCTACGTGCGTACAATTTCTAAAACGAGGTAAATTATTGACAAACAAGTTGATGAAACAAGAATATCAGCTGTCTCGTTTAAAGTCATCATTTCATAAGTTCTATGGTCGATACAATGACCTTGTCAGCAAATACAATTTATCATTGAGTCAAATGCTGACTGACGTTTTTCATACAAATTGTTAGGCCATTATCTACACACTGAATTGTCGACGGATTCTTCCGTTATTTCCCGATTATGACAAGGAGCAGACGGCGGGTGTGACCGGTCGGCAGGGGATGCTCAATCCACCATGGCACCTGATTCCACCTCTGATGTTTGGAGGTCCGTGTTTGCTCTGCTCCTATTTTGTATTGTTTGATGGACTTTTGAGCTTGAATACAGTTCGTTATCTTCATATATCTCATGTCAATATCACATGCATATGGAGTTTATTTCTCCCAGTTGATTTATTATGTAAGATAAACAATTTCAAAAAAAAGCATGCTATTAACAAATAAGTATATTACACAACGGTATAAACAGTCTGGTTTAAAGGCAACATTTGGTTGATTCTATGGTCGATACAATAACTGTGTTATCAAATACAAATGTCGATTGAAGCTTTTCATACGAATTGTTAGGCCATTATTTTCACACTGGATTGTGTACGGATTTTTTTTTTAATTTGCTATCAATATCTTTTTCTAGTAAAATATCCAAATAGGTAATAAATGTGTCAGACTGATATCATATCTCGGGCATAAAGTGACCGACAGAAGAGAGAAAAGCTCAAACAATCTTACCAGAAGTGTCTACCTTTTATTTTTATTTCCTTCTATTTGTAACTTATAACTGATTTGTAATTCATTTATCACTTAGTATTTACTCTTGAAGTATTGTTATAACGCTAACAGTTCCTTCTTAAGCACAAAATGGAAAACTATGAAATATTATTAAGCTTAAACGGATCAAATTGTAAGACACTCATCATCATTTAAAATCATTCATCTGTTTGAGCGATACTAATGCACTGGAGTTAGCAACAATAAATCATTGTAATTAAACACTCCTGTGTTTACTTCCTTATTTATGTTCCTTTATTTTTTTCTTGATATAATTATCTCATGTTTACCACATTTGAAACCAATTTCGGTAGCCTAGGGGTTCTGGCGCTTGCAAGGTAAGTCTACTACTATGTATCCCAATGCAGCAGGAAACGTATCACATGCAAATACGTAAGAATAACAAGTATAAATCAAAGCCCCCGTTCTTTCAAATACCGTCCCATGTTACGGTAGACTAACCATTCTAGTAATTACTGGGCACCATGCATAGAGAACAATGTTGATATTTCAAATAAGAATAATGATATTTTTCATTATTTTTGTTTTTTGTATGATAAAAATAACACGAATGATATTTTAAAAATAGACATTTTGTAAGCACAATGAAAATGCATATATGAAAAAAAAAATAATTGTATAAATTTCTTGTAAAAGTCGGACAGCACTGTAACAGTTCATTTTGTGTCCAAAATTAAGTGAAAATTATCACGTATTGCAATCATTAAGATTTTTAGTTTTATTATTTAGTATTATCAGAAATATTTGAAAAAAACAAGAGGACACAGGCAACAATGCTCACCAAAATCACTTTCTCCCCTATTTTAAACATTTCATTTTTAATTTTATAGAAATTTTTACTCTATCCGATCTGAACAAACTTAAATATAAACTAACTGATAATGCTTGCATATTAATATCACCATGACTAGTGGACTTTTGCGAGAAGCGCTGACTTTTACAATCGACGCTGACTTTTACATTATGACAGTATATGGAAGCTCTTTTGCAATATAAATATAAAGCTTAACAGTTAATCAAACAATAATGGGCCATTTTAAAGAACATACGAATGTATTACGTTGTCTAGGAAGGGAACGGCAACCACCCTACCCTTAACCCCGTCCCTTCCCACATTGACTAACTCTTGCTTAGTTTTCCTTCCAGAACGTTTTTTCTTCCTTATTTGATTCCTTTAAAAAATGAGATTGAAATGAGATACTAACCCTCACGAATAAATGATTAAATCTATGTCATTCTGCATCCCATCATCTCTTGAACTGATTGTATACCAGTTAATCATATAAGTGCCCAAAATAAAATACCTATAAAAACTATTAAGGTTTTCTTATTTATTATCAATCCGTACCTCCGTACATAAGGTAGGTTTAAATGTCAAAGTAAGTCGACGACTGTAACAGCCACGTGTTTCTCGCAAAAATCCAGTAGTGGACTTCTGCAAGAAGCGCTGACTTTTACACTTGACGGCTTACTTTGACATTTAAACGTGTTATTTACGGAGGTACGGAATTGATAAAAAAAATAAGAAACTCTTACTAGTCGTCATAATTATGGTTTTAGGGACACTTCATGATTTACCGGTATGCAATCAACACAAGAGATAATGGGAGGCAGACTAAAATAACTTACAATACCTTATTCGTGAGGGGTAGTATTTCCTTTCCATCTAATTTTCTGAAGGAATCAAATAAGGAAGAAAAAACAATCTTGAAGGAAACGTTGGCAGGAGTTGGTCAAAGTGGGAAGGGGGGTGTTAGGATCTCGTTCCCCTCCCTAGACAACGTTTTGTTTGCTTTGACATGCACCGTGGTTTTCGTTTAATTAACTGTCAAGCAAGTTATTTATACCGCAAAAAAGCTTCCATATATCGTCCCAGTGTTAAAGTAAGCCGTCGATTGCAAAAGTCAGCGCTCCTCGCAAAAGTCCATTAGTAAGACTTTGCTGTTGAAGAGGAAGAAATGAATTTTCCCTACCTTTTACCATGTTAAACTTTATCCTCTTTTTACCACCCACCCTACATAAAGACCATGATTTGAGTACACATTTTATTACCAAATTGAATATAGATAATATTAATCATGGGTAGTTAATTACATTTTCCATTGATAAATTGCTGTTGGCTTAATTGAGCACTCAATTGCCTATATGTACATATAATTTATCCAAATGAAGAGATGATGTGAAGGAAGGAGCAAAAAGAGGTTCTGAGAGACAAAAGAAACGAAATTTTAAAAGTCTTTAGAAAATCAAGGAACTATTTAGTTCTATCAATTCCACGTCTTCTGTGTGTGTGTTTTTTGTTTTTTTGTTTTTGTTTTTGTTTTTTTTTTTTTTCTTTTGTTCGTGTTTCCCTATAACGAAACTTACATATTCATAAAAATTACCAATATCTATTCAGTCATAAACTCAGTATCGTAATTGTGTTGTCTTCATTTTACCTATCTCCTCTACTCCAGTGCTTTCTTATTTCAACCTTTTAGATAATTTAGATGGGATGACATCTTCAGAGGAGAATCTAGCTTTCACCGACACCTACACCATTACTACGTGTGTTTCATTGTCTTTATTTCAGATACTTTTCCTAATATGTAAAAATCGCTGCCTGAATCTATAGAATAATTCATGAATTCACCGTCCAAAAATACTTATTTCGGTGTTTTGAATGTCTGGCCTGAGAGATATATCAATTGTTCTCTTCTTTGATCAAATAACAAACAGCTTCATTTTGGTAGAGGTTGTCGTGTCGTTCATCGACCATAGTCAGTACGTCCATTATCACTGTGAGCATACATCAAATATGCCCTGAATTTGCATGTCCTTATCATAAATAAAAACAGCAAAATATTTCTACAAGTTAAAAAAAAATCTTTACAAGCAAAATATGGAGAAATTTACATCAGTTTATGTTAGTTTTCAAACATCCAGGGGCCCGTTTCATCAAAAGTCGTAAATTTAAGACCTAACTTGGATGTACTTCCTGGGCTTACGCCAAGATTTAGTCGGGCGTAATTTGCGTTTCACGAAGTAGCGTAAGACTAGTCATAAACGATACGCTTAGTCTCAAGACTAAGTCCTTGACAACGCTGCATTGCACATGCGCAAAATACATAAGCATACGTATTGTGTACAATGCAACATACAGTGTTGTTCTACATACATTGTACATAATACCGTCACATGTAAATTAACTTAAATGAAAAATTACATGAATTTTTAGGGACCGTATAGAAAACATGCATCTTAAATCTACTTATTATAAAATATGAACTACTTACAACATACCATCTGATTAAACTCCAAAATTAAAGGTCTAAGTAAAGAAATTAATGTTCTTGTAAAATTAATGTATCTATTTTGGAATATTTATACCCCCTCCCCCGTCTCATCCCCCTCGATTTTGATACAGGAAGAGAGGAGAGAGAAAGAGAGAAAAAATCCATTACAATTGTATATACTTGTAATTATATGTAACTGGGCATATGATGGACTAGTCTACTAAAATATTAAGAATCGATAACATAATACAAAATATGCATCATCATGAAAAAATACAGACTTTTTTCTATTTCTTCTATGCCATTACATGTACCTTGTACGCCATTCCATTTGCTCCTAAAAAAAATTGTAGTATTTACTGTAAACTAACTATAATTCGCGTCAACTTTTATTTGCGATTAGTCGGTTTGAAATCAATCCACAACGATTAATTTTCGCGACTGAGGAAACATTCTCTACAAATACAAAGCAAATTAAATGGTTCGCGGCGATAAATATTCGCGAGTTAAAGTAGGTAGCGAAACTCGCAAATATTTCTCGCACGCGAATAAAAGTTGGTTTACAGTATTTGTTTTAAAATAAGGATTCTTTTTTTAATATTCCTGATAAAAAAGGCAAGTACCATCGATATTCATTTTGAAATTTTCAGAAATCTATCATTCATTGTTTAAACATTAACATATTGTCATACATGGACCTAATAATTGTAAAATTGCAGTCATTTCCGAGTCAAATTTCTCCGACAGCTGATTGTCAGAATCTTTCGAGTGACTAAATTTGTTGCCCCTGGTCTCTAAGGTAAAATCCTCTCTACTTTGTATTCAATATCAGGGAAAAATGACTTTTAAGCATATTAACGTAATCAACTGGAATCTTTTTCGTCTTTTGAACGTTAACAACTTATTCTGGACGCAGGTGCGGGTCCGTGATTTTTTTTCAAAGGGGAGGAGGGCAGAGTCATCAGTGAATAAAACTTCCATCTGAGAAACTTGTTGACATGCTAAAAATCGTAATTTTCTTTCCCAAACCTGAAAATCTTATTGCGGGATGGGGGTCCTTCCTTTCAATTCCTAAACTTCATAAATATGGTTCTTCCTACCAACGTACTAACTTAACTCTTTAACAGGGATCCAAGGTCATTTTCATTTCTCGCTTACTTTACTGTAGATTTGTACATAAATAACTCCGCAAATTGCTGCGAAGAGGACTGGACCCTCCCTGACCCTAGATCCATGCGTGTAAACATGAAGTAAATAAGGTATGGAGTTTTCGAGTACGATAATTTTTTTTAAAAACCTACCTGGTTTAACGATGAGTTAATTGTTTTTTTTTTTAAATATAATATTAACCATGCAAAGCTAAAGAAGATAACAGTGCTTCTGTGGAAAAATTAATTTCCCCCCCCCCCCAAAAAAAAAATGTTGGGATAAATAGCTTTTTTTTTTCAAAATAAACTTGTTTAATAGGTTTCTTTTCAGTGAATGACAAAAAATGTATATCGCGTAGTGGATTTACAATACCTCATACTCAAAATACAACAATCAAATGCGTATAAATGCAGGATTGTCAAAACTTAAGAGATGGTGTTGAAAATAATCCCTAAAAAGGCAATCTTTTATGAAGAAATTTATTAAACTAAGTTATAAATACTGCATGTCAGTTATCTCCCCGGGTGGGTGTACCCCCTCCCCAATTTCCGCTCCCCCAAATCTTCATAGTTAAAAAGACTTTTGAGAACCGTAATTCTTCTTAAAGAATGTTTAAATCGTTTTCAAATCAGTAAAGCCACTTTATTTTATGTTTACGCTCGAACTTACGCCTACCCATGAGTAGACGTAAAATTTTGGCCTAACTTTAGTCCAGTGTAGAGATACGCTATTTAATGAAACGCAAATCTTTGTGCTAGTCCCGAAATTACGCCGGCGTAGCGCTACGACTGGGCGTACGACCTTTGATGAAACGGGCCCCAGTTGTAGTACAATAACATTTACTCTGACTGCAAAATACTTTGGGAAAAGGTCAATTAAATGAGTGCTACAACTTGTTATCCAAAGTAACATATACTTTTTAAGCTGCTATGTTGAATCATAGAACTCTACAATATATTAATGATAAGAGACTTTACATTTCACATTTCTTTACATTTTTAAAACTTTTAAACATATAAGAAAAATGACAGATTTTTTTTTTCAAACCAGATTCTTTACTTATATTTCCATTTATAAGTAACTTAAATTACATGCTGATACTTCAAATATGCTTTGCTGAAGGTCTTATCATAGGGTCAGCTTTCAAACACAATGTTTTCTTCCACCACAGTGACATAGATGTGCAAGTACACTTAAGTTCAAATTACAATTTTTAAGGATACAAGAAAAATAATGATAATGATTGCATAAATGAATACTGTTTCCTTTATTTCTCTCTTGTACTATCAGAATTTTTTTTTTCAAAATAAAAATTCTTTAAAAGAATAACAGTTTTTATAAGAGGGTATGATTGTCAAACTTTGATTATCTTCTTTGAATTGCTTTTTAACAAAATTAAAGATTAAGCACGCACCAATACATACACTACATTGCCCTTTTATGTAAACCACAAAAGCTGGTTACTACATAATGTGTGATTCTATTCCCATATGTTCATTGAGGTCAAACATTTTATAATGCCATGTACGTAATGTTACATCAAAACGATAAATCAATTATGCTTGTACTTTTTATTCTGTTGTAACATGAAACTTTTACTGATTGTTTAAAATAAACATCATTGGAAATTCGCCTCATATATCAAATGCTCATGCATAAGGAATTCATCAAAACGGAATCGAATTAGGAATTCCACAATTAAATATAATTTAAAAGAACCAACAAACCATTTACACGTAAAGAAAACGATTGCAAACGTAACAATGAAGAGCTTGTTGGTTTTTTGTGTTTTGGTGCTCTGTGTAGGATCAACTAATGCTTGCACATGTGCTGGTATACCAACAAACGGATGCAATTCACAATACTGTAAGTTATCATTCAGAATATAGTTCTATTTTTTATTGTTTATACATATACAAGGTATTTAGTGATTTGTCCTCGATAAACGCAAATCAAAAGAAAACGTTCTTCTTCTTCGTAAAGATATATATATATATATATATATATATATATATATATATATATATATATATATATATATATATATATATATATATATATATATATATATATATATATATATATATATATATATATATATATATATATATAATTTATATATATAGAAAAGAAATTTCAATGTCTTCGGAAATAAAAATATAACTAAGACAAGAGGTAAATGCTGAGGAAGACTTCTTTTTTTTTTTTTACTTTTTTTACTCTAGCCATATTAGGACAGGTAATAGGACAGCGAGTACTTGAACCTGGAATAAATGGTGAAAATCTTTACTGGGTTAGAGTGTTCCAAATATATAAGGTATGTATTTAGAATTTAAGAAACATTTCTTAACTTTTACGTCCTTCATACTTGTATTTTCATTGAAATTTAGGATAAGTGCTATAAAAAAGTGTATTGGATAACTCTTTTAAATTGTTACATGTACATAGATATAAAGCATTGGTAGGCATCACTTACCAGAAAGACTTATTTATGTATACTATCATATTGCTATTTTTGTATGAATCTATTTGCAAATCTCAGAAACCACTTTTACAATATGTGTAAAAAATAATAATTTCTTTTAAATTCCTTATTTATAGAATCATAAACTTTAAACAGTTACATATAAGAAATAGTTTTCCATAATTCAGAATGATTTTTTTTAATATTCATCTGTCTATTAAAAAGGATACACATCCAAATTTTACATAAACAAAGTGCATGCACACATGTAATAAGAAACCTGATTTTTAAATGAGAAGATAACAAATTAGTTTTGTGTTGATTTCTCGATGTTTACAACTGAATGTAAAAGTGAAAGGTCATTTTTCCTAATATGAATGTCAATTTCTGGATGTCTTTATGCCTGACGTAAGTTGGCGGAAATTATGGGAATAAACAAGGAAGACCTATCTATTAGACAGCATTTTATGTACATTTCTATTTATGCAAATTATCCCCATCGTTGATGCCCTGGCATACTCAACAAATTAGACAGTGATGCCTTAGTGGTGTGCATTGTTAAGTATTTGGATACCTTCTCTCAAATCAAGAAAATATTTTTAACTGGATTAAGATAACACCGTCCGAATATAACCAAGAGGAATAAGAATGTAGGTTTTATTAATTTATTACGTAACGAAAAAGCAATTGCAGATCTGAAATATACACACAAAATACAATATCATATATAAACTTTGATAATAATTGATACAAATAACTTACTTTTTCTGAGGCAAAAATAACTCAATTCACTTCAAAAATAGGAAAATTTAGCTTAACTCACCCTAAAAGTAACATTTTGATAGTTTAAAAACGTTGTTTTAGAAATACCAAAAAAGGTTATTAATAATACTTATTATTAAAAAAAATTCAAAATAATATAGACAAAAATTTACCTTTCAAGTGGTGACAACGGGCAGTAGGTCAGTTGTTAAGAGTTAAATTTCCCTCACTGATAGGAATGGACACGTGCAACAATATCTATGGAAGGAAATTTGGTTAAATAAGATTTACATGATGGCCAATGAAATTTTATGAGTAGACTTCATGAATGAAAGCAAAAACACGAATTGACTACTAGCAAATATGATATATCGTAAATAATGGCTTAGCTAGTTCTTAAAAAAAGAAGAAAAATTATTTTAAAAAATATTACTTTGCCACATGAATTTAAAGATTTTCAAAGAGATTAGAAAATAATTGATTATTTTTATATACTTTAAAAAATTAATAAGTAACAGTATGCACTACAAATGTAGGTTTAAAAAGTTGTTTATTTATTTGAGAGGATTATTGATATCCAAAGCTATTTGGGGACATTTAGAAATAAGTTACATTAATCATTTTTGAATAGGCTGAAAGACCTCTTCCGTACATTGGGAGTGGCATTATACAGATACGGGCGTATACCGGAGGTTCACTTTGTGGTGTGGTCTTCACAACAGGGCAACTCTACGTCATATCCGGTAAAAATTACATCTATTATTACATATTTCTTTCTATTATACAAAATATCCATGAACTTTACATTCCCTATGCTATGCATAATGAATCATTATACAGAGAGATATGATGTATTTCTTGAGGTATAATGATAATAATTGCAATGTTCATCAATAAAAATAGATAACATACATGTATTGTCTTTCCACTTTGTAGGAACCTATCGTGATTTTACTTTGGGAGCCAACTCATGTGCATACGTCAGACAATGGGATCAGATTCCTCTCTCAGAAAAGTGGAATCTATTTTGTAGAAGATTTTGATTAAAACCTTCAGTTATCTAATCGTATTCAGTTATGATTTGAAAACGAGTGGAGCTGTTTAATGATATGATCTTCTAATTGATTCAGTTCAACCCACTTTTTGTATTTTAATGTTTTATTCTCATTATTTGTGCTGGAAAGAAACATTATTTATTTTCTATCATACATACTCAAAAATTCTCTCTCCGAACTTTGTCTCAGGGCGTCTTTAAATTTGTTTTTCTGGTTGATAACGTAGAATTCTTTAATTTGGGGCTTAAAACATTTGAGATTTTTCAATTCTTGCAAAACACGGAAAAAATGATCACAGACCAAAGAATATTTGATAAAGTAGAATTCATTATACTGAATCAAGCTTATACAAACCGATAATTAAGTTTTCGTCTCTCCTCTCTCTGAATCATTATTGGAATTTTAAAAACAAGTACTTTTGATACATTTTATCTCCTTGTAGACAGTATGAACATTTAATAGGCCAGATTTTCAAGGGATAAA
The DNA here is from genome assembly GCF_033153115.1 of Saccostrea echinata. Taxonomy (NCBI): domain Eukaryota; kingdom Metazoa; phylum Mollusca; class Bivalvia; order Ostreida; family Ostreidae; genus Saccostrea; species Saccostrea echinata. Next base: position 2,659,167 of record NW_026889800.1, read on the forward strand.
ACTTTATAAAATGTGGGGTAAAGATATCCCATCCCTTCCTGACATCATTTTAATATAACCCCTTAATTGTTTGGACATTCCACATAGAATTTACGATAATACTTTACAAACTCAAAAAATGAGGTAAAAACTGGAAATTCCACGTAACGATTGTGTAATACTACAAGAATTAAATAGCGTGATTGTTGGACGACAAATGCTCATATCAAATGATTTTTTTCTATGTTAGACTTAGGTAGAAAATGCGTCGTATTTTGAGGTTGCGCTGCCTGGTTATACCTTTGATTACTATAAAATACACGATTTTTAAGACATTTGAGTAATGATTAATTCTTTAGATAGAAAGATGATGCTCACTAAATATATAAAAATCAATAAATGTGCCTAAAACGGTTTTAATTTTATGGTGCTAGTCCACGAACTTTTTGATAGCCTCTCGTTCCTAGCATTTACTTCATGAAATATAGAAATATCGAATAGTTTTCAAGGTCAAAAGTCTTTTTCTAGTAAAATATCCAAATATGAAATAGATGTGTCCGACTCTGTACATTTAGTATCTTTTATTTCAAGTTCACTAGGATATATCGAATCGACATATGAATGGAAGTAACTACTGTTAATTGATAATACGTCGTCAATATATCTAAATGTCAAGTTGAAGGTCACAGAAGTGTTTTCTTTTTCTCATGTAAAAGTTCTTTAATGAGTTATAAAATATCATAATAATATTATCTGTTTCTTAATCAGGTTTCTAACCTTATTTTAGAGATGTTGATAGGCACCCAGTGTCATACAGCGTCTTAATAGATTCTTGATTTTTCATTTTACAAGTCCATTATTCAGCCTATAATATAATTTTAAGAACAGACTATAAAAACAGATTACATGTTTTGTGACATGGCCATTTTAACATTTTGACTATGAATTACTCCATTGCCTTAACAATACAGAGGACTCATGGCGGATGTGACCAGTCAACAGGGATTGCTTACTCCTCCTAGACATCTGATCCTATGTCTTCAGCGATCTTATTAGCTATCCAGGTTCAATCGATCCCACCTTATGTCTTCAGCGATCTTATTAGCTATCCAGGTTCAATCGATCCCACCTTATGTCTTCAGCGATCTTATTAGCTATCCAGGTTCAATCGAGGTTGCCCGGGGGTTTATTAAAAGTAACAGCATAAAGAGCCCCCGTAAAAGTAAATAAGTTAATGTCATAAAAAAAAATGAAATTGTTAGTATTAAATATTGATTGTGACATATGATGGTTCGTCCAGGATATCACAATCAATATATGATACTAAAATTGGAGAGATTAAAGAATATGGTTAAACTCTTACTTGATAGGTGCTGACTTTTACTGCACCAGTGCATTAACTTGTTATTTTTTTTTTTGTTTTGTTTTGAAAACTGCTCTAAGGGCAATTTTTTTTTTCAAATCAAGGTCAAGACCATACAATTTGGACACAGCTGAAAAGTTCTCTCAAATATGTTTTAGTTCATGTGTGTAGATAAAAATATTTCGAATAGTTTCTTTGAAACTGAGTTAATATAGTCTTAAGGAGAGGCAGATAGACGGAAGACAGACACGTCAATCGCTACATCCAGCTTTATTCATGGCGGTGCATAAGAATGGGGAAACAATGATATGCATCATGGAACAACATTGCTGCATCATTTGACAAGATGTACAATTGACTTTCTGAAATGTCATAACCAAATATTTTAATTTTACGAATATCGAAGACATGCCACTGTCTGGTCATTTATTGTAATGTATATAATTTTGTAATATTGAAGGAAAAGGGGAAAGACTGAAATAAGAAGGAACGTCCCATTTACCAGGTGGAGGACGTTTGTTTATGATTGGATTAGTTCATTTGTGGGATAAACCGGGAAACAAAATAGTAAAAACACTAAGTAGTTCATTGCGTTGGTGTTGTCTGCCCATATACAATATGTTATTAAAAATGAAATAAAATTTCTAGTCAATTAAAAAATCAAGCTCAAGAATGGGGATAAAAAAATTTATTTTTTCCATTAAAGTTATCATACCCATGCTATAGAACAATCCAAGGAAAAGGCACGGAGATGATTTACACATGACATTTCGCTCGAAATGATTGTACGGACATGTCCATGTAACATATCCGTATAGGGAATCGCAAAGAATAGAAAGGTGCATAAAAAAACTAGAGGAAGTAACCACATCATTTTTTGCATCAGTAATACGCCTTTTTTTTCTACTGCAAACTGTTTTTGTTAAAATAAGGTTAATAAATTCCGACGTAAATCAGCTTGCATAAAATCTAGCTCACAAAGTACATGTTGTGATCTCTTAGTTTCGGATCAAGGTAAAAATTGATCCTTAAGCTCGTGGCGTCAGGCAATAATACGCTGGTAGTCCAGCAATAAAGTATGGCGATTGTGAACTGATGATGACGCGGGACAAAGAGGGCGATATGCATATGTATCTTTTTGCTAATTTTAACAGTTATATTTTAATATATAATGGAGATCAAAATAAAAGTTGCTTGTAAATAGAGTTGTCTCTAAAGGTCAGATACTAGAGGTACTGTCAGCACAGATCTCACAAAATGGTTTCCTCCGTTCTAATAAAAGTTATAATGGCAAAGTCCATTTTTTGCCATAGGGAACCCCCAAATACCTATACGATTTGAACATGAAATAGGAGTTGCCCAATAGCACTATGAAATAAAGATTCTGTGAGTAACCCATTTAGTTTTTTCCCAGTGTTTTCTTGACGACGTATTATCCATTAACAATAGTTACTTTCATTCAAATGTCGACTCGATATATCCCAGTGAACTTGAAATAAAAGATATCAAAGAGGGTGACACTTTGCTACTTTAAATAGGAAAGTTGGCATTATTCATAATTAGTGCACCCTGTATTTCAAACAATTAACATGCTCAAAAATTTTAAGGAAAGTTGTAACATAAATGCTGTAGATGAAATATTCTGCTGGTATGAAGCAATGTTTTAATGGATAAATATCTTCCTTCAAATTAACTTTAATTTTCAACAAATCTTTATTTTCTATAATGTATTGAAAACGTTTAAGCTTGGGATTCTTACTCCTCCATGGCACCTTATCCTACCTCGCAGTAACATACATTTACACCAACCTACATAATACGATATTGGAAGCTATTAAAAAGACCATTAAGAGCCGATAATCATTCAAAAGTGTATGATAATATGTGTTTTGTTACGTAGTAGAAAATAATAAATGAACACCGATTTAAACACGACGTTGCCCTTATACTGTTAAACACAAATTCGTTTTGTTTAAAGTATTTTAAAAAAAGAATACAAAACGTTGATTATGGTCAAATTAAAACAATTCATTATGCTTTGTACGTAATGTTCTGTCAGAATGATGATTAATCAATTCATCCTGTAGTTTACAGAACATCACATGTTTTCTGACTGCTTAATTGATATAGGGACTTAATTGGTAATTAACCTCATATGTCAAGTAATTTGAAATTATAAAAGCAGAGGCAAAATGGGATTTCCCCGAGTAAATAGATTCTAAAATATGGAGCAATCATTTGAAGTTTTAAAACATGAGTGCATACATAGCAATGAGAACCTTGTTGGTTTGTTGTATTCTGATGCTCAGTATAGGAATACATGTAAGTAATGCTTGCAGATGTGCAGGAATACCAATATAGGGATGTAATTCACAAAATTGTAAGTTATCATTATCAATAAACTATTTTATCTCTGACTCGAAGGGATATGTATTTTGGATATTTTCTTTGGAAAATAAAATATGTGAAATAAATTTCACATCTTACTTCATAATATCAAATATCCTTTCTAAGTCTTTTTTAAAGTTATTTCTTTTTGTACCACACAAAAGGTTATCCTTATTTTGTTTCCTATTATAACACTTTAGCCATACTGGAACAATATATAGGACAACAAATGCAAGTAATTGAACCTCGAGTAAATAGGGTAGAATCTTTGCACGGTTAGAGTGTACCAAGTCTATAAGGTATGTTTGGGTACTAGTATTAAAGACACTTTTTTTCTTTTACATCATTTATCAAGTTGATTTTCTGTTGATTCGAAATGCAAGAGCATATTCTATAAACGAACAATCTCCATTACAAGGCGGACTAGTGGCAAATAAATAGTAATGTGAATAATTTTGTATAAACAATTGTTTGTAAATACAATCTATTATTAGGTCGTGTGTTTACTTTTTCACATAAACTGTTAAGTCATTAATTACACACTAAATTTCAACGTGTTTATCGTTTAATTCTATTCATTTAATACACTAACTATCTATGTAAAATATTCTCTGTTGTACCTACTTTACGGATATTAAGACTTGAAAAAATAGGATCTCTCTTTTACGCGGATTTCATTTTCTATTGAACCTTGAAAATGACATGATCTGCATAAGAAAGGCTGTATAAGGGGGAATAGCACATTATCATGTAGGGTATTTTAGAGGAAAGAAAACTTCCAAATACAAATATAATAAGACACTCTTATAACAAAGAGCCAAGAACAAACACTTTGAATCTTTAATGATGAAATATAAGGAGACAGCGAAGAGCGCACAAGCTGAAAAGTCCATTCAAACAATACAAACCAAGAGCAGAGCAAACTCGGACCTCTAAAACTTCAGGGGTGGGATCAGATGCCATGGAGGAGTGAGCATTCGCTTCCAACGGGTCTCCCTGCGGTGTGCTCCTTGTCATCATTGGAAAAGTCGGTCGACAATTCAGTGTGTAAATAATGGCCTAATAGTCAGAAGAAAAACGTCAGTCAGCATTTGACTTAATGATAGATTATATTTGCTGACAACGTCATTGTATCGACCATAGAACTTACGAAATGATAACTACAGACAAGACTGTTGATATTCTTGTTTCATCAACTACTTTTTCAGTAACTTACCTCGTTAAAGAAATTGTTCATACGTAGAGCATGCCCTTGCGTATCGAATCAACTGAGAGATATAAACCCCATATGCAGGTGATGAGGGTATATTGCTGCATAAGTAAAGGAAGTTGACGATTAAAAGTTAATCGATTGAAAAAAAGTTTATTAGAAAAGTCACCCCGTTTATCAAAAAGCTTTGCTGTTAGATTACCATTAACGTTTTTTTTTTCTAGTAAAATTTTCATTTATTTTAAGCTCACTTGGATGTATCGAATCGACAAATGGATGGAAGTAACTATTGTTAATTATTATGCTTCCTGTCAGTTTGTCTCTATATAATCAATACCCAACTATTATCGCATAGTGTTCTAAGGATTTATATAGCGTAAGCATACTATGCCGAAATAGTATACGGCCTCAATTTCCGAAGAAAATCCGACAGCGCCCACGCCGAGGATCGATCTTACGACCCCGAGATTGTCAGTCCGACGCGTTACCGATTACACCACAGAAGCCGTTATCTACATCAGTGTAGAATAATATATATAAACTTAGCTTCAAATATTTTACACTTAAAGAAAAAAAAATAAACAAAATAATTTTTCTAAAATAGTTTCTTGCAATTTTTCCCCCTTCACTCCACTAAAATTCTCTGAAACTATCTGTACATTATACCTAATGCATTAAACATTCAAAATTAAAAGAAAAAGATTATGACGTACATGTAGCACAACGTGACGTCATAATAAGGGTGTACTAACATGATTGTAATAGGTGATGAAACATTGGAAATGGAGAAAATATTGTCGTTCTTATACAACAGTCAGCATAATAATAACAAAAGTGTTGTACTTTGCATGCACTATGCCTAAATAGTATCAGGGTTTGACACATAGTGCACCACTCTCTACCATCAGCTCATACATTCACCTCTGTCGTTGGCTCACGTATATCGCAGTGATAAGCACAAGAAATAGTGCAGTTTTTTAAATTCATTATAATTGATGTCTGATCATGAGCTAATGATACTCCTTAAAGATAGATATTTACTAAATAGATCTAAAACTATTGGTTTAATTTGAAAAAATCCTTGAAATGTTACGTTTTTACGTTATGTCAAAAATCTTGACGCTAGCCCATTGCAGAGGTGTCTGAGAGAGGAACGAACGATAACTCTTCCTAGGAGATTGATTGTGCACTCGCCTCCGGCTCGTGCACCATGTGTTAAACCCTGACTACTATTTAGGCATAGTGCAAGCAAAGTACAACACTATTATATAATTGATAATACGTCGTCGATATATTCCTGTGAGTTTGAAATAAAAGATACCACAGAGTCTGACACATCTGTTTCATATTTGGATATTTTACTATATAAAGATTTTGACGGTACTTAAACAATAAGGCTTTAAGATAAATGCGTAGACTTCAATTTTTCAATCGTCAACGTCCCTTATGTAGCAATATACCCTTATTACTTGCATATGGGGTTTTTGTTTTATAGTTGATTCCGATACGCAAGAGCATGTTCTACGTGTGAACAATTCTTAAAACGAGACAAGCTATTGACAAACAAGTTGATGAAACAAGGATAACAATTGTCTCTTTTGAAATCAATATTTCGCAAGTTTTATGGTCGAAACAATGATTTTGTCAACAAATGCAGCCTAAGTCAAATGCCGACTTGTAACACAATGACAGTATAAATTAAAATATAAAAATTATTGATTATTATTGTGAAGTACTATTCCGTATAATTTCATAAATGTATCAACCTTATTTTCTTATGAAGATTATGTGTATGCCTGTTAATACTTTAAGTGCACTTTCATCATAAGATACTAATTGGAAATGGATCCTACTACCGTATACTATTTATCTGCTACACATTGAGAGGGTCAGAAATACAAAATAATGTGTACTTCTAATTTATCGGACAATGTGAAAGAATGTGCTGATCTCTCTACTGACCAGCATCTGGTAATGATTTGATATCTCCTACGCGTCTAGTGGGCTGGACATAGATCACACATGATCCTCTCCGATATAAAATGACAATAATATGCTCATTTAAACTACCCTAAGAACACTTTGGTGGGAGGAACAATGAAGATGAACTAAATATTCATTAAGATGTGATCTGATTCCTGTTTCCAAATATGTGACACTCGTTCTGTACCCTCCAGTAAAAAACCTGGTGCGCGCTTGGTATCAGCAGCCTTTTACCATCCTTGGCTCCGAGACCTTTAGTGAACGCTTATTGTATAGAGAGACTAAGTACCTTTTGACTTTGATCTGAACCTTTGTTTGTCTGATTGCCATTTCGGATTGTAATAATAAAACAGTTATTTGAACTTTACCAATCTTCATAATCACGGGTAGTGTCACAGACTGAGGTTTTTCTTACTAATAGTTAGGCCACTATTTACACATTGAATTGTTTTGAATTGAAACAAATTTTTCCGTTTTCCCGACCATGACAAGGAGCACACGACGGGTGTGACCGGTCGGAAATGATGCTCACTCCTCCATGGCACCTAATCCCACCTCTAATGTTTTTAGAGGTCCACGTATGCTCTGCTCTCGATTTGTACGGAGCTCTGTTGAGGCTGCATAAAGGGGGGGGGCGGGGCTTAAATTATACGGGAAATGCTTACTGTGACATCACACAAAAATAGGAATTCCTCACAATAACAGAAAATGAAATAATTTCCGATTTTAAACCGCATATGAGTAATGAGCTACACCAAAACTTACCACTGCATTCAATTTTATCGCTAGATAAATCCCACACAGCAAGATATTTACAAGTCACTGATCGCAATGCACTTGTCGACATGACGTCATCATGGTAAAATTTGACGCATTTTATGTGCAGTGAGAGGCGGATCAAGTAATTTTTTCCCAGTGAAAAATGCATTTTATTATTACACAGAATAGTATTTACAAATGTTTCATAGACCATTAAAACAAATCTGAAACCTTTGCTTAGTGCCATCATTTAAAAACTATCGAGAAAATTTATTGAATAAATTCTACCGTGTTTTTTGTACAGGGTTGGCATGTTTCACGCCGAGGTGCTTCATTTTATACGTCATTCTTGAAGATCAACCGGTATTGTGTAAGAATCAACTTCATTTTAATGCTCAACTTGTTGTTGATTATATATATATAAGTTTAAACTTGAGAGGTAATTTTCAATTTTTCAAACTGTAAAACTGTACAATATTTGTGTTGCCATGGCAACAGATGCCTGAGTATTTAGATTTGCATTTAAACTCTTTTGTATACTATACATCTTTAGTAATTAACATAAAGTATGTTGTAGATGATATCTGTATTCTTTTTGTAAAAATATTCTTTAAAAAAAGTTAAAATTGAAGCAATTTTTTTTCTTTACTTACGATGGTTTCCATGCAACACATAATAAGGGGAAAAAAGTATTAGTCGTTGTTCAAACATCATTTTCATATATGAGAAAGTTGTGTACTATGAACACTTTTTACAACCAATAAAAGAAAACAGTAGGTCAAAATTTTCAGTTTCCATCTGAAGCTTCATAATTCATGAATATTAAAGTCATGTGACAATATAGTAGCTTCAAAAAAATAAATTCATTTTAAAAAGGTATGTATTTATGCACGTTCAAATTCCATTGATTTCTTCGTAGTATGCCTTAACAATGCTGCGTATTGTTTAAATGGACTTTAAGTTGGAATACTGTTCGTTATATCTATATTTTAATACTCATAATTATTTCCGATTAGATAAGGATATCTACTTGCGGTTTTGTTTCGTGAAAAGCGAATCTGTAAAATTAGTAAACCAGCATAATTATGATACTAAATAGGTCAATGCTGATTTTAAATGCTAGCTATGCTTGTTCTATCCATTGATAGCTGATGCTGATCCTGGAAATGAAATATTTTGAATGATGCAACTGATGCTAGTTGGATGCTGTTGCTACGTTTGCTTATGCTCATGTTGATTCATGTAACAAAATTTGTTCCCTGCAAGGTATTCCCATGTTTTATTGAGCGGTCATGACAAAATCTATGTTTGACCGCAGAGTGAGATATTTGACCTGTTGATATCAGACCACTTACGTCTCACTGTGAGCGGGATCAGCTAAATCCTTGTTGGTATTCAGCAGTAATAGAATTGACAAAATTTTGCCACATTGCGGGGAAAGGAAATTTACATCATGGAAACCAACACCTGATACAAGTATGTCAAAATAAAATAAAATAAATAAATGGTATAACAAAACATTTATTGACTGTCGACCCTCGAAGCAAACAATTTGCCTTCGGCCTAACGGCCTTAGGTTAAGAGTTTGGTTCTTGGGGTCCGACAAAATGGATGTTGTCCTTCAATCCAGTTAATAATATATTTTAAACAAAAAACACCTTCGTTGGTTGTTGGAACTGGAATTAACGTTGCAGCTGTTGCAGAAAAATACATATCCCATGAAAGCAGGTTTTGTATTTTTTTTCTGCAATACCTGCATTTGTTAATTCCTGTACTAACAAATAAAGAAAAACATTTTATTGTTTTTATTTTCGCCTGTATAAATAATCATATAATATAGGTTTAAGTGAGTTAAATATTTGATGATTGATATGTAGGTCGTTGTAATGTTTCATTGCTTGAACAGCACATTGCTCAAGAAATATACAGTCAGGTGGCTTGAAACGCCGGTTAGCCATTTACGAATTGATAAACGACAGTAGTTTAGACTAGAAATAAAGGCAATAATATTCAGTGGATGTAAATATTAAAAAAAATAGAGGCTCATGAAAACCACTTTAAATGCATAAACGAAATAAAACTGTTTATCTAATGTGTCTGTAACTAAGAAGATAAATATCCCTGACAATATCCTTTTTTCCGTTTTTCCCCCAAAAGATTCTGATTTGTAGTTTTATTAACTTGTTACAAAAAGAAACAGAGAATTCTTGGAGTGAATTACGTACTTAATAAGATATCCTAAACTACTGCATAATCTCTTGACGTAAAAGCTATAGTTTGAAGAAAAGGAAATGAAACATAAGCCGAAACCTGTCGTTTTCCCCTGTATTTTCACAATACGGTGTACTTTGTAACTGTCTGTACTATGTCACGTCGATCCCAGATACACACGCTTTCTCGGTGGATAAAGGGCTTAATTAATCTACAACTTTAGATTAATCGGAGAAAGTCTCTGAGGATTCATTATTGTCTGCAAGAGAAAATTCAAAATCTTAGAAAATTTCCAAAATTCCACAAATCTTCAAAATATAAGACTGTGCCATTTAGATAGTTGAAAAGTGAGGGGAGATTTACTGAAATGTGATAAATGGTAGAGTTTCACCCTGTGCAAACAGATAAATCAATTTAGTGAATACATAGAACGTTCTTTTTATTGTCAAAGCAGACTTTTTTACAAGCAAAAAGATTAGGTATGGGCTAATTGAAATGAGTAGTTGTAATTAACTGTATTTAATTACATTTTTTTTCAATGTAATTGGGTTTGCTTTCAATTACAAGTAATTGAATGTATTTAAATACAATATACAAATGCCATGTATTTTCAATTACATTTCAATTACTTAATTTTTCAAGTAAAAAAAATTAAAAAAGATGTTTTATAATGATACAAACAAGTACTTTTTGGCATGAGCTTGTGTTTGTGCAATGATTGTCTCTAATAATGTTTGTACAGCATGGCCATGCACAGTACCCAGGGAAATAGGTATAACGGTCTAATTTAATAATATCGTTAATATCGTTCAGGTGTGAAACCGGTCACGGTTGCTTAGTGGTAGGGCTTCGATTCTTGAATGGAGGCCTGGGTTCGGTTCTCATTCGCCGCCCCGCATCAAACCTAAGACAAAAACATAGGTAGTGACTGTTCCTTCACCAAGCGGCCGGCATTTGATGTGAAAGTCACGGGTACTTTCGGATGAGACCTTAAAACCCGAGGTCCCGTTTCACTGTAGGCATTGGCACGATAAAGAATCCTCAATGCTCAGTGACCCTTATTGCCGAGTAAAGGTCTAAATCTGAAGCCCTTCAAAGGTTTATGGTGACGTCTCTATATAAGTGAAAAATTCTCGATTGGGACGTTAAACAACATACAATCAATCAATCAGGTGTGAATCCCTTTAGTATCTGAAAACAAAAATAAAAGTTCATGTATTTGTTCTTCATAATTTTTGGAAATAAAACTAAAATAATGTATTTTATTGAGAGTAATTAATTACATTTTTAAAAAAATTAATGTAATTGTAATTGCAAGTAATTAACAAAATTATCAATGTATTTGAAAGTATTTAATTACATTTTCAAGTAATTGACCCCAACCTAAGCAAGATGAATGTCCTTTTAAAGATCGATGAAATTGCGTTTTCTATTTGTAAATAATTTGGAGTCTTTTTGAATTGCCTTTACAGTATAAAGCTGCAATTGTTAACAATAATTATACCAGCAAGCTCGCCACCTTCTAAGTAGTCATATGCTTTTATCAGACATTTATCATTGTTGTCCCTCCTGTGTATTTCTTTAAGTTTTAATTGTAATTGAAATTATTTGTCTTTAATTTTTTTTTTCTGTGAGTTGAATATCAGACAAAGATTGGAATTATGAATGTCTTTTCTGATTGGCATTCCCAATCAGCTGATTTATTGGTAGATTTGAGGGTGTTTTTTTTATCTACCAACATTTTGCTAGTGTGTGCTATGATAAGGTTTCGATGTTTCCAATCGCATCCATATTTCCCAGCTATTCATTTCTTTTCATCAATGAAAACCCAAATGTGACATTTACTGGTTTTCTTTTTGCTCATTTATCATATAAGCAGATAAAGCAGATAAGTCATTTATCAACATATAGATCAAATATAAAAAAAAAATCCATTAGAAATTACATGCAGTAGAAGACGCTTCCCTGTTAAGTTATAAAACAACGTCTATTTTGTCAACTTCAGACGTAACTCTGTGGAACAACAGGTAAGTAATGATCAGTTTTGAAGATAACAAACAGAAGTCAAGCACACAAATCAAATTAAATATTTCAAATGGAGTATGGAGAGAACTTGGACCCCTGAAAACATTACAGATGGGATTAGGTAGAAGTAATAACCCCTGTTATGACCGGTCACATCAGTCTCTTATAAAGTAAATATATGTTCTTCACAATTTATAAAGGTATTTCGTCCTCTACGGAAGACCTTCTTGTTACCTTTAGGTTTCTTCTCACATCTATTAATATTATTGTGTTTTTTCTTACCGATTTTGTGCACGCGATTTCTCGGAAATGGCTCGATGGATTTCCATGACACTTACGTAACATCACTTTAACCTTATGCCCTTTTTTCTAATTTGATGAAGTCACTTCCGGTCCGAAGAAATTGTCTTCTTTATGACTTTTGAAGGGTCGGTTTGTCCGCAGACTTTCTCCTAAACGGATCTAGATAAAAACTCGATATGTTATTGGGTCATTTATGTAACCGTAAGCGTCTGACCTCATTTTTCGTCTATCGACGTCACTTCCGGTTAAACCGGAAAAAGTCAGACAAGGCTTATTTTTGCAGATATCGTCACGAAATTGAATGATTTAAGTTATTGGAGACGTCCGACTTTATTTTTCGTCGCTGGACGTCACTTTGCTCAAAGCGGAAGTAGTTATGAGTGGCCTATTTTTACAAATAACTCCTTGCAATTGAATGATAAAAGTCCCTGAAGACGTCACACATAATTAAAAGTCGAATGCTTTTCAGAACAGTGGGTTTTTTTTACATACTAATTTGCAGCCCGGGGTTGAACTCTCGACCTACGGAATCTGTCTCCTAGCAGTACAAGAATAGCGCGCCAGGCCGCTCGGCCATCTAGGCAAGTCAAAAAACTTGCTTTCGATGCCGATGAAATTCTCGCGGTGCCGCCCTACAGTACACGGTCATTGAGAATGGAAGTGAGGTACAGTTGTTTAGACATTAGTTTTATTAGAGGATCTTTACCGATACACATTGTAATGAAAGTAATTTTATCTATAAAGCACATTTTACAACTCTTAAACTAAAATGGCTGCCCTAGTGAAGAAATATTAATAAAGCAATACAAAAACAATAGAACCATTTTTTTTTTCAATCGAACTATCTTCAGAACAAATGTTTTGTGTTGATAAATATCTTGAATGCGCCGAAGGATGTGGACTTCTATGACCTGAGAGAAATAGATCCTTTAAGACCTTTATCTGTTTACAAAGAATATAAAACATTTCTAAGCTTTGTCATCAAAAATATTTTTTCTCTTTATCACTATAATTGACTTTTTGATTGGCAATTAGCGATGTTGCACTTTAAAGGTTGCTCGTTCGATGGTGGTAATAGAAACGTCTGTTTTAAGCCTTGTTTTTAATTTTGAGGGAATATGAAATGAAAATGTCAGAAAAAGATTTGAAAGTTATTCTCTGAACAGTTAGTTTCGCAGTTTTGATATCAAACCGGTAAAATTTTCCTCAAGGCTGAAGACATTAATTGCCTTGCAAATCTTTTGAGAAATCAGTGATAAGTATAAATTGTGCTTTTACTGAGCTTACTAAAGGACTGAACAGGATTTCTTGGCATGCAATTTTTGCAACCATTGCATTCATTGTTAATGAATCCTTTAATTCATATTAAGATCTCGAAACTTTTATCAGAATTGCTGTTTCGGCATACTTAATAATTTTATTTCTTTGTTCTCTACCTATTTTTTTTTTTTCAGTTGATTACTTTTTTCATTAACTTCTTTCAATTAGAATTTGTCTCTGATAGAGATTTGGATATTTTTTAATCTTTATTTTACGCTATACAAGGTTGATGAAAACGCTTTAATCAAATTTCCGTTCCTGATCTAATTGTTGATGTGAAGAGGAAAACCTGATGGCGTCATTTCGTGTTTTGTTGACCTTAATAACGATAAAAAATCATTGATCAGAAAATTAATAAAAGAAGTCTTGAAATTTTGCGTTTTTGAAAACATATTGAATAATGGTATATTGCCAGACAGATAGTGATGAACAACATTTTTAAAACATAGAAATACATTAAATATAAATTATTTTCTTAGCTTAAAAACATCTTGAGTATGTTAACAATAAATATAAAATCAGTATATATGATATATCTAAATATTTTTTGAAATACAGGAATTTATTGGGTAAACCTTCCAGAATAGGAATTTGATAGAAATGTTACAATATACAGATTTTTCCCTCTCCTTTCTTTCTCTTTTGTATCTTTGCTCTGAAACATGGAGATGAGTATTTGAGTTAGGATATAACATATCCTCCCGTTATCGATCTACCTGAGATATATAACAGTTGGTACAAGAGCTGTTGGTGTAGTTAGTATTAGCTACAATAAGTTGTGTGCATTATGGCAAACAATTCAACATCTCTTTGTGATAACTGTTTTGTGCAAAAGCCAACAAACAACCCTGGTGACGGATATCTTTGGGTGGGGTTTGTTGTAGTTTTGGCGATATTTATCAGTAATCTGATACCCCTGGCTGTGATGGTGAGAAATGCTCAACTAAGAAAACATCGCTTCTTCAGATTTTTGATTTGTCTTAGTCTTAACGCCATACTGACAAGCCCATATCTTTTCACGGCAACAATTTTTAGGAAAATTACACCCATGGATGATTTTTCGAAACTTCGGATTTATTTTGACTGTATGCTGCTTCAGTCTTATTTGCATCATGGAATCATTGCTCTAGAACGACTATTTGCATCAGAAACAAAGTTTGACATCTACAGGAAGTATTTTACTACTTGGAGACAGACCTTGTATCTTGCTTTAAGTTACATTATAGTTGGCGTTTTTGTGTGTATTTTTGTAGGGATAAACTACGATTTTGATACAACGAATCCACTTAATGTGTATGGACGAAAACATGACTACATTTTGTTTATCTATGGGTGTATTGTGCTTGTTATATTGACCATTGTCACATTTTTATCTTCAGTATGTACTTACCGGGTGATCAAATCTCACATGTATTGGAAAAGAGTTGTGCAACCAGTCACTCATGAGCATGCGCAAGAACCACCACAAATACAAAGCTTGAACAGTTTTCCCACACCAACTACAGAAAGCACTTTTACAGAGATGCCCAGGTCCTCGACATGGATAATTCCTGTTGCTGAAAAATACGATAAAATGGGGACGGCTACTTCTGGACACATATTAGAAAATAAAGCGGTGGTTCTACAACAAAGTACAGGTTCTCAGCAAAGTACTTCTCATGCTACAACAGCAACAAATAAAAGACACCCTATAGAAAAATCAGTCCCACTAACAGCATCAAAATCAAAGCGCAGTATTGGAATTATCAAAACATTTTTGCTGGTTCTTTTTGTAGTTTTGTGCTTTAATGTTCCTTATTGGTTTACAAGGGTGCTGATATATTTAGACAAAGGTTCTGTCACTTCAGCGGCCTATAGAGTAACTTTCATCATTACCGCTGCACAGTATGCAATGAATCCGATCATTTATTTCTTCAGAATTGAAATGTTCCGAAAAGCTCTGCTTCGTACAAATCAAAGATAATTTTTGTTTCTGGACTGTTGGAATTCAAATCATCCATGATTTTCATTTCATTGTTCGAATGAATATAGAATATCAACTTGATTTAAAAAAGAGAATTTTTTGATAAATAATTGTTATTGTTAATTTGATATCAATTTATAAAGGTAAAACAAACATGCTGATAAAATTTCGCCATAGGTATAGTGCATATTAATTATTCATTTCATTTGGCTTTAAGTTTATTTAATAATTATGTTTCACGAATATTCATCACCAACATAAGTTTGATAGATATTCAAAGTAAGAATATTACCTTGATGATTTATTCTTTTATATCACACAACCAAATGTCTAGGTCCAGGAATGTAATTGCTAGTACATCATTGGTGTTGATTTTCCCATATGCCTACCTTTACGCTTTCAATGTTTTCTTATATTTGCTAATTTTACTGATTTAATCAGGTCTACCTGAAGTAACAATTATGCTCGAGAATGAAAGTATTCATCGCTTTAAACACTGCAAATTCAGCATTTGAAATTTTACAATTATCTATCGATTTGATCGTAATAGACATCTGAAAAGAATTTTATGGTTTCTTAACCTCCACTTCTCCATCTTCCTTCATTATGTATTAAACCTTAACTCATTCTTTATCTCGTCTGGCGCTTTCTGACCATTAAGACTATGTATTGTAAAATTATGTAATCATTTACTTCCTTAATAAGATTATTAATGGAAATTATTAATTTTGTCCAGCATGTTATTTGGGTAAATAAAATATCCATAATTGAATGTTAACTCTTTATATGACCATTGTTTCATAATCATTTGTTGTGTTTGTACATTATTACGCATAATATAAATTTGGGTTAATTTATAAAGTGGTAGAGTACAACATACTTTTCATTTCTTTTTTATGTATTGAAATGTATAAATTTCAGGACTAAGGTGGTTGAAGGTTGTTTAGCTACACTAATAGAGGGCAATCAAATTATGTGGAATATCATTGTTTATACTGAAGGGAAAATCGGTCGATTTAGATTTGGATGAATAGAGCTTCAACAGTTTCGTAATAAATGAAAAAAAATCTGTGCTAAATCGGCTTGTATATAAACAGTATGATCGCATTTAGAGTAATCAGATAATTTAAAACTGCTTTAAGAAATATTGAATCACAGTTGTTATATTGGATTTGTATTGTTGTATTGGATTTGTCTATTGGATTCTAAGCTTGTTTGTTGTGTGTTATGTTCATGTCTCCGTGTAATAATGCACACACACACACGCACACACACCCTCACACACACAAACACACACACACACACACCCACAATTATTTAAAAGCAATTTTGCTTTATTTAATATTTTGACGCGATTAATACTTGCAAAGGCCGTTTAAGGACATATGATACAAAGAAACCTTTACCAAAAAAAAAAAAAATCATCAAAATAAAAATTCAATTCATGTTTATATAAGTAAAATGAATAAGTTTAAATACTAGATTTTAATTGTTTTATCTCAGTTTCACAATAATGCGATTAAGAGTAACAGAAAGTTTTGAACATCATAGAAAGTTTACAATTTCTTAATATTTTAGAAATTTGGGGACCTGGCAAAATTTATCACCAGGGTGGGACCGGTGCAAAGCATGAAGGGACAAGTACTTTTTTAGGCATTCTTTAGGAAGGGACAAGCATTTGTTAAAAAACATTAATGTAGATGGGAAATGTATATTTTTCTTCTAATAACTATACGAACCAAAAATTATCACGATTAAAACAAATTACCATTTGTCATACAATATGTATGGACATACCTAAGTATAGAACCTAATATTACTTTTTTCTATGTTCATATCAATGTATTTAATAATGAAGTGAATAACACTTCTTAGTCATATATGAATAGTAATTTATACCCCTGATATAAACAATCAAATCACAGGTTCCTTCTATTTTCAACAATTTAGATATGCTCTTGAGTGTGATACTGTCTTCTGTCTCTTTTAACATTTCCAAATTGTCTTTCATTAAGATATTATTTTAGATTTTGAAAGTATAGGCTATTAAAGGAAGAACAATTCCAAATTTGCCACATTTTATTGAAAAATAAAAAAGTTATTGGCAATTGAGAGAATACACTCGATATAGATTCGACTGTCCTTCACATGATGATAATGCTTTCTATGAAAATTCAAGTCTACTTGTAACATTTCATCTTACATTTAGAAAGTATAGGCTATTACAAGAACAATGATACCAAATTTGCCATATTTCAATGAAAAATAAAAAAAAAAGTTATGGTCAATTAATAAGAGAACACACCAATAGGAAAAGACTGACCTTAACATGATAATAGATGGTTTCTGTTGAAATTCAGGTCTCCTTAGAAAGTACATGCTATTACAAGTAAAACAATACCATATTTGCCATATATTAATGAAAAAGAAAATATGGTCAATCAAGAGAACATACTTACATCGATTGACTGACCTTAACATGATGATGCTATGAAAAGTCAATTTTCTTACAATGTCAGACACTCTAATAAATCAGTAACATTTAGAATTCTTGATTATTTCCAAATGTAAATACATATTAAATATCAATTATATATTCTAGGTTTGTACCAAAGTTCTCAAAGGTATCTTCATCTTCCTGTTTGTCAAAATAATGGCCAATAATAGTCATGTACCCCACACCTCTGGATGGCTGATGCAAATTTTGGGCATGTTATATATGTAGGAATTTTAATTTGACTTTTCAAGCAAAATGAGGATTGGACATTTACTTTTTATACCCCCGCTCCGAAGGAGAGGGGGGTATACTGTTTTACCCTTGTGTGTCTGTCTGTCTGTCTGTCCGTCCGTCCGTCTGTCTGTCTGTCTGTCTGTCCGTAACAAATTTTGGTCGCAGTTTTCTCAGCAACTACTCATTGCAGATGCTTGAAATTTTAGCAAAATCTTTGTTTAGGCATGCCATATAGTGGGATTCATTTTTGTACGAATTCGATGTCAACTTCCTGTTTATCCGTGCGTCTGTCCGTACCATACATAACAAATTTTGGTCGTAGTTTTCTCAGGAACTACTCATCGCAGATGCTTGAAATTTTAGCACAATGTTTGTTTAGGCATGCCATATGGTGGGATTCATTTTTTTTACTAATCTGATGTAAACTTCCTATTTATCCATGCGTCTGTCCGTACCATACATAACAAACTTTGGTCGCAGTTTTCTCAGCAACTACTCATCGCAGATTCTTGAAATTTCAACACACTCTTTGTTTAGGCATGCCATATGGTGGGATTCATTTTTTACTAATCCAATGTCAATTTCCTAATTATCACTGTGTTTGTCCATAACTGAACTTGTGTATTCACATCAGAGCGGGGGTATTATTAGTGAGCATTGGCTCACAGACTTCTTGTTTCATTCCGAAAGGTGTGGGACCAAGACTTTTTAGTTATTTTTATTTTTTTATTTTTTATTTATTTTTTTTTTAATTTTATTTTATTTTTTTTTTTTGCACTGGTCCAACCCTGGTGATAAATATTGCCTGGTCCTTAAATATTTGCATCATTTACGACCAAAATAGGTCCAAAAATATATATACCAATCCAGGCATCCATTTTTTTGTATCATCTGTCCTTGAGCCCTGGGTATTAAATTTAAAATTCTGAAATAGGACAAAGTGAACTTTTTTTTTCCACAGGCATGGTTTCAAAAAATATTTCAGGAATAAGTGTCTACTTTCGGTCTGTATGAGGTTACAACAGACTCTACTTTGTTCTTGTATTGTACCTCATAGATATTGTATCAAGCTTACATAAATTACTTTGTGTCAATACAATTTTTTTTCATGCGTTTTTTACAGTTACGTTCACGTGTCTGTAGATCTCAGCAATCCCTAAAAAAAAAATACTATTGTTAACTATAATGATAACTTTGACACTTTGATTTACTATAGTGATAACTCTGACACTTTGATTTACTATAGTTAACTATAATAACTATAGTTAATTATAGTGTTTTTGTTAGGGATACTTTAAAGTTCTCAATTGTCTTTTGATAATTATGTTTATGGATAACTCAATGGCAATCAATGCTATTAAAATACATAGGCTCACGGCGGGATGCTTGCTCCTCCCGGGTTCCTGATTCTTCCTCGTGAATTTCTGGTCATCTGTGTTTTATGCCGTGTTTACAGATTTTTATTCTAGTAGATTTTTATGAGATAAGTCGCTGCTCGTTATCTTCTTTTTCCTTTGAAAAGTACCAAAAGACAAACAACTGATTTTTATAATAAATTTATGAATATCACTGCATTATGAGCATAAAATCAAGAATATAAATCAAGTAAAAATCTGGGTCTTTTTTCTCAAATGCAAATATTTGTTATTATATGTCAGCATTATTGAAACTGAACAGTTTGTTTTTTCTCAATATCCTGTGTTATCTATTTATAATCATTCACGTGTCTGTACTCCAGAATCTCAGTTTGACTCGATGATAATTTTAATTAAATTACGGATGAGGCCGCACCATTATCACTTCTTTCAGGTTTATGTCAGCTGTGAAAAACGCAAATACATTGGTTATCATATGGAAGAATGGCAAAAGGTATCAGGAGACCTACGTAATTGAAAGGTAATTAGTTTATACACACTCCTACAAAGGATACTATATTTGTTTTGCTTTGATGATGAAATAAAACGGATGAATCAATATTTGAAACATATTAGTAATTGGATGAAATGACACGTAATTAGAAGGCTTTTATATTCAGTACTAACCAAATTAAAGACACGCTTGGTTAATTCAAAGTAAATACGAGGTTAATTCAGATTAAACTTGCAGCAAATGAAAAACTAAAATGGTGTCATTTCTTCACTGTATAATAAAGCTAGATATTATGATCTTTTTCGGCTTTGTTCATGTGCAACATGCGTAAATTTTTCACATATTTAACATTTTCTTTAAAAAAAACTTGCTCTTAATTAAAAAAAATAACTTTGTTTGAACCATCGTTTGCAATTAGAAATGATAATGTGCTTTTTTTCAGGAGAAATTATTAGGAAAATGTAAAAATAAGAAAAGAGTATAAGAGTCATAAATGAAATATATGGAAGTATTCAAGCACTAAAGTCCATTTCAACAGTACAAATCAGGAGCAGAGCAAACACGGACATCTAAAACATCAGAGGTGGGATCAGGTGCCACGGAGGAGTGAGCATCACCTGCTGACCGGTCACATCCGCCGTTTGCTCCTTGTCATGATCGAGAAATAACGGAAAAATCCGTCGACAGTTCAGTGTATAAATAATGGCCTAACAATTAGCATGAAAAAAGTCAGTCAGCATTTGACTTAATTTGATAGATTGTATTTGCTGACAAGGTCATTGTATCGACCATAGAACTTACAAAATGATGGCTTTAAACGAGACTTTTGGTATTCTTCTTTAATTAACTTGTTTGTCAATAATTTACCTCCTTTTAGAAATTGTACATACGTAGAGCATTCTCTTGCATATTGAATCAACTGGAGATATAAACCCCATATGCAGGTGATAATGGTATATTGCTGCATAATTAAGGGAAGTTGACAATTGAAAAGTTAAAGTCATCACGTTTATCATAAAGCTTGGTTGTTAGATTATCATTAACTTCTTTTTCTAGTAAAATATCCAAATATGAAACAAATGTGTCAGACTCTGTGGTATCTTTTTTGACGCTCACTGGGATATATCGTGTCGATATATGAATGGAAATAGCTATTTGTATTTGATAATACGTCGTCGATATATCTTAATGACGAGTGGAAGGCCACGGCAAGTGTTTTCTTCTAATGTATACGATTCTGAATAAATATTGCTCATATGAATACAAAAACAGGTATGCTAATAACGGGGTGCAATTGGTACCCATGGAAATTCAAACAGATTGTTGGAAGACCTGGTCTCCAAAAACCACATAGGTATTGTCAATAAGAAACTCAAGCATCTTTTTAATATCAACTTCAGAGTACTTGTGTGTACATTCAGAATGTTTTTAACAAAATAATTTTGCAAAATACCAATTACAAGGTAAGTAAATTTACGAGTTCCATTTTTATTGAAAAAGCAGCTGTCAATGCTGTCAAAACACCTGATCTCAAAACTAATTGAGTCAAAAAATACATTACATCTGAATCTTCTTTATATTGCACAAAATCAATCTATCTAGACGTCAATCAGTTAAACAAGAACTAACCCTTTAAACCCTCTAAACATCATCAAGCTTATTATTGCTATGGTAACATCATCATATAGTGTAGATTCTGATTTGTTTTAATCACTGGGGACAGAAAAGGACCACAAGGAAGATTCAATGTTTAGTTTTTAAGTCCTATTACATTACTAGAAATTTTCACATTTCCAAATAATAATAAAAACTGTAGATTCCATTTTTTCTTCAGATGAACTTCAGGACAGGAACCTGTCTATTATTGGATGAAGTTTTGCTTATTACAAATATATAAACTTGGTAAATACTAATAAATAAGATAATAGATCATAAAAAGTCTACATTGGTTGATAACGTAACACCAACAATTCTTTATCATTCAGATAAGGTTATACAAAATTGCAAAGAAAAAGTATTGATTTATTCTTGTGATATAATAATGCAACAGTAAATAATACAATTTGTTGGTCTAAA
Organism: Saccostrea echinata; assembly: GCF_033153115.1. Lineage (NCBI taxonomy): Eukaryota > Metazoa > Mollusca > Bivalvia > Ostreida > Ostreidae > Saccostrea > Saccostrea echinata. Next base: position 2,681,347 of record NW_026889800.1, read on the forward strand.
AAACACTCCTGAAAATAAAATGTGGTCCTGATATCTATTTTAGTGTATTTAAAAGTGCATGTATAAAGATGGATAAGTGGATACAATTTAGGTTATTATGTTAACCGGGTGAACATTGAATAAGTACTGTAATATATGACAGAGGAAAATTGCGACGGAACAGACCAAGATTCGAATCCAGCCCCCCAGAATCATTTGTCAGGTGTTTTACTAACAGGCTTTGTAGCCAACTGTGATCCACATTCTTTTCCAAAGGCCTCGCCCAAAGACGCCAACCCAGGGTCTTCGCTTGTAAGTTTTTCACCTGTCACTTCATGGCATGGCACCAAATATACCCGGCGAAGATAACAATACCACATTCCAGACCCAGATTCGATCCTGGGAACCCTGAATCACTAGCCATGTGTTCTACCTTCTAAGCTACTCGGCCACCGGCTATGGTACCTGCTTGACTGTCATAGTACCATGGACAATTTTTTTTAAATTAACAACGACCTTTTAGTGTAATCCCTTTCTTTTGAACCACTTTATTAGTTGGAAATAATGCAAGAAAAAAAATCTTACTATAATATTGATCATGAGGATCTTTTTCCAATTCCTACATAGAAATAACTGGGCTTTCAAAATTATCCAATAAAAAATTGATAAAAAGGCCTTTATTTTTTCATCACTTGTATGAAAGATGATACATTTCTTTGGATTATTTTTTTTTTCATACGACAAATTTTGCGTTAAAAAAAATCAACGTAAACGATATAATGATTTAGTATAAAAATACCCCTAATTTTCTTATCCACCTGAATATTCATTCTAAGCTTCTGTTAATAAAGAAAGCAGAATTACAAATTCAAACATTAAAATTTCTATTAAAATATTCTGAATTTTTAGGCTGTGATGCTATTATAACAAAAATAGTTAAATTCTTGTTAGGCATTGATAGTTAAATGAATGATAAATTAAAGACGGAACGAATAATAAATTTGGACGAATTGTATGCAATCGTTCTGTATTTCTTTAGATGTAATTTAAAGGAATTTTTTTGAAGTTTGTAAAAAAAATTTCAGATACAATTTATTCAAAAATGCACTTTTAGAGATATCAAAAACACATAGTGAAATAGAATGAACTGAAGACTCGATTATTAAACAAAACCTTTCTCTTGCAGGTGTCTTGAAAAATAAAATTGATAATTTCATTAAACAAAGTGCAACAACAACAACTATTGTCTTGGTTCAAATAACAAAAAATTACATTGATAAGATATTTCAAGATGCTGATCATTTATTGGGGATTTGGTTTACAAATGAGAAACCTATTTAACCTTGCTCTGCCACCCTGCAGGAAAAATGAATCAAGATAGTTATCGGGAAAAATGTACCTGGTAACAGATGTCTTCAAAAAGATAACTCTCTCCCAGGCTTGTAACAACTATGGAGGAAATGAATTTTAGCAAATTTATTTTGATGTTAAATAATAAGAGTGCAAGGGACCTTGGTTCGAAATGGAACTAATTAGATATCATATGAGTGTACTTTCTTAAAAAAAGTACTCCCATTCTATGAGCAATTATGATAAATATATCACCAGGGATAAATGGTAAATTAAATCTAACATGTGCTGTCAAGCAGTTTGGAATTATCTCCGTCTTGAATAAGTTGACTGGATAGTAAGGTCTTAAGTGCACAATTAATCATTGATTTCCGAATGAAAATCAATTCCTTGTAACTACTTAAACTTTTTTTAGCATGCATGTTCACCGATTTTGAAAAAAATATTAGTATTATGGCTTGACACTAGATACATTATATCAAACAAAATTTGGTTGCTATGTGTCTTGGTTGCCATGGTAACAGGAGGATCCTAAAAGTGCACGTGTGTCCCTGTTTACAAAATTAATGACGATATTTTTTTTTTATGTGTGGAAATAAAATTACACAAGTACATTCTATAATGAAATATGGAGATAACGAAAAGCAATCAAGTTCAAAAGTCCATTGAAACAAGAGGAATTGCAGACTTATTAATTTTGCATAATAAAGTAACCAAAAATACCTCCCTGAAAACGCCGACCCCTCTTAGGTTGGTAGGAAGAGTTGTAACATGAAGCTTTCGAATTGAAAGAATGTAACTCCATCCCCCCTCCCCCCCCCCACACACACACATACACAGGAATTGCTTTTTCTAGTTTGGGAAAGGACTTTTTTTCTTGTCTATGAAAATCTCGGTGGGATGTTTATTTTTGGACTAGGTTGTAACTGGAAAAAAATCCTGGATCCGCGCCTGAATTTATATGAAAGAGAAAAAAAAACATTTTCGGATCACTTCCCTAACAACATATTTTTAGAATGAGTTTTGAACTTTTGAAATGTAAAAATTCATACCTATCATTGCCTTTAAAAATTGTTTTATTGTGCTCTGCAATGAAGAATTACTATATGAATAAGGAAAGTTGACAATACAAAAGCTGAGGTCGCCTTGTTTGTAATACAATCCAACTGATAATTGTTTTATTTTTCGACTGGAATTAAACGTGAATAAAATCAATGAAAAATCAGTGTGTTTCAATACTTTGGTTCAATTAATGGTAAGTTATGTAAAAGATGTTTTCTCAATAATTTTAGCATCCACGTAAGGCATCAAATTTTTATCTGTTAGATACTGTGTCCCCATTCTCTGCATCGAAACAAATGTTCACAAATGCTTTTTTTTTTTTCAAATTTTGCGATGTGTTTCCATTGTAACCATGACAAATAGCAACCAATTTTTATAGTATCAAATACATGCATATTGAAATTGACACTGTTAAACAGATCATTGAAACTGATGGAAGATAGATAGTTAATGACATTTCATCTTTTACTGTGATCAATTCGTAAGCAGTATATTAAATATTTGAAAACCAGACTAATGATGAAAAAGGTCTGTGCTTAATGGGTCTCCCACATTCTGACAGACTAGCAGAAGAGGGTACCGATAGAAATTTGTCTACAGTTACTAGCAAAACACGAGTATGGCAATTCCAGGCGTTTGGACGAAATTGATAATGGTGACGAAACTTGGATTTTCTTTCCGAACCATATATAAAACGAAATAATAAAGTCTGGGTGATTGAGGTCATGGACAGACCACAAATCGCAAGAGCAAGAACGCACGTGTATGCACATATGGATTGCCTGAAACAAAATCCTCAAATTCTGATGAACTACATAAAAATCTTAAACATAGCCATACATTGGGAAGTTTTACAAGAAGATTCGTATGAGATGCCGTGAAAACGTGCATGCACGTTTGCAGCAATTTGTTTGGCTGAAATTTTAAATGGCTGCAACTTTCTTAGTTTTCAACTAAACAGAATGAACTTTAGAATTTAAATAGATGTAATGGCTTTCTACATAATACTAGCATCAAAATCGATTGCAAGCTTAAGAACATGCATTTACGTCTGTTGCCTATTGATTGGGTAATATTTGTATGGCTTATCTCTAATTTTTTCAGTTAAAATCTTGAGATTTCACACGAAGGTGAGTCTAAGTTTCTGAACGGAGATTCCCCCCATTCCTTGAGAAAGTTTTGAAACAACAAAGCACAGCAGAAGCTAACTTGTCCATATGTGTGACAAGTGTACGATAGGTAGTTGAGGCGGCCAACAGTCGCTTTAAAAATGGAGATTCCTTAACCATGTATTCCGAATATTCCCTCGAGTAGCTACTTTGTGCGCATCGTACCAGCTATACTTAAGAAATATTAACCTCTTTTGCAAAGCAGTTACAACGGAGATGGTGAATTAGGATGCATTATGCATATAGCTTCCAACACAAAGAAACCCCGCAGCAAAAACGTTGTGATCCATTGAAATTCCTTTGAAATCCATTGAAATTCAACAAGGCAAAGCAATGGAAACCCATGGATGCCAATTCAAGGATCTAATGCTTGATTTCTCTGTTCTATCCCTTGCAGATCTCAGGCAAATTACCTTTGGTATTTATCAGATCAAACAAGCATCCAGGTGTTCAGACAAACATATAGCTGATGGAATCTATAAGATTCATCTCTCTTATACAGACAAGGAATTATTGTACGCAAGCGTTCAGTCCTGTTATTCCACTGGTAAGCAATATAACCATTGTATACAATACACTGTTGCTGCTGAAGTCCAGGGATGGTACTGTCAGTGAAAAGGAGCCAAAACAGTGGGATGTTGTGCACATGTCTGTTCAGACAGTATTCTGTTTTCTAGGCTGTGCCAGACACAAACGGTACTACACAACCATTGATAAATTCTTTGCATCACTAAATAAGGCAGGAAAATTACTTGTAAATGAATCGAACTGCAGGAATTTTATATCAATCATGTCTATCGACATAATTAAAGTAAAGCATTTAATACTTGTTTACTTACAGCTATCTATTTCAGACATTTGCAGTATATTTAGTTTTTTTTTTATCATTCCATGTAATCCATGTATATAATGTGTATCATTTTACCTCATGTACTACAGAAAAATACTGAATTGTTGAATATGAATAAAATATTCCTTTAATTATACTTTTTCAGGATTTGAGTCTGGGCGTAATGTTTGCATTATTTTCTTTTTCAGTTTCTGATTATATCACTTATTCAGGAACGTAGCTTTGTTTAAAAAAGGGGTAAGAGAGACCTTATGAGTCGTGAGACACGTAGTGTAATATGATGCTTAAGAATTAGCACCACCTACACACTGACCCCCTTCCGTTGTAAGAACCTTCTGTCATTGATTGACTTTCCAGTTTGCAACATGCACATTAGATGTAGAGATTGCATAATGAAAACACATGACATTCCCTACCAGTTTTAGTTGACAATCATTAAATATCATTTGGATCATCTTTTCATGGTATATTTAATCAGTATTGCATTTTAGCTCTTCTGAGCTGAAGGCTGCATATTGTAACAAATATTGTAAAAATATTTCAGAAGGTAAGAATCTAATGAAATATATAGAGATAGCGAACAGTGCTCAAGCTCAAAAGTCCATTAAACAATACAAATCAGGAGCAGAGGAAATACGGACCTCTAAAAACGTCAGAGGTGGGATCAGGTGTCATGGAGTCATACCAAAATCAACAGCTTAAAAACTTTCGACTTTTCAACTTTATACACAACCATTCCCCACGATAAATTAAAGTTCAGGCTTTTTGATATCATTGACAGCTGCTTTTTCAATAAAAATGGAACTCGTAAATATACTTACCTTGTCATTGGTCATTTGCAAAATTATTTTGTTAAAAAAACATTCTGATTGTACACACAAGTACTCTGAAGTTGACATTAAAAAGATGCTTGAGTTTCTGATTGACAATATCTATGTGGTTTTTGGAGACCAGGTCTTCAAACAATCTATTGGAATTTCTATGGGTACCAATTGCGCCCCGTTGTTAGCAGACCTTTTTTTGTATTCATATGAAGCAGAATTTGTCCAAAATCTTGTACGTGAAAAGAAGAAAACACTTGCTGTGGCGTTCAACTCGACATTTAGATATATCGACGACGTATTGTCAATTAACAATGGCTATTTTCATTCTTATGTCGATACGATATATCCTGGTGAACTTGAGATAAAAGATACCACAGAGTCTGACACATCTGTTTCATATTTGGATATTTTACTTGAAAAAGACGTTATTGGTAATCTAACAACCAAGCTTTATGATAAACGTGATGACTTTAATTTTTCAATCGTAAACTTCCCTTACTTATGCAGCAATATACCTTCATCACCTGCATACGGGGTATATATCTCTCAGTTGATTCGATACGCAAGAGCATGCTCTACGTATGTACAATTTCTAAAAGGAGGTAAATTATTGACAAATAAGTTGATGAAACAAAAATATCTCGTTTAAAGTCATCATTTCGTAAGTTCTATGGTCGATACAATGACCTTGTCAGCAAATACAATTTATCATTGAGTCAAAAGCTGACTGACGTTTTTCATACTAATTGTTAGGCCATTATTTACACACTGAATTGTCGACGGATTTTTCCGTTATTTCCCGATCATGACAAGGAGCACACGGCGGGTGTGACCGGTCGGCAGGGGATGCTCACTCCTCCGTGGCACCTGATCCTACCTCTGATGTTTTAGATGTCCGTGTTTGCTCTGCTCCTATTTTGTATTGTATAATGGACTTTTGAGCTTGAATACTGTTCGTTATCTCCATATATTTCATTTTAATAAGCTTTTGCAAAAAAAGAAGGTCCAAAAACTGTTATCTGTGATACATTACGCAAATTTTCAATTATCAAGTGTTTCCAGCCAGATTTACACGTATCATCATAAAAGCGGCGAACCCATGTAACTTTCAAACTTTTAGCAAAAGTTTCAAGACAAATCATTTGGAAACCTCCATTTTCGTAGCTTTGAATAATATCACTCTTTGCAACTCTAGGAGTTTTAAAGTTCCATTTATACTAATAAAAAATATTTTCAATTTCTTTTGATTTTTCTTTTGGGGGAGTTCGTAAACTAATTAACAAGTGTGTAATTTTTGGAAGAATCAATGATTTAACCACAGTAATCCTTCCTGCAGTTGATAAAATTCTGCGTGACCATGAACATATGAGTGCTTTTATTTCTTTAAGTTTGGGTGTGAAGTTTAGTTCAAACATAGAGTTACTTCTTAGGTTTACACAATATTATAATGTTATTCCTAAAACAGTAAAGGGTTTTTGAGACGAGTTTAAGTTTTTGAATACTTCTGACAACCTTTATTTCTTAGTGATCCTATTTTAATACACTGTGTTTTTTTCAAAGTTAGATTTTAGTCCAGAAAACTTTGAGAATTGATCAACAAGAGAGAGAGCTGATTTTAAAGAGTTTTTGGAACCATCTAGTAGCAATACTGTGTTATCTGCATATTGAAGCAATTTAAATTCCTTACTCACTGTAGTAATGTCCCTGATTAACGAATTATTCCTTATCATTATACCCATTATTTCAGCACAAAGGAGAAATAAATATGGAGAAATTGGATCGCCTTGTCTGCATCCTCTACCTATATTGAAGAATTCAGAAAAAATGCCATTCTGTATTACACACAATCTGGCATCTTGCAGAAGAAGTTTAATAAACTTTATAAAGGAATCACCAAAATTGAAAAAAATCTAAGACTTTAAAAATAAATTTCCATGAGACCGAATCAAAAGCCTTCTCAAAGTCAATCAGAAGGACTATCAAGGTTTATTGTTTTCATTACAATAGTGTATAATATCATTGAGGAGTCTGGAATTTTCACCAATGTACCGTCCTGCAAGAAAGCCTTTTTCATTCTCATGAATTATTTCGGACAAAATTGGTTTAATACGATTTGCTAATACACCAGATAATAATTTATAAGTGATATTCAAAAGTGAAATTGGTCTCCATTTTTTTTAAATACTCTCTAGGTTTATTCCCTTTAGGCAGAATTGAAATGATTCCTTGTCTTTGAGTAGCTGATAGTCGATCAGACTTTAAACTATGTTTGAAAGACTTTAGAAGCAGCGTACCAATGTCTGCCCAGAAGAATTTAAAGAACTCAGCAGTAAAACCATCTGTACCTGGTGATTTATCATTTTTAAAGTTTTTAATGTACCAAGTATTTCCTGTTTATTTATGTCCAATTCTAATTTCTTTTGAGCTTCTGAGGATACCTTTCTAATATCATAGTCATGTATTACATCATTTAGGTTTACATCTTCTAATGATTTATCTTTATTACTATAAAGTGAATTGTAAAAATTTGTAATCTCTTCCAAAATCTCATTTTGTTTAATAATAATTTTGCCTTGGCTATTAATTAATCTAATTATATTTAATTATAATTATATTTTTATTGACATAATTCCTTTTTTCAAGACCCAGGAAATATTTAGTGGGTTTCTCACCATCCTAAATCCATTTACACCTACTCCTTAACAGCAATCCATTTAGTTCATATTTTATTAATTCTTCTAGTTCATTCTGTAGGTCATTAAGCATATTTGAATATATTTCTAAGTGATATGCATTGCACAACTGCAATACAACTTTTATTTGAGTTTGTAGTTCTTGTTTTCTATTCTTTCTTTCCTTAACTTTTTAGCTGAATAATACAGGGTCATGCTTCTTATTTTCATTAGCAATATATCAAGGAACAAATCATCAGGGATTGTTAAACTTGAATCAGTACTGGTATTAGAATCTGGGTCTTTATATTCTGACAGTGTCTCCTTGATTACTTGTTTTACATTTGAAACATAATCCTTATTTCTCAAAAGAAATTTGTTGAAACGCCAAAATCCCTTACCTCGATGGAAATCATTAATTATGAGCTCAATTTCTATAATAGAATGATCTGTTTTGTACACAGGTAGAATTTTAACATCTACTATTGACATTAACTCCTCAGAGATGAGAAAAAAATCAAGCCGCGCCTGCTTCAATGGGTTCCTTCGGTTCCATGTGTATATTTTAGAATCAGGATCATTTACCCTCCAAGGATCTATTAAATTAAATTTATTTTTAAGTTTTTCAATTTCTTCTCTATTTTTTAAATTGTTTTCTCTGATTTAATTATAACAATCTAGTTGAAAATCCTCAACAACATTCCAATCACCACACATAATTACAAAATCTGATTCAATATCTTCAATCAAATTTCCTATTTCAGAATAGAAATGAGAGTCATCTTTATTTGGGCCATATAAGTTAACAAGAGTTATTGTGTATCTATTTTCAACTAATATATTAGATATAATGTAATTTCCATTGTTGTCATATTTCACCGTCAAAATTATTGTTCAGAAGTGTTAGGGTACCTCAAGCATCAGTTCTACCCGAGCTCATTAATATATCATGACCCCATTGGGCATAAATTGGTTTTTGTTTTAGACCCGGTACAGTGAGTGTCTTGTAAACAAGATATGGAGGACTTTAAGTCCCTTAAATAGCTGAAAACATCTTTTCTTTTTTTACTATCATGAAGTCCCCTGCAGTTGACTGATGTAATCTTAAATCTACTCATAGTAAAATATTTGCAAAATAAGCCAGCATATACAAGATAAAACTTTTACATACCCATCATTCATACTAAAAACAAAAAAACCTTCCAGCATGTTATCAAATACCAGTTTCAAAATAAATTTGATATTATCGAAAAAGTGAGGGTTATAATGAGAACAAGGCGATAAGGTTATTCAATTCATATAGGTATATAAATGTATAATAATGAGATACCAATGATGTATACCTCCAGGTTATGTAGAACTTAACTTAGAACCTGGTATAGTTACACATACAAATTATGATTCAATGAAAGATACATAGCAGAAACGACAGATGTTACTGATACACCAATTGTAAAGGGATAGCTTACTCGCACTGCTTCCTCACAGTTTCATCTTTAGCACGGAACTGTAGGATCACACTGTTTTTGGTTTCAATGATTCTGGTCTTGACCTGATCATTTTTTTCTCATGAGGAATGCTTTCTGCGCGAGCTCACCCCTTTTCTTTTTCAGCTGATTTGGTAAATCTGTCCTGATTGCCATTCCTTTTGGTAAAGTCACTGTCCTTGCTTCGTTCAGCACTTTGTTTCGGTCCTCCATTCGCGAAAATTTTACTATCAGTGCATCTGGTGCTTCAGGTTTATACGTGTTCTGTGGGTTCCTGGGGATCCTGTGCGAGTTTTGTATAATGATGCTCTGGATATCTTCAGGCGACATATGTAGATTCTTCTCCAAAGAGCTCAGGACTACCTCGGTTGTATTTTCTTGATCGACTTAAGGAATACCATAGAATAGCAAATTATATTTCTTTGACCTGTTTTCCTGGTGTACAATGTATGTTTGTAGTCCTTTCATGGAGTCTTCCATTTCACATATTCTCTTGAATTGAGAAAAAATCTTTTCCACCTTAAGACTTTCCAAGTCCGTTATTCTCAGGTCCAGATCCTCTAATGCTAGCTGAACATCATTGAGATCTTTTCTAAGTATTTTCATATTTTCATCCACATTCTCGAGCTTATCTTGGATTTTTTTGAGCTAAGCATTCACTGAACTATCTAATTTTTCAATAAGTGGCGTAAATATGTCTTTTAAATCTTTATTAGTAAGGTCACTTGCCTCTTTCATATCGTTTCTGCTATCCTTAGCGTCTTTCGTTCGTGGCATGGTGGCCCGAGTTTTCTCTGTCCTGTACTAGTATAATAGTTCCTGTCTTCTCTCGTTCTAAGCAGTATGGTTCTTGGTTAAAAAATATCGTTCGTACCCAGGGACAATTGGGAAGATAAATACATAACCTTACATTCTTTAAGTTTCGGATTAGACAAAATTCTCCCACACGTTTTTCTCTACCAAGAAAAAAAAGAACCGCCTTAAAGCTTGAGCCCTATGTATTGATCAGGTAGACGGAACATTCAGTAGTCAAATAAAATATAGCCTCATCTATTTTAAAACACATCCTTTTCATTTTAGAAAGAACAGTGACTATCGGTTGCATTAAGTTTAATGATTATTTTAAGAAGCATTTAATGAAGAAATTGCAATGTTATTTCTTAATGCATTGAAGGAACAGTAAGTTGAAGAGCAACTAGCTATGACAAATGATTTTTAAACCGTAAAAGATGCCCTTAAATGTAGCATAATATCATAGTACGAGATTTTTAAACACGTGTCAATGTAACCACACACTAAATATATCCAACGGGAAAACTGATAAATCCAATTCTGAGTTTAAAGAATAACATTACAATCTCAACTAAAAGATTTGCCAGTTTTAAACAGAATTTGCCTGTTGTCAGAGGAAAATAAAAACATTTGCCCGTTGTAAAATAACAAAGAACAAATAAATTTAGTCTCTCCTTATCCTTCTGTAAGAGGACACTGTACGTTCAAATAAACAATGCTGAGTAGGAATACCTATATTGCTGTGACACACAAAGATATCACTGTGTACACACATTCTCTACGGTCAATCTCCGACTATCTCAAGCACTTGAAAGTTTGAGGATTGCAGTGTCATAAACGTTACTTATAAAAAAAATTCTAGCTTTAAAAAACATTTTAAGAATTTTTAAACCGTCGTATACCATTGTAGAAAAAAATGGTTCTCAATAACTTAATAACATAGATTTTTTCAGCGAAAGGGAAGTATAAAAATACGGAAGCCGGTTGGTGCCAGGTAGAAAAAATATTTTATCTGGCGGCCGCCAGATAACTTTCTGGCGGCCGCCAGATAAATAACTGGCGGCCGCCAGAAAGTTATCTGGCGGCCGCCAAATAATTTTCTGGCGGCCGCCAGATAAAAAGATCTGGCGGCCGCCAGAAAGTTATCTGGCGGCCGCCAGATAAAATATTTTTCTACCTGGCACCTACCGGCTTCCGTATAAAAATTCTGAAATTTTTGACAAAACTAGTGTACAGTGAGTTGTTTTAAGCTAGCAAGTGCAATGTTATCTTTGCATTATCTATACCCTAACATACGATGTAAATTTTTATAGTAACAAGAGATGTTTGTGAAACACTTATGTCCTCCCCCCCCCCCCCCCCGGACATACATTATAGGGTCACAAGCCTTTATTATGGGCAGTATACATTATGGGCAGTGTACATGGAAATGAAATTGACCTTTTGAACTTAAAATCAATAGGGGTCATCTACCGGTACTATCTGAGATGCACCAACCAGAAATAGTCTTCTACATCACATCTTTGGCAAAAACACTTTTTTCATGATATATCAGTAATTAATTTGTTCAACCTTTGCAGGGATAATGAACGGAAAACAAATAATTGGAATTTTTTTAAGTCCAAGAGACATAACTCTGTCAAAAATTGCTCGATCATACCTAAAACCGCGGACCTATATACTATTATATAGGTCCCTGCTAAAACAGAACTTGACCTAGGTATTCTTATGATAAGAAATGCATGTATACCAAATTTCATTTCAGTATTTGCAACCTCTGCAAAGAAAATAAACGGAAACTACAAATAATTGGAATTTTTCTCTAAGTCCAAGGGGCATAACTCTGTCAAAAATTGCTCGATAGAACCCAAAACACAACTTGACCTAGATATTCTTATGATAAATCTGCATACCAAATTTCATTTCAGTATGTGCATCCTCTGCGAAGAAATTGAACGGAAACTATCAGAAGACCGACAGACACACCGACCGACAGACAGACAGACAGCAGCAAAGCAATATGCCCTCCCTTCTTTGAAGGGGAGCATAATAAACAAAGTATCATTTCTTATAAATACATTGCACACTTGGCGCTGTATACTGCAAATGTACTGAAAACACTAGGTAAATGGTAAATCACAATAATTCTGTCTGAATTATTTTTAAAAAATGCTGCTTATGGGTCCACTATAAATTAAAATTTATGTTTAATTTTAATTAATCAAAAATCTTAACAATCCTTTTATTAAAAGAAGTTTTAAGGACGTTTTTATCATTTGAAGTATTTTTTTTTACCAGAATTATCAATATATAGCAAGATCAGCAATTTGTTAGTCTTAGTTGTAAGTATAGTGTACGTTTGTAAAATAGAGCTTATGTTCCTATATCATTATGAATTTTATAGAGTGCAGCACTTCCTACAATATTTTCTATATAAATCATGGTAAATAGGACTTGTATACTAAATTTATGTTGATCCAAGTACATTCTGTATCATTTCCTACATAAATGTGCAGTGCAGCATATATAATGATACAATATATAATGACTTTTACACAATATCCGGTTCTATTTGAAGTGTACACCATTGTTATAAAACGATAACACAGCGTTCTTCTTTACATCTCACTACTTATGTACATCATGGTGTGTTGTCCCATGTGTATTCAATGGATATAATAATTATATTCTTAAGACTATGTACATGTACATCATGGTGTGTTAAGTTGCCCCATGTGTATTCAATGGATATAATAATTATATTCTTAAGACTATGTACATCATGGTGTGTTAAGTTGTCCCATGTGTATTCAATGGTTATAATAATTATATTCTTAAGACTATGTACATGTACATCATGGTGTGTTAAGTTGTCCCATGTGTATTCAATGGATATAATAATTATATTCTTAAGACTATGTACATGTACATCATGGTGTGTTAAGTTGTCCCATGTGTATTCAATGGTTATAATAATTATATTCTTAAGACTATGTACATGTACATCATGGTGTGTTAAGTTGTCCCATGTGTATTCAATGGTTATAATAATTATATTCTTAAGACTATGTACATGTACATCATGGTGTGTTAAGTTGTCCCATGTGTATTCAATGGTTATAATAATTATATTCTTAAGACTATGTACATGTACATCATGGTGTGTTAAGTTGTCCCATGTGTATTCAATGGATATAATAATTATATTCTTAAGACTGTGTACTTGTACATCATGGTGTGTTAAGTTGTCCCATGTGTATTCAATGGATATAATAATTATATTCTTAAGACTATGTACATGTACATCATGGTGTGTTAAGTTGTCCCATGTGTATTCAATGGTTATAATAATTATATTCTTAAGACTATGTACATGTACATCAATTTAAGAAAAGACGAAGATAACGAACAGTGATCGATCTAAAAAAAAATCTATAAACAATACAAATCTTTGAAGAGGGCATACACACGGACCTCTGAAATATGCATTATTTCAATTTTGTGCATTACCGTATACCACTGCATTATGAACATAATTACAGTCATATTTTTATATAACTTTCAATAAAATATGAATAAACTTGTAGCTTCCTATTCACGTATACATAATCTGCACATAATTCCCACAAGGAAGGATATGATAAAAATAAACAATCACTGATTCAGGATTCAAGGTCTGTATGACCCCCGACTCTTCATAAGGAAGGACAGGGAAGGCTTTACCTATAGACGTGTACTTTATGTACTTTATTACACCTTTAGTACACCTGCTGATCACCTTTGTGTGTAATCTCAGATAAGATATAGTGACTGAGGTTATACGGACAGCTGGAGATGAAATATCACCTCGACATTCATATCATCTGTTGTTATGACGTCATGTTCAGATACCTAATATAGGTGTTATGTAATAAACTTTCAAAAAAGCCATCACGGTATATTTTATGATGGCTGTTGTAATTCTTTTAAGCCAGTAATACACCTTTGTGTAATATCAATAAATGTATATTGGATATTTGTGGGTCTCTTCCTAATTAATATATATGTGTCTTCACGCTTGCTTTCTTCATGTGACAATCTCATCGCGACATTGTAATGACACACACTTAGGATGAAAATTGTGTGACTCTGCATTCAAAATATAAAAGTATTCATCTTTATCAGCTGTTTATCTCAAAATTAATTCTGCAAGGTTGCACTTTCCATTCAGTAAACTGGTATACATATAAATATATATATATATAGAGAGAGAGAGAGAGAGGATATTCAATGTTTTGTAGTTGGATATGGGATTTATTTCACGAGTGGGACAGGATTTTTAATATTTTCACGTGTGCGAAGCACGAGTGAAAATATCAAAAAAATCCTGTCTCACGAGTGAAATAAATCCCATATCCAACTACAAAACATTGAATTTTCTGTTTATTACATTTTCTGTGATTTTCCCTTTGCCTGTCTTTTCTAATACAGTGTCATAAGCTGTGACGTCATAGTTGAGCAGTTGAGATGTCATAGCTTAGCAGTTGTACGATTGAAAACATTGTAACATGAATTTAGCAACATATTTGGGAAGAATTTGGCAGTTTTAGTCTCTATCAAGATGGTTTAGTTACTATCTCTATCTTATTACAGGCCAGAAATTATATTTTACTTACTTTGATATCCTTTCACACTGTGAGAGAATATCACTTTGGTATCCTTTCACACTGTGAGAGAATATCACTTTTATTCAATGAATAAATCACAGTATTTCACTGTTGAAAATGTGATATATATATTCTTCAAATAGTTCAAATATATATATATATATATATATAATTATATAAATCAAGTTTAAAGAAATATAAAGTCGTAAAAAATAAATCTCGTTGTGCTTCACTGCTGTGTGTCCACAGCTGAGTACATACATGTACATATTTCTGGTTATCATCTCTTTACACATTTATTCATATGAAACTTTAAAAAAACTTATATGTCTGCTGTTGCTTAACATATTTATAAATACTCTTCCAAATTATTACACAATTTTTCAGTCACAATTTTACATTCATGTCAAAAATGCATTTTGTTGATTTGACTTAATTAGTGGATCTGGGCACATGGTAAGTCATGCATAAATAGCTCCATCTTTTTATGAATTTCCATGTTCTCCAATGTATGTATACCTTCGAAAACCTAAAAACTATCATTTGTATGCAGGCTGGAAAAAGAAATATATTCTAGTTAAGACTTCACAATCTCTTAATGCGGACTTGTTTTACAGTTCTCTAAAAATCGATTACCAGGACATTTCAAAGTCTGCAAGTTAATGCATGATGGAATTATATTTCATGCATTGGGCTGTACATACATCTTTGATCCATGTTTGATGATATCTAATGTCTATCTCTTCTGGTGGGCAATTTACGTTCATTGACTTTTAATTAATGGGCAAAAAAATGCATTTTAGCAAATATTAACTGGACAACATTTACAGCAAAGGACAGTGTTCCAGGGTACGCATATGTCGCCTGCTTTGTGGAATCATTAAAAATAAAAATAAATCTAAAGGTGGTCAGTTATTTATTTGCTACTAGCATTATAGTTCAGACATTTGCCTGCAAATATAAGAAAACATCCACGGATAGTAAGACCGATGTTATAGCATTCATCATATAAAAACTGACAATCAAATAGAAATATGATTCCCCAAACTAAACCTCAAAGCTATGATGACTAACAGATTTTTTTTTTCATTTTTATTTACTTATGCGTATTTAATTCAACTATCCTCAAAATGTCAAAAAATATACTGTACATCGACACTTTGAACTATTTTGAAGAATAAGTTAAAGATCAAGGCCCCGTTTTACAAAAGAACTTACGACTAAGACCGAAATTTAATTCTGCTAATAACTTTATTTATATTAAAAAGAAAACGTTTTTATTTATTTTAAAAGGTATGTAGAAAGATACTTTTACACGAAGCAATTTTAAACAAAATCATTAATTTTGCAAATTTTACAATCAACTGAAGTTTTTAATTGGTCTTAGTCGTAAGTTCTTTTGTAAAACAGGCCCCAAGTTCACAGGTCACGAGGTCGG
This sequence comes from Saccostrea echinata, assembly GCF_033153115.1. Classification (NCBI taxonomy): domain Eukaryota; kingdom Metazoa; phylum Mollusca; class Bivalvia; order Ostreida; family Ostreidae; genus Saccostrea; species Saccostrea echinata. Next base: position 2,697,616 of record NW_026889800.1, read on the forward strand.
TAACCATAGTAATTTACAAAAGCCATTGTGTCAAGCAATATATGTGCAAAATAGCAAATCCATACCTCATACGTACAATTCTCAAGGTTTAAGGCATGACAGACAGACAACTAGACAGACAGACGCCGAGTCAAATGATCCCTAAGTGTCATACAAGTATTAGCTTTCCTAAAAAGCTTGTCTGACTTAAGCAAATTTATTTTTACGTGAAGAATCAAGAAAAGTTAAACCCAGTGTAATCAACATGACTCTGAGTCATGAAATGAATTCTTTTGCTAACTAAGAAACAAGATAAGTTCAATTCAGTGGCATCAACATAACATAAGACTTGGACATGAATTTATTCTATATACACTATATAACTTGTAATTGCTTTACTTTTTTCATTTTTCATGGACGTAGGAACCGGGGGGGGGGGGGGGGGCACAATAATTTTGCCGTTTTATACGTAGCTGTTTTATGCTTGTGTCCCCTATATCATGTAAATATTAACTTCTGATAACTCTTTTATGGTCTATGAGGAATTTTTCCTTGATGGTGTCCATCCTAAACTGAAAATTTCTGAAATTTCTTCCAATGGGCCTGTTCACGCACACAAAGTTATAACCAGTGCGTTTGAAAGAAAAAATTACAACACTTAAAAAATCTAAACATCAATTGGTGAACAATTTTGATAATCAAGAAATGTTTTCTTAAAAAAATAAACGTGTTACATATGAGCTAACATCTTTGCATTTAAGCAAAAGAATATTCAACAGCTATATATCCTTCACTTCGATTTTTTTTAAAAACTATGAATAAATCAAACATCTGCAATTTATGAATATGCGTAGATTTATAAACATTCTAAGGTTAGAGAGACTTAGTATGCATTGAAAATAAACATCCATTAGTTAATCTGATAAAGATAATCGACAAGTGTTGACCTGACCCGCTTAATTCCTTCTATTTTGCTGGACATGAATGATGCATTCTCGAGTGACCAAATGTTATATAACCTGTAATGTATAATGTGATAATAATGACATCAGCTCCGATGTTCTGGCTTGTTTGGGTGTTTAGCATGTTTCCTTTATATCCTCATGCTCTCCGATTGATAGTAAAGATAGTAAGAAGTTTCCAAGATCAAGTTATCACAAGATTCTATTGAACGACTTGACAACCAAGCCTTGGCTAAATCTAGTACTGTCTGACGCCATGACGTCAGACAAAAAATCCAATCCCGTCAATGATCCTCTGGAAAATCATCAAACAGCAAGCGTCATAAAAGCGTAGAGCGGTAAAACCAGTGTCGCTTAACTTACTTGTTTCTTCATGTTCCACTGAGAAATTTCACTCATATTGGGACGCCGCCAAATTCACGAATTGGAAGGCTGCAAAATAAGACTCGTTCTTGTCACTTAATTGAGCAGAGGGATTTTTTTTCACGTCTGCGTCCACTGCGACACAGGACCTCGGTTTACATGGTTAATACGGGCTCAACAGAACCAGCATCTCAGTCCGTCATGAAATTCTAACTCCGATGTAAGAATCAACTCCTTACTCCAATGGGAACCACCCTTACCACGGCACCACACAGAGGTGTTAACCCTTCCACTTTTATGTAATGTAAACGGCTTTTGTTCATAATGAGAACCCTAGCAGCACTTTTGTCAGTAATCTCAGGTTAACAACACTGTAGCTTAATTCTCTAATGTATATTTTACCGTTCACGGTAGCTCAGTCGGTAGAGCGCTCGCTCCGTGATCGGGAGGTCGTGAGTTCGAATCTCGGCCGCGAGTGACCTAAGTCGATAAAAAATGGGTAGCAACTGTTCCTTCGCCATGCGCTCGGCACTTTGAAGTGAACGTTGCGGGTCCTTCGGATGAGACCTTAAAAACCGAGGCCCCTTATCACGGCAGGCGTTGGCACGATAAAGATCCCTCACTGCTCAATGGCCCTGAGTGCCGTGTAAAGGTCAAAATTTGAAGCCCTTCACCGGTATAAGGTGACGTCTCTATATGAGTGAAAAATTCTCGAATGGGACGTAAAACAACATACAATCAATCAATCTAATGTACATTTGATAACGTTTTAGATATGGATGATTGTTTATTTCTGTTTTGTCAGCATGTCTCAGACAAGTCAATCCGAGTATATATCAGTACTGTAAACCATCATTTATTCGCGTATGAGAAATATCCGCGACCTACTTATTTTCTCGGTCGCAAAAATTAGTCGTGGAGGATAGATTTAAAATGACAAATCACGAATAAAAAATGTAACAAATAAAATTGATTTACAGTGTCTAATAGCTTTTTGAGTGAATCACTATCAATTTATATGGATAGATTTAAACTGTATTCCAAAGGTATGACTAAGGTTTCAGTTTTTTTTTTTTTTTGTTTGTTTTTTTGTTTTTTTTTTTTTGTTTTTTTCCAAAAGTAGGCCAAACTCTAAGGTCAAACGATCACAACTTTTTGGTACTCAAGGAAAGGTCTGTCACAAAAAATACACGTAAAGTATGAAAGTATGAAACCTCTAGTACCATCCGTTCGAAAGTTATGGGGGGGGGGGGGGTATTTTGGTACAAATTTGCTACATAGGGCCAAACTCCAAGGTCAAGTATTTAAATTCAAAGAAAGGTAACGCCACAAGGAACATATGTGAAACATGAAAGTCCTAGCTCCAACCAATCAAAAGTAATGGGCAAGGTTAAAGTTTATGCAGACAGACAAAGACAGGGTAAAAACTATATGTCCCCTAATCTTCAATTACGGGGCATAATAATATCACTCTAACCTAAGTTTGGAAGTGTACGCAACAATGTTAAGGCGTACTTCGAAGAAATCAACGGAATTCATATAAACGTTCATAAATACATACCTTTTTAAACTGAATTTATTTTGTAAAGGTACTTTATTATCACGTGGCTTTTGATATTATTTGAAATAAATTTGTATACTGACTTTGGTTTGGTCACGTTATTTGACAGTCACGTGATAAATGCATGTATAGTGTACTGTATGTAGGTCACAAATTTCAATATCGCAAGGGCATACCCTAGTAAAAATTAAGTTTTTAAGTAATAAATTGTTTCAACATAACTTGTAGTTTATGGAAAGTGCTGTTGCTTTAAATAGAATTCGCATTTTATTAGTTTAAATTTCAAGTTATCTGGCTTGAGTCGAAATGCGTGTGACCTTTACCAAGTATTTTATATATTCATTAAGTTACGCTTTCGATTTTAGGAAAGCAGCAGCGCTTTTCAGGTTAAGGAATATGTCCGTTATTTAGATTCAAAAAATGGTCAAGATCAATTAAGTGTATGCCCTTGCGAAAAGGCGATTTAATGAGGCACCTCGGCGTGAAACATGCAAACCCTGTAGACAAAACACGGTAGAATTAATTCAATACATTCTCTCGATAGTTTTTAAATAATGGTAGTTAAACAAAGGTTTCAGATTTGTACTAATGGTCTACCTAAGATTTGCAAATAATATTCTGTTTGATAATAAAATGCATTTTTCACTGTGAAAAAATTACTTGATCCGCCTCTCACTGCAAATAAAATGAGTCAAATTTTACCATAATGAAGTCATGTCGACAAGTGCATTGCGATCAGTGACTTGTTTATTAGCATACTTGATTGTGATAGAATTCGGCCGAGCAAAACCAAGCCGAGTAAACTCCGGTACGCTCTTAGAATCAAGCGAACAGGCTCATGTAAATTAATAGAAATATTGTATTTCTATCGTAAAACATTATCTAGCATAGAAAAGGACTACACTTTTTGCAAATATGTTCATTTCACAAGCGTACCTCGATCAAAAGCTTCACGTCTTGAAACAAACAACTTTCAACTCTATTATCCCCAAGGACGCCATGTTGAAGCCGCCCAAGCCTATCAAATTTTTCCGGCTCAATCGGCGCAACCGGCTTGATGCGTGCGCAATACCGGCTCAGAATCAAGTGTGTCGCCGGTCATCGCCGGTTTACCCGGGCGCGCCGGATGGTCAGAATCAAGTATGCCATATATCTTGCTGTGTGGGATTTAACTAGCGACAAAAATGAATGCAGTGGTAGGTTTCATGTAGTTCATTACTATTATGCAATTTGGAATCGCAAATTATTTCATTTTCTGTTATTGTGATGAATACGCAAGTTTCGAAATTATCTCCCTTGGTGCGCTCTTTCGTTACGGAGGGGAGTTTTGTGCACGCGTAAGCAGGCAGGTGGGACAATTACGTGATTTCATCATCGATATACCATCATAACTGATTGTCGGGATGCACTCTTCAACTCGAAAATTACCGAACGAAAGTAAAGGCGTCAATTTTTTCTACGAACAAAAAATCGGAACAAAAGAAAATAAAAATTGAAACAAAAGAAAATATCAGCGGATAAGAACTTATCAAACGAGGGAAGAGATATGGATCTCTAATAAATTCACATGCATCTTATCATTGTACGTCGGCATTCTGAATGACTCTTTCCCTTATAATAACTTCAAAAAGCCCAATAACTTTTTAGAAAAAAAGAATTATTTTTCTTATAAAGACTATGACGGTTCTTTCGTCTTAAAGTATCCTATATGAAAGAAAATTTTGTAAATATGTATAGTAGAGCTTTATAAAACCATCAAAATGATAATTGCTTAGCATATCATCTTTCTATAATATTAAATAAATGTTAAAAGCCATAACCACCGTTCATTTATTTGTGCACGTTTGTATACAACCTGTCCCACTTCCATGCTGATATGGATAATTTTTGCGCCTCTATCGTAGGAGAGTTACAATCTCGAAACTCGCGTATTGCTATATTTGTGTGATGCCACGGTAAACTTTTCCCGTATAAATTAGGCCCCGCCCCCTTTATGTAGCCTTAATAGAGCTGCGTAATTATGTTCCCCAAACGAAGTTTGGGAACATATTGTTTTTACTCTGTTTCTTCTTCTTCTTATTATTATTATTAAGGTCTTCCGTCTTCACGGAAGACCTTATAGTGATTCTACTGTTTCTTATTAAGTCTTCCGTTCACAACGGAAGACTTATTGTGATTGTATTGTTTCTTTTTATTATTATTAAGTCTTCCGTTCACAACGGAAGACTTATAGTGATTGTATTGTTTCTTTTTATTAGGTCTTCCGTTCACAACGGAAGACCTATAGTGATTGTATTGTTTCTTTTTATTAAGTCTTCCGTTCACAACGGAAGACTTATAGTGATTGTATTGTTTCTTTTTATTATTATTATTATTATTCCTCCCAAATTTTGTGAGCGCGATTACTCAGAGATGGTTGGATAGATTTTCACAATTTTTCACATGATAGTAGGCTGATATATGAAGTTTATATAAAATTCCGTTATTTGAAAAATTCACTTCCGGTCCGAAGTTACGGCCGAATTTCCAATTTTTAAATGGACTTTTGTCCGGAATTTTTCTCGGAAACGGTTTGAGGTAAAGATGTGAAATTTACAGGGGTATTAGATCATGACATTCTCTTTGTTTCGAAGTTGTTTTCGTGTGTTTCCGGTACTTCCTGTCCGAACCGGAAGTGAACTTGTGTTTGGTCAATTTTCAACTTTTTTGTTTTTTAATATTTTTTCAAGATATTATTATGTATAACAGAGGTTATTCTACAAATACTAAATATATAATTTGTTTTGAAATCAGATTCCACATTTTGCAGATTTTCGGTACCCTCATTTTCCCTATTTACTTAGTGTGTAGACAATGGGCAAAGAAAGATAACTCTGACTTGTAAGTGAGAATAGAACTTTCGAGATAAAGGCGGAAATAGTATCGATGACGTCAGAGACATATACACTCTCCATATCAAAATATTTAGACGTTCCATATTCACTCCCTAAATGTAAGAGTACGTTGGTTACCTCTTCCAGTGCATGTATAGTTTAAAGTTGCCAGTGTAGTGTAAGTCTGTATTGACAGTTAATTGATTTACACATGAATATATCTAAAAAAAATTAACATATATGCTAGGTACCTAATTCAAGAAAATATATTATAAGCACTGAATATACATTTACAGTGATGGACAGGCATGCAATTTTATCTATCTCGTATAGTAAGTTCAGAATACGATAGTTATAAGCCTTCTATAATGCAGACGATTTATTATTCTCTATGATTTGAATGCGAAATTATCCCGGTTTCCGAGTTTTATTTTCGATATTAAAAAATATTACATACACTCAAAAAGGAATTGAGCGATAGAAAATTGTAATACAGTACTGTTTTAAAGCCTTTATAAATAAATTGATATCTGCCACTTAAAAGAAAGAAAATCAATCTATAGATTAGATTTGGTTATTACATGTATATTTGAGAAAAAGTTAAATTATTTATGACACATGATCTATACTCTATATACCCAAGGGATTACAAAAGACGATTCTTGGATTCTTGTGAAATACTCAAAGAGTTAAAAAAAAATATGTGAAAACGCGATTCTGTGTGAAATAATGGCACGCTATATGTTTCTTTTGAAAAAAAAAACATGAAAAAAAAAATTGCACAGGTCTGTTGATATGTGGGATAAGTAAACCTGAATGAACACAACTTTATGCAATGATATATAATTATGTACATGCAACTGACGTCCGTACTTTTCCTTATAATTCATAAAACATAAAACTATCCAATTCCTTTGAAGCCTCCCCCCCCCCCCCCCCCCCGGTCTTGATTAATATTTGGAGACGTTCGTGCAGCTAGGCATTTGAATTATATATTCGTTTTAGATTTAAATCTGGAACATGTGAATATAATTACCATTTACATGTACAGTGTATACAGAATTTCATATTCTATAATGGTAGATTTGTCATTATGAAATGTTCAGATTACGTCTGAGAGAGAGGGGGGGGGGATTCCCTCTTAATCCCGATCCTCCTATCCATTTACATAGACCAAAAATTAGTTCTATATCCGTCACACCCATTCTTTATTAAATGTTTTCTGATTTCATAGTCAGTCATGGTCACATCCTGTATATTTTTCAGCTTAAAAAAGTATCACACGAAGTGCACGTGTGTTGACCTGTCAATCAAAATCACTTGACGCTGTATGCACTGCAATTAAGTAGCCTGAGTTCGAAATGCTCTTGAAGTATGATCTCTAAGTAAATCTGATGCAACAAACTTGTGAAAGAATAGAATAAAATAAAAAATAAAGTATCTCGGTATTATGAACTTCGATTGTGGGACGTGGAGACCGGTCCTTTGGATGAAATCGTATAAATCGAGGTCCCTTGTCGCAGAAGGTGCTGGCATAAAAAAGATTCCTCACTGCTCAATTGCGATAAGTGCCAGAGTATAGAACAAAAAATTTGCAGTCTCCACCGGCGAGTGGTGGCGTCTCCATGTGAGTGAAAAATTCTGGAGAGGGACCTTAAACAATATACGTATAATCAATCAATCAATTAATCAATCGATTAATTGATTGCTGAAGAATTACTGTAATTGAATAATCTGTCTTATAGGTATGCCGTCAAATCTTGATATTATAACTTTACAAAACTCAGTGACTTTACGTTTAATGTGATACGATATTTTTTTTATAACACCATCACAATTATGCCTAAACATACACACTGTGAAGTTTATGATAGTACGGTGTTCGTTCGTCTGTTTGTTTGTCTTAGAAATGATTGCAAACAATTTTTTTTAAATTGCTAATGATATACATATATCTCTTATAGGTGCCAAATGTATTATACAAGATTGATAAATAAATGAAAATCAAAGTACCTTAAGTACTGAAAGGACTTTTTCCAGTTATTTTTTTCTTTCACAGTAAATATGATATGTATGTTTTTGACACAGAAAAAAGCAAATTCTTACAGATTTAGAAGAACGGAAGACTTTTTTGTTGCCATAGCAACAAGGGTCTAGTTATTATTATTATTATTATTATTCCTCCCAAATTTTGTGAGCGCGATTACTCAGAGATGGTTGGATAGATTTTCACAATTTTTCACATGATAGTAGGCTGATATATGAAGTTTATATAAAATTCCGTTTTTTGAAAAATTCACTTCCGGTCCGAAGTTACGGCCGAATTTCCAATTTTTAAATGGACTTTTGTCCGGAATTTTTCTCGGAAACGGTTTGAGGTAAAGATGTGAAATTTACAGGGGTATTAGATCATGACATTCTCTTTGTTTCGAAGTTGTTTTCGTGTGTTTCCGGTACTTCCTGTCCGAATCGGAAGTGAACTTGTGTTTGGTCAATTTTCAACTTTTTTGTTTTTCAATATTTTTTCAAGATATTATTATGTATAACAGAGGTTATTCTACAAATACTAAATATATAATTTGTTTTGAAATCAGATACCACATTTTGCAGATTTTCGGTACCCTCATTTTCCCTATTTACCTAGTGTGTAGACAATGGGCAAAGAAAGATAACTCTGACTTGTAAGTGAGAATAGAACTTTCGAGATAAAGGCGGAAATAGTATCGATGATGTCAGAGACATATACCCTCTCCATATCAAAATATTTAGACGTTCTATATTCACTCTTCAAAATTTAAGAGTACGTTGGTTACCGCTTCCGGTGCATGTAAAGTTTGAAGTTGCCAGTGTAGTGTAAGTCTGTATTGACAGTTAATTGATTTACACATGAATATATCTAAAAAAAATTAATATATATGCTAGGTAGCTAATTGAAGTAAATATATTATAAGCACTGAATATACATTTATAGTGATGGACAGGCATGCAGTTTTATCTATTTCGTATATTAAGTTCAGAATACGATAGGTATAAGCCTTCTATAATGCAGACGATTTATTATTCTCTATGATTTGAATGCGAAATTATCCCGATTTCCAAGTTTTACTTTCGATATTATAAAATATTACATACACTCAAAAAAGGAATTAAGCGATAGAAAATTGTAATACAGTACTGTTTTAAAGCCTTTATAAATAAATTGATATCTGCCACTGAAAAGAAAGAAAATCAATCTATAGATTAGATTTGGTTATTACATGTATATTTGATAAAAGGTTAGATTATTTATGACACATGATCTATACTCTATATACCCAAGGAATTATAAAAGATGTGAAAAGGCGATTCTTGGATTCTTGTGAAATACTCAAAGAGTTAAAGAGTGTGTGAAATAATGGTACGCTATATGTTTCTTTTGAAAAAAAAAACATGATAAAAAAAATTGTACAGGTCTGTTAATATGTGGGATAAGTATATCTGAATGAACACGATCTTATGCAATGATATATAATCATGTACATGCAACTGACGTCCGTACTTTTCCTTATAATTCATAAAACATAAAATTATCTGATTCCTTTGAAGTCCCCCACCCCACCCCCCCCCCACCCCCATCTTGATTAATATTTGGAGACGTTCGTGCAGCTAGGCATTTGAATTATATATTCCTTTTAGATTTAAATCTGAAACATGTGAATAACATTAACATTTACATGTATACGGAATTTCATATTCTATAATTATGAAATGTTCAATTTACATGTCTGAGAGAGAGAGGGAGGAGAGATTCCCTCTTAATCCCGATCCAGACCAAAAATTAGTTCTATATCGGTCACACCCATTCTTTATTAGATGTTTTCTGATTTCATAGTCAGTCATGGTCACATCCTGTATATTTTTCAGCTTAAAAAGTATCACACGAAGTGCACGTGTGTTGACCTGTCAATCAAAATCACTTGACGCTGTATGCACTGCAATTAAGTAGCATGAGTTCGAAATGATCTTGAAGTATGATCTTTAAGTAAATTTGATGCAATAAACTTGTGAAAGAATAGAATAAAATAAAAAATAAAATATCTCGGTATTATGAACTTCAACTGTGGGACGTGGAGACCGGTCCTTTGGATGAGATCATATAAATCGAGGTCCCTTGTCGCAGAAGGTGCTGGCATAAAAAAGATTCCTCACTGCTCAATTGCGATAAGTGCCAAAGTATAGGACAAAAATTTGCAGTCTCCACCGGCGAGTGGTGGCATCTCCATGTGAGTGAAAAATTCTGGAGAGAGACGTTAAACAACATACGTATAATCAATCAATCAATCGATTAATGAAGAATGACTGTAATTGAATAATCTGTCTTATAGGTATGCTGTCAAATCTTGATATTATAACTTTACAAAACTCAGTGACTTTACGTTTAATGTGATACTAACTTAATTCATTATATTTTTTTTTATAACACCATCACAATTATGCCAAAATACACAGTGAAGTTTATGATAGTACGGTGTTCGTCCGTCTGTTTGTTTGTCTTAGAAATGATCTCAAACAATTTTTTTTTAAAATTGCAAATGATATACGTATATCTCTTATAGGTGCAAAATGTATTATACAAGATTGATAATGAAAATCAAAGTACCTTAAGTAATGAAAGGACTTTTTTCCAGTTATTTTTTTCTTTCACAGTAAATATGATATGTATGTTTTTTACACAGAAAAAAGCAAATTCTTACAGATTTAGAAGAACGGAAGACTTTTTTGTTGCCATAGCAACAAGAGTCTAGTTATTATTATTATTATTATTCCTCCCAAATTTTGTGAGCGCGATTACTCAGAGATGGTTGGATAGATTTTCACAATTTTTCACATGATAGTAGGCTGATATATGAAGTTTATATAAAATTCCGTTTTTTGAAAAATTCACTTCCGGTCCGAAGTTACGGCCGAATTTCCACTTTTTAAATGCACTTTTGTCCGGAATTTTTCTTGGAAACGGTTTGAGGTAAAGATGTGAAATTTACAGGGGTATTAGATCATGAAATTCTCTTTGTTTCGAAGTTGTTTTCGTGTGTTTCCGGTACTTCCTGTCCGAACCGGAAGTGAATTTGTGTTTGGTCAATTTTCAACTTTTTTGTTTTTTAATATTTTTTCAAGATATTATTATGTATAACAGAGGTTATTCTACAAATATTAAATATATAATTTGTTTTGAAATCAGATTCCACATTTTGCAGATTTTCGGTACCCTCATTTTCCCTATTTACCTAGTGTGTAGACAATGGGCAAAGAAAGATAACTCTGACTTGTAAGTGAAAATAGAACTTTCGAGATAAAGGCGGAAATAGTATCGATGACGTAAGAGACATATACCCTCTCCATATCAAAATATTTAGACGTTCCATATTCACTCTTCTAAATATAAGAGTACGTTGGTTACCACTTCCAATGCATGTATAGTTTAAGTTGCCAGTGTAGTGTAAGTCTGTATTGACAGTTAATTGATTTACACATGAATATATCTAAAAAAAAAAAAAATAATATATATGCTAGGTACCTAATTCAAGTAAATATATTATAAGCACTGAGTATACATTTATAGTGATGGACAGGAATGCAGTTTTATCTATCTCGTATAGTAAGTTCAGAATACGATAGTTATAAGCCTTCTATAATGCAGACGATTTATTATTCTCTATGATTTGAATGCGAAATTATCCCGATTTCCGAGTTTTATTTTCGATATTAAAAAAAATATTACATACACTCAAAAAGGAATTGAGCGATAGAAAATTGTAATACAGTACTGTTTTAAAGCCTTTATAAATAAATTGATATCTGCCACTTAAAAGAAAGAAAATCAATCTGTAGATTAGATTTTGTTATTACATGTATATTTGATAAAAAGTTAAATTATTTATGACACATGATCTATATTCTATATACCCAAGGAATTATAAAAGATGTGAAAAGACGATTCTTGGGCATGGATTCTTGTGAAATACTCAAAGAGTTAAAAAAAAATATGTGAAAACGCGATTCTGTGTGAAATAATGGTACGCTATATGTTTCTTTTGAAAAAAAAAAAACATGAAAAAAAATTGCACAGGTCTGTTGATATGTGGGATAAGTATACCTGAATGAACACAATTTTATGCAATGATATATAATTATGTACATGCAACTGACGTCCGTACTTTTCCTTATAATTCATAAAACATAAAACTATCTAATTCCTTTGAAGACTCCCCACCCCCCCACCCCCACCCCACCCCCGTCTTGATTAATATTTGGAGACGTTCGTGCAGCTAGGCATTTGAATTATATATTCGTTTTAGATTTAAATCTGGAACATGTGAATATAATTACCATTTACATGTATACAGAATTTCATATTCTAAGATGGTAGATTTGTCATTATGAAATGTTCAATTTACGTCTGAGAGATAGAGGGGGGAGAGAGAGAGATTCCCTCTTAATCCCGATCCTCCTATCCATTTACATAGACCAAAAATTAGTTCTATATCGGTCACACCCATCCTTAATTAAATGTTTTCTGATTTCATAGTCAGTCATGGTCACATCCTGTATATTTTTCAGCTTAAAAAGTATCACACGAAGTGCACCTGTGTTGACCTGTCAATCAAAATCACTTGACGCTGTATGCACTGCAATTACGTAGCCTGAGTTCGAAATGATCTTGAAGTATGATCTTAAGTAAATCTGATGCAACAAACTTGTGAAAAAATAGAATAAAATAAAAAATAAAATATCTCGGTATTATGAACTTCAACTGTGGGACGTGGAGACCGGTCCTTTGGATGAGATCGTATAAATCGAGGTCCCTTTTTGCAGAAGGTGCTGGCATAAAAAAGATTCCCCTCTGCTCAATTGCGATAAGTGCCAAAGTATGGGACAAAAATTTGCAGTCTCCACCGGCGAGTGGTGGCGTCTCCATGTGAGTGAAAAATTCTGGAGAGGGACGTTAAACAACATACGTATAATCAATCAATCGATTGCTGAAGAATTACTGTAATTGAATAATCTGTCTTATAGGTCTGCTGTCAAATCTTGATATTATAACTTTACAAAACTCAGATACTTTAGGTTAATGTGATACTAACTTAATTCATTATATTTTTTTATAACACCATACACAATTATGCCAAAACATACACACAGTGAAGTTTATGATAGTACGGTGTTCGTCTGTTTGTTTGTCTTAGAAATGATTGCAAACAATTTTTTTTTAATTGCTAATGATATATTACGTATATCTCTTATAGGTGCCAAATGCATTATACAAGATTGATAATGAAAATCAAAGTACCTTAAGTACTGAAAGGACTTTTTTTCCAGTTATTTTTTTCTTTCACAGTAAATATGATATGTATGTTTTTTACACAGAAAAAAGCAAATTCTTACAGATTTAGAAGAACGGAAGACTTTTTTGTTGCCATGGCAACAAGAGTCTAGTTATTATTATTATTATTATTATTATTATTTTTTTTTTTTTTTTAGACAAATTTTGTCCAAGCAATATCTCGAGAACTGTTCAGTGGTTTTTCATCATTCTTTCAGGGATAACGCGCCAGTTAATGGCATTGTTACATTTAAAAAAAAAATTTGGAAAAATTCGCTTCCGGTTCCAAGTTATGGACATTTTTCTGATTTTAAAATGAAATAGTTTCCGCGGGATATCTAAAGAACAACTAAAGATATGAACTGGAGACTTGTTAGAGAATATAGAACATGACTTCTAGATGTGCAAATCGACCTTGATTTTCGTCATCAGTACTTTCGGTCGCTACCGGAAGCGAATTAAAAAAGTCGATTTTTTCAACTTTTCTGCTTTTCAATATTTTTCTATGATATTTTTGGGGTTAATAGAGACTCTTTTAAGAATGATAAATATATAACTTGTTTTAAAATTGATAAATCCAAACTCTAGAGAATTCTTATTATTCTCTTTTTTTTTAGACAAAATCTTCTGCACGCAAATTCTCGAGAACTATTCAATGAATTTCTTTGAAATTTTTAGAGATAAAAGATCTTTATATGAGTTTTATATGAAATTCCGTTTTTTGGTAAATTCGGTTCCAGTGCCGAGTTATGGACATTTTTTTTATTTTAAAATGAAACTTTGTCTGTGAGTGTTTTCAAGAATGGCTAAAGATATGAACTGGAGACTTGTTAGAGATGATAGAACATGATTTTTAGATTGGAGAGGGGACCTTTTCATGCGTCGTCGTTACTTCCGGTCGCTACCTGAAGCAATTTTAAAAATCGATTTTTTCTACTTCAATATTTTTCTGTAATATTTGTAGGGTTAAGAGAGCCTCTTTTCAAAATACTAAATATATAATTTGTTTTCGAAATGATAAATTCAAACTCTAGATATTCGTCATTTTCACTTTGAAGCGGGAGTCCAAATGGCGAAATGTTTAGCGCGTTGGATTTTCACGCTGACGACCATGGTTAAATCTCCAATGTGTCTGATTTTTTAAAATCACTTTTTAGCTTCAATTTACGTTTTCATTTTCAAAATCGGACGGAAGACCTCTCATTGCTCGCAATGAGTTTCTAGTTAAGGTCTTCCGTCTTCACGGAAGACCTTATAGTGATTCTACTGTTTCTTATTAGGGTCTTCCGTCTTCTGCGGAAGACCCTTCTATTATTCTATTGTTGATTTTTCACTTTTCTTTTTATTATTAGGGTCTTCCGTCTTCTGCGGAAGACCCTTCTATTATTCTATTGTTGATTTTTCACTTTTCTTTTTATTAGGGTCTTCCGTCTCCAACGGAAGACCCTTCTATTATTCTATTGTTTCTTTTTCACTTTTATTAAGGTCTTCCGTTTTCACGGAAGACCTTATAGTGATTCTACTGTTTCTTATTATTATTAGGGTCTTCCGTCTTCAGCGGAAGACCCTTCTATTATTCTTCGGTTTCTTTTTTACCTTTATTATTATTATTAAGGTCTTCCGATTTCAGCGGAAGACCTTACTGTTATTCTTAGGTTTCTTTTCCACTATTTTTATTATTGTTTTTTTTTCCTACCAATTTTGTGCACGCGAGTTCTCGGAAACGGCTCGCCCGATTTTCATGAAACTTTCAGATCTGATAGAGAATTAAAAAATCTAGATATATATTTTTTTATTTTGATGACGTCACTTCCGGTCCGGAGATTTTCGAGATTTGGTGATTTTAGAGGGTTAGTTTGTCCGGGCATTTTCAAGAAAAGCACTGAACACAGGAACGTGAAATTTTCAGTGATGATAGAGCAACATATGTAGATTTGTACTTGGAAGTTCATTTTTACCCGAAGTACCAAACATCAACGTCCGCTACTGCCCAAATTTTTATCTTCTTTTTCCTACTTGTTAACTTTGATCCCTCATATCTTGCTTATTTCTCAAGGGATTTTAATAAAAATTTCAGAGTTTATAGACGTTACAAAACTCTATCAGAATAATATAATATTTTTCCAAAATCCACTTTCGCTTTCGAGTTATTTCCCTTTAAGTGAAAATTTAGGGTCTTTAATTTCCAGACAAATATTCCGAGACTACGAAAGTTGGAACATAAATACTACTGAATATAAGAAACAGAAGCAATGAAGTTGTGAACATTGGTTTTTGTTTTTTGATTTCTGCGTTCAAACTGCCGCTAGATAGGGGTAAAAAATTAGGACGCATGAAAGAGCAAAAATTGACACATGTTTTCCTTTGTATCTTTTAAATAAGAAATATCTTATTAAGACATGTAGAATAAAAGTTGTGTACAATTTAATTACCTTTTATTTGACACCACTAAAAAAGAGCTGGCCCCTTAAATTAGGGATCTAGGGCCCTTGAAAGTTTTTGCTTTATAACTCAAAAACGAGAAAATATTTCGATATGGCTGTCGATAAAAAGTTGTTCCTTTATACCTTCTTTGTCTCATGAAAATATTATTTTGTTCGAGTCTTGTGTATGGTAGGGAAAAAAAAGCTAGACCCGTAAACAAGGACCCGTTTTCATTTGGCTAGTGAAGAAGAACTCTTTATGCGTATAACTGAAATAAACTTGCCATAAATAATATATCTTTCAACGCTGTATCCTAATTTTTTTAAATTAGGCTTTAAACGTGCTCTTTGGTTCCTGTTCAGATTATTCGGTGACAACTTTCTCTCTTTATTGTGTTTTAAAATAAAGAACCTTCCAAGAGAGAAAGAGAGAGAAACAGAAAAAAGTACAAGTATCTTTTCTTTGTTCAAATATGAAAGCAAACAGTATAAACGCCAAAAAAATTTTAAGAGTCAAATAATTCACAATCATTAACTGCATGATTCTTACATTCATCTGAACCCCAGATTCTATTCTGTTTACCGTTACGTAACCCATCCCTCGATCACGCGCGGCCGAGAAGATCTAAAGCGATCCACCGCGTGTGAAGCATTGACCCACAGTCGTAAACAAAATAAAAATCGGCCTATTAAGTCTATTTTGTAAACACGACAATTAATGGACAATTATTAATATCGAATATTTGAGATTATGTTGGTTTATCTTTGTTTTAAATTTGATCATGATACATGTAGCCTTAATCCAAAACGTCTAGCCAGGTTTTGTGTTTGTTTACAATTACGCAACCATTAACCATTCCTTCGATCGCTTGTGGTCAAAGCAGTCCATCGTGTGCATGTAAACCAGTGCGCAGTCATCAAACATTGTTGTTCTAAATCTAATTTATAACACAACGACTTACGGGAAAATATTATTTTCTTTAAGTAAATCGAATCTTTCAAATAAATTATCTTAATATCTTAGATTTGATTTAAGTACAAAACGCTAAGCATTTAATCAGTCTTAAATTTTAAATATTCGTTATCTCTATATTTCGATTGTTTTAACGTTACCAACAATTTATTTCCCATCTGCGGTTACTTTAATATAACCATTAAACACACAAACTTTGCGCTTTCTCTGCGTTTTGAAACAGTAAATCAATCCGTTTTCAACACAAATGTTTCCAGTCATTTTTTTTCATCACAGGTTTTTATCATGATTATACCAACTTCAAACTTTTAAAGAGAATCTTCCGAATCATAAGGGTGACCAGTCTTACTTTAAAAATGATTCGTTGTTTTGAAAAGTAAACAATGAAATGAATTAAATATTGATAGGTAACTCCGTCATGTGGCCAAGGTCTGAACTTCATAAGCGACTTCTGTGTTGCACTATGCCTATTTATATTACAGGGTTGATAGTAAAGTTTCACAAAAATACCTTAAGAAAAAAAGCAATGAATTTTGTTTTTATAATTAATTCAAAACCCGTAAATTATCTTTTTTAAGTATAGTATGCTAACATCATAATTTTGTTGTGGGATAAAATATCGGTAGCGGGCTATACATGTAGATATCAATAAACCTATATCGTATGTCCAGAACTGTAAATTTCAGAATGCATATAACAATTTTTTTTTAAGTATCAATTGGGACGGAAAAGGTACACACCGGGAAAATTTTAGTATCACTTGAATACCCCGGTATCTAACTGCAGAACTGTACATGTAGCTTTCCGAAAAAAAAATAATTTATTGACGGACCGGAGTCTCTGGTCATCCATCCCATTTTTTTTTTTTTTTTTTAGACCAGTGAACTTCAGTGCAGCAACTGAATATCACAAATTTATCATTCTTAATTAATACACTTTGACAACTTTATTTCAATTATTAAAATCATAATCGGCAGCCTTTGTATCATAAACTATTAAACTATTTGTATCGTTTACCGTATAGAATTGAGTATTTTCTTTCAAATAATTGACTTGTAACTTACGTACATTACTTTTCTGGGTTAGTTTTAAAACATACGATCGATCGATCGATCGAGAGAGAGACTCATTTGCTCATGTACATATATACCACGTAGTTCCTGTATGAAATATCGTCCAATTTTCTTAATTTTATTTACAATATCAATCATAATCTCTCTATTCTGTAAATCTATTTGTTGATTATTTTCAACTTCAATCACAATATGTACATGTAGTACTAAAATGAAGTCCATGCACGGGTGCTTTTGTACACCTGGAAATATTTTTTATTTAATCCTTCGTCCATGCCTTCCTCCTTCACGGAAAAAAGATTAATTAATAAATTAACCGAACGAGGTTGAAAAAATGCCGGACTATTTTTTTTTCTTTTCTCAAATTAACTGGATTGAATATACTTTTTTCATTTTACTGTACACGTGTCCGGAATAAAACTGCGTGGTTTGGGTTTGTCAAAATGTTTTTAGACCAAGATAAGTCAGTCGCAACTTCTCGGGCCTTTCCAACTAACGGAAAAAAACTTCGAAAGTATTACGTAGACCCCCCCCCCCCTTTCCCAAACTTTGAAATAAATGACTAAAAAAGATCTTCCTTCTATGAAGGAAGATATTTTATCTGTTGAGTATTGAGTTTAATTTTATTGAATGTAAAGAACTCCGTCTATCCTTAATAAATAGGAAGCGACTCCATCTTGTATAAAATTTTAACATCCGGTAATGTTAAAACATTCGGGGTTGTATTTCCGACCTCTGACGGAAACGCCCGAGATGATGCGATTGCGGAATCAGGATTTTTAAACATCTTCATTGGACAGTTTCGCTTATTTTGCACTACGGGGTTTTTGAAAAAAAAATGTGTTGATCGACATCCGAATAAAATGGTAATTAAATAGAGTGCCAAATATATCATTGGCGAAAATTTGTTTTATAAAAAGTGTTTCTTACAAATAGAGATTTATATATGTACATGTAGATAACCCTATTTATAAAATTTATTGGTTTTGTCTATAGCAGATGTTAATTTAGTTCTTAGCTGACATTAACTTACGTGTATAAATAAATATAAAAGCCAATTGTATGTATGTATGTATGTATGACACGGGACCTCGGTTTATACGGTCTCATCCAAAGGACCGGTCTCCATGTCCCACAGTGGGATTCGAACCCGCGACTTAAGGATCAACTCCTTACTTCGCGACTCTAGAGCAGACGCTCTAACCACTGCGCCACGTGGGCGACCCATGTAATTGTAACCAAATATTCCGAAGCAATCATTCATATTTATAGGACCAATAGTTGATTAAATTTCCTCTCATCAGTAAACGTATATCCCCCCCGGAAATAGATAAAATGCTTCCCTTCAGAGGTGAAGTTTTCAATCATTTTTTTTTTTGGGGGGGGGGGGTGCGTCAAAACGTGGATCGTAAAAAATTGACTATATAAAAATAATTTCAAATTTTAATCAGTACCCCATCTCTCAGGGCCCGTCTGTCCCTCCAAGTTTGCCCAGGCTATGACTTTTTGGATTAACTGTAAGCTCATACTTGGTACAAAGATTGCCAATGATCCTAGGGTGTGTCATGGTCTTGATCCAAGGTCATTCCAGCAAATTCAAGGTCAGTGGAGAAAGAATAAATGTTTTGTCCGAGCCATTTATTTGTAATTGAGAATCACTGGAAGCTCATTCTTGATACAGAGATTGCTTGTGACAAAAAGGTTTGCTTCGACTTTGACAAAGAAAATTGTATTATTACGATCTAGACTGTAATTTTTTATGTTCGCACTTGGTACAAAGATTGCTTATGGTCCGCCGGTTTTAGATGACTTAAAATAAGGTTATTTCAGCAAATTCAGGGTCACTGGCAGAAAAAGTTGTAAAATGCCTGTCTGGGATATGAATTTCTAAGGGGGAATCACTAGAACCTCTTTCTTAAAACAGAGGTTGTTTGAGATTGAGGGTTTGTCTTGACACCGACCCAAGGTTATTCCGTCAAGTTCAAGGATACTGACAGAAAAAAATTAATTTCTATTCATGCTATGATTTAGTAATAGAAAATCACTGGAAGCTCTTACTTGAAACAGAGATTGCTTATGAACGGAGGCTGTGTCATGACCTTGATCAAAGGTCTTTCTGGCAAGTTCAAGGTCACTTGCAGAGAAATAAAAAAAACATGTCCAGGCATAATTTTATTATTGTTTTTTTCCTACCAATTTTGTGCACGCGAGTTCTTGGAAACGGGTTGTTTGATTTTCAGGAAACTTTCAGGTCTGGTAGAAAATAAAAAAATCTTAGACATTTTTTTTATTTTAATAACCTCACTTCCGCTTCGGAGATTTCTGCGATTAGGTGATTTTTAGAGGGTCACTTTGTAAGTTCGTTTTCTAAAAAAAACACTTAAAACAGGAACTTGATATTTTCAACAATGATAGAGCAATGTTCATAAATATGTACTAGGTAGTTCATTTTTTCCAGACGTGCCGCACTTTGACGCTTGGTGTGCTCCAAAAATAGTCTTATTGAGAATATAAAAGTTTTTAGCATTTTTTCAAGAATATCTCTTTACTTGTAAATATTTTGTTAAAAGATATAGAACAAAAGTTGTGCAGAATGGCAAGATCTCTCATTTGATATCAAAGGGATCTACAGGGGCTGAAAGTGTTTTCTCAATATCTCCAAAACTATTGAGAATTTGTGATACATCAAAGAAGCAAATTAAAATGACAAGTAGAAGTGAATAAGATTGCCGAAAGTCGTCAAATAACGTCACTTCCGGCCAAAACGGAAGTAGTCAAAAAATGCATATTTTTGCCGTTTTCGACATGTTATTAGTTAATTTATGTAATCAGAAGCGTCCAATCAAATTTATCATCCCTCAACATCACTTCCGGTCAAACCGGAAGTAGCCAGAAATAGCTTATTTTGCAGGTTTTGATGCAAAATTGTAATTTTAAAGTCACTGGAGACGTCTAAACTCATTCCTTTCTCTTGTTGACGTCACTTCCGGTCTAAACAGGACGGAAGACCTACTCGTTGCTTTGCAACGAGCTTTGCTCTAGTTATTATTATTTTTATTCTTTTTTCTTCTTACAAAATTTGTGCAGACGATTTCTCGGAGATGGCTCGTTCGATTTTATTCAAATTTTCGTGAAAGATGCGTTGATATCTGAAGTTAATTCCGGCAATTCCGTTAAGGAATATGTACTTCCGGTCGGAAGTTATCGCCCTTTTATTAAAATTCAGAGGACCTCCTTGTCTGCGATGGAACTCAAAAGCGGCTTAAGCTAGAGTGCTGAAATTTTCAGTGATGATAGAGGACATGTTGCCATTTTGCACCTGGGTTTACATATTTTCCGGAAGTGCCTAGTATGGAAGCTCGGTAGGGGTCAAAATTTAGGACACGAATCATGAGTGAATTTTTGAGACATTTTGTATCATATCTTTTAAAGTATAATTATTTTGTTAAGACATATTGAACAATGTTTGTGCAGAATGAAAAGATCTGTAACATGATATCAAGAAAAAAGTGCTGACTCATCACATTAGGGGCTGATAGGGGCCAAAAGTCCTTAATCGATAACTCTTAAACACACAATATTTTTGTATACATTATTGAAGCAAAATTATTTATCTTAACAACCTACAACTATATATTATAATTTTTACGTCATATGTCACATAAATAGGGGCCACAAGGGGCCAGAATGCTTGATCTTTGACGCTTTATATCTCGAAAAGGGGAAACATTTTGAAAAGCAATATTGAATAAAAGTTGTTTAGAATGATGTTCTCAACAATGTGCATCCTTTGAATTTTTCCTAAACAGCCCCTATAAGGACTTAAAGGGACGGCCCCTAAATATTTCAAGTCTACATATCTCGAAAACGAAACGAAACTTCTGAATAGTTGTTGAACAAAAAGTCTTCAGAATTACAAGACCTTTCATGTGATATCAAGAAAAAGGGGCTGATCCCTCAAATTAGGGGCTCAGAGGGGCCAAAAGTCTTTCATCTATAACTCCTTAACGTTAAATATTTTGATATTAATTATTGAAGCAAAAATGTTTATCTTCACAATCTGCAACTCTATATCTTAAAGTTTTCTTCAAATATTACGTAATTAGGGGCCATAAGGGGCCAGAATGCTTAATCTTTGACGCTTTATATCTCGAAAAGGGGAAACATTTTGAAAAGCAATATTGAACAAAAGTTGTTTAGAATGATGTTCTCAACAATGTGCATCCTTGAATTTTTCCTAAACAGCCCCTATAAGGACTTAATGGGACGGCCCTAAATATTTCAAGTCTACATATCTCGAAAACGAAACGAAACTTCTGAATAGTTGTTGAACAAAAAGTCTTCAGAATTACAAGACCTTTCATGTGATATCACGAAATAGGGGCTGATCCTTCAAATTAGGGGCTCAGAGGGGCCAAAAGTCTTTCATCTATAACTCCTTAACATTTAATATTTTGATATTAAATTTTGAAGCAAAAATGTTCATCTTCACAATCTGCAACTATATATCTGAAAATTTTCTTCAAATATTACGTAATTAGGGGCCACAAGGGGTCAGAATGCTTGATCTTTGAAGCTTTATATCTCGAAAAGGGGAAACATTTTGAAAAGCAATATTGAACAAAAGTTGTTTAGAATGATGATCTGAACGATGTGCATCCTTTGAATTTTTCCTAAACAGCCCCTATAAGGACTTAAAGGGACGGCCCCTAACTATTTCAAATCTGCATATCTCGAAAACTGAAAAGTTGTTGAACGAAAAGTCTTCAGAATTACAAGACCTTTCATTTGATATCAAGACCCCTCGAATTAGGGACTCAAAGGGTCTAAAAGTCTTTCATCTATAACCCTTCTACAGTAATGTTCATCTTCACGATCTTCTACTATAAATATTTTAAAATCTTCATCAAATATTGCGTTTTTGGTGCCATAATGATCAAAATTTTGTTAAACATAACTGAAGCAAATTGTACGTTTTCACTATTTATATATTTATGAACGAAAATCTCAGTCAAATTCGTATCTCATCTTATCAAAAATCGGACGGAAGACCCACTCGTTGCTCGCAACGAGATCGCATCTAGTTAGGGTCTTCCGTCTTCAGCGGAAGACCCTTCTATTATTCTTATGTTTCTTTTTCAAGCTTCTTATTATTATTCTTTTTTTCTGCACAAATTTTGTGCAGACGATTTCTCGGAGATGGATCGATGGATTTGCTTCAGATTTTCAGGATTGTTGCTAGGTTATCTGAAGTTAATTCCGGCTAAACAATTTTTAGAAATTCACTTCCGGTCCGGAGTTATCTCCCTTTTATCAAAATTCAGAGGACCTCCTTGTCTGCGATGGAACTCAAAAACGGCTTAAGCTAGAGCTGAAATTTTCAGTGATGATAGAGGACATGTTGCCATTTTGCACCTGGGTTTGGATATTTTCCGGAAATGCCTAGTATGGAAGCTCGGTAGGGGTCGAAATTTCGGACACGAATCATGAGTGAATTTTTGAGACATTTTGTATCATATCTTTTAAAGTATAATTATTTTGTAAAAGCATGCTGAACAATATTTGTGTAGAATGACAAGATCTTTAATATGATATCAAGAAAAAAGGGCTGACTTGTCATATTAGGGGCCGAGAGGGGCCAAAAGTATAAAATCAATAACTCTTTAACGATCAATATTTTGGTATACATTACTGAAGCAAAAATGTTTATCTTAACAATTTACAACTATATATTATGATTTTTACGTCGCATGGCACATAATTAGGGGCCACAAGGGGTCAGAATGCTTAATCTTTGACGCTTTATATCTCGAAAAGGGGAAATATTTTGAAAAGCAATATTGAACAAAAGTTGTTTAGAATGATGTTCTCAACAATGTGCATCCTTTGAATTTTTCCTAAACAGCCCCTATAAGGACTTAAAGGGACGGCCCCTAAATATTTCAAGTCTACATATCTCGAAAACGAAACGAAACTTCTGAATAGTTGTTGAACAAAAAGTCTTCAGAATTACAAGACCTTTCAAGTGATATCAAGAAAAAGGGGCTAACACCTGAAATTAGGGGCTCAGAGGGGCCAAAAGTATTTCATCTATAACTCCTTAACGTTAAATATTTTGATATTAATTATTGAAGCAAAAATGTTTATCTTTACAATCTGCAACTATATATCTTAAAATTTTCATCAAATATTACGTAATTAGGGGCCATAAGGGGCCAGAATGCTTAATCTTTCACGCTTTATATTTCGAAAAGGGGAAATATTTTGAAAAGCAATATTGAACAAAAGTTGTTTAGAATGATGTTCTCAACAATGTGCATCCTTTGAATTTTTCCTAAACAGCTCCTATAAGGACTTAAAGGGACGGCCCCTAAATATTTCAAGTCTACATATCTCGAAAACGAAACGAAACTTCTGAATAGTTGTAGAACAAAAAGTCTTCAGAATTAAAAAACATTTCATGTGATATCAAGAAAAAGGGGCTGACCCCTCAAATTAGGGGCTCAGAGGAGCCAAAAGTCTTTCATCTATAACTCCTTAATGTTAAATATTTTGATATTAATTATTGAAGCAAAAATGTTCATCTTCACAATCTGCAACTACTGTATATATCTTAGAGTTTCTTTCAAATATTACGTAATTAGGGGCCATAAGGGGCCAGAATGCTTAATCTTTGACGCTTTATATCTCGAAAAGGGGAAATATTTTGAAAAGCAATATTGAACAAAAGTTGTTTAGAATGATGTTGTCAACAATGTGCATCCTTTGAATTTTTCCTAAACAGCCCCTATAAGGACTTAAAGGGACGGGCCCTAAATATTTCAAGTCTACATATCTCGAAAACGAAACGAAACTTCTGAATAGTTGTAGAACAAAAAGTCTTCAGAATCACAAGACCTTTCATGTGATATCAAGAAAAAAGGGCTAACCCCTCGAATTAAGGGCTCAGAGGGGCCAAAAGTTTTCCATCTATAACCCTTTTACATTAATGTTCATCTTCACGATCTGCTACTATAAATATTTTAAAATCTTCATCAAACATTGCGTTTTTAGGTGCCATAATGATCAAAATTTTGTTAATCATAACTGAAGCAAATTGTACGTTTTCACTATTTATATATTTATAAACGAAAATCTCAGTCAAATTCTTATCTCATCTTATCAAAAATCGGACAGAAGACCCACTCGTTGCTCGCAACGAGATCGCATCTAGTTATTAGGGTCTTCCGTCTTCAGCGGAAGACCCTTCTATTATTCTTAGGTTTCTTTTTTACCTTTATTATTAGGGTCTTCCGTCTTCAGCGGAAGACCCTTCTATTATTCTTATGTTTCTTTTTCAAGCTTATTATTATTATTATTATTATTCTTTTTTTCTGCACAAATTTTGTGCAGACGATTTCTCGGAGATGGATCGATGGATTTGCGTCAGATTTTCAGGATTGTTGCTAGGTTATCTGAAGTTAATTCCGGCTAAATAATTTTTAGAAATTCACTTCCGGTCCGGAGTTATCGCCCTTTTATCAAAATTTAGAGGACCTCCTTGTCTGCGATGGAACTCAAAAACGGCTTAAGCTAGAGCGCTGAAATTTTCAGTGATGATAGAGGACATGTTGCCATTTTGCACCTGGGTTTGGACATTTTCCGGAAATGCCTAGTATGGAAGCTCGGTAGGGGTTGAAATTTAGGACACGAATCATGAGTTAATTTTTGAGACATTTTGTATCATATCTTTTAAAGTATAATTATTTTGTAAAAACATACTGAACAATATTTGTGCAGAATGACAAGATCTTTAGTATGATATCAAGAAAAAAGGGCTGACTTGTCATATTAGGGGCCGAGAGGGGCCAAAAGTATAAAAACAATAACTCTCTAACGATCAATATTTTGGTATACATTACTGAAGCAAAAATGTTTATCTTAACAATTTACAACCATATATTATGATATATACATCATATGTTACATAATTAGGGGCCATAAGGGGCCAGAATGCCAAATCTTTGGCACTCTATATCTCAAAAGTGGAAAATATTTTGATAAGCAATATTGAATAAAAGATGTTTAAAATAATGTTCTAAACAATATCTAAACTTTCGATTTTTCCTAAACGTCCCCATTAAGGAGTTGAAGGGCTGGCCCCTAAATATATCTTTTGCATATAGCTCGGAAACGAAAAAGAATTTCTGAATAGTTGTTGAACAAAAAGTGTTCAAAATCATAAGGGCTTTAAAATGGTATGAAGAAAAAGGGACTGGCCCCTCAAAATAGGGGCCGAGAGGGGCCAAAAGTGTATAATCAATATCTTTTTCATGATCAATATTTTGCAATTCATTTCTGAAGCAAAAATGTTTATCTGAACAATTTACAACTATATATTATAAAATTCATGTCATATGTTATATAATAAGGGGTCATAAGGGGCCAGAATGCCAGATCATTGGCACTCTATATCTCGAAAGTGGGAAATATTTTGATAAGCAATACTGAATAAAAGATGTTCAAAATAATGTTCTAAACAATATCTAAACTTTCGATTTTTGCTAGACGTCCCCATTAAGAAGTTGAAGGGCTGGCCCCTAATTATATCTTTTGCATATAGCTCGGAAACGAAAAAGAATTTCTGAATAGTTGTTGAACAAAAAGTGTTCATAACCATAAGAGCTTTAAAGTGGTATGAAGAAAAAGGGGCTGGCCCCTCAAAATAGGGGCCGAGAGGGGCCGAAAGTCTTAAATCAATAACTATTTAATGATCAATATTTTGTAATATATTACAGAAGCGAAATAGTTCATCTTCACACTCTTTAGCTATATAACATGGTGTTTACGTCATATCTTATGCAATAAGGGATAATTAGGGGTCAGATTGTATAATCTTTGGCGCAATAAATCTTGAACAGGAAGAATATTTTGATAACCAATATTTTAACAAAAGACGTTCAAAATAATATTCTTAATAATATGCAATCATTCAATTTTTGCTAGACGTCCCCGTTTAGGACTTAAAGGGCCGCCCCTTAATATTTCTTTTGCATATATCTCGGAAACGAAAAAGAATTTCTGAATAGTTGTTGAACAAAAAGTGTTCAAAATCATGAGAACTTTAAGATGATATCAAGAAAAAGGGGCTGATCATTCATGTAAGGGGCCAAGATGGGCCGGAAGTGTTTAATCTATAACTTTTTATTGATCAATATTTTGTTACACATTACTGAAGGGAAATTGTTTGTCTTAACAATTTATTTATATAACTATTTTTTAACGAAAATCTCAGTCAAATTCGTATCTCATCTTATCGAAAATCGGACGGAAGACCCACTCGTTGCTCGCAACGAGATCGCATCTAGTTATTATTATTATTATTTTTATTCTTTTTTCTTCTTACAAAATTTGTGCAGACGATTTCTCGGAGATGGCTCGTTCGATTTTATTCAAATTTTCATGGTAGATGCGTTGACATCTGAAGTTAATTCCGGCAAGTCTATAAAGGGATATCTACTTCCGGTCGAAAGTTATCGCCCTTTTATCAAAATTTAGAGGACCTCCTTGTCTGCGATGGAACTCAAAAACGGCTTAAGATAGAGTGCTGAAATTTTCAGTGATGATAGAGGACATGTTGCCACTTTGCACCTGGGTTTTGATATTTTCCGGAAGTGCCTAGTATGGATGCTCGGTAGGGGTCGAAATTTAGGACACGAATTATGAGTGAATTTTTGAGACATTTTGTATCATATCTTTTAAAGTATAATTATTTTGTAATAACATACTGAACAATATTTGTGCAGAATGACAAGATCTTTAGTATGATATCAAGAAAAAAGGGCTGACCTATCATATTAGGGGCCGAGAGGGGCCAAAAGTATTAAATCAATAACTCTTTAACGATCAATATTTTGGTATACATTACTGAAGCAAAAATGTTTATCTTAACAATTAACAACTATATATTATAATATTTATGTCATATGTTACATAATTAGGGGCCACAAGGGACCAGAATGCTAAATCTTTGACGGTTTATATCTCGAAAGTGAGAAATATTTTGATAAGCAATACTGAACAAAAGATGTTTGGAATAGTGTTCTTAACAATATGCAACCTTTCATTTTTTGCTAAACGTCCCCATTAAGGAGTTGAAGGGCTGGCCCCTAAATATATCTTTTGCATATATCTTGGAAATGAAAAAGAATTTCTGAATAGTTGTTGAACAAAAAGTGTTCAAAATTATAAGAGCTTTAAGGCTGTATGAAGAAAAAGGGGCTGGACCCTCAAAATAGGGGCCGAGAGGGGCCAAAAGTCTTTAGTCAATAACTCTTTAATGATCAACATTTCGCATTTCATTACTGAAGCAAAAATGTTTATTTCAACAATTTCCAACTATATATTATGATATTTACATCACGTGTTACATAATTAGGGGCCATGAGGGGCCAGAAGTCCAAATGTTTGGCACTCTATATCTCGAAAGTGGGAAATGTTTTGATAAGCAATATAGAATAAAAGATGTTCAAAATAATGTTCTAAACAGTATGTAACTTTTCGATTTTTGCTAAACGTCCCCATTAAGGAGTTGAAGGGCTGGCCCCTAAATATATCTTTTGCATATATCTCGGAAACGAAAAAGAATTTCTGACTAGTTGTTGAACAAAAAGTGTTCAAAATCATGAGAGCTTTAAGGTGGTATGAAGATAAAGGGGCTGGCCCCTCAAAAAAGGGCCGAGAGGGGCCAAAAGTCTTTAATCAATAACTCTTTAATGACCAATTTTTTTTAAATATAGTACTGAAGCGAAATAGTTCGTCTTCACACTCTTCAACTATATAACATGGTGTTTACTTCATATCTTATGCAATAAGGGATAATTAGGGGTTAGATTGCATAATCTTTGGCGCAATAAATCTTGAAAGGAAGAATATTTTGATAACCAATATTGAACAAAAGACGTTCAAAATAATATTTTTAATAATATGCAATCTTTCAATTGTTGCTAGACGTCCCCGTTTAGGACTTAAAGGGCTGGCCCCTAAATATTTCTATTGCATATATCTCGCAAACAAAAACGACCTTATAAATAGTTGTTGAACAAAAAGTGTTCAAAATCATGAAAACTTTAAGATGATATCAAGAAAAAGGGGCTGACCACTCATATAAGGGGCCTAGAAAGGCCGAAAGTTTTTAATCTATAACTTTTTAATGTTCAATATTTTGTAACACATTACTGAAGGAAAATTCTTTGTCTTAACAATTTATTTATATCACTATTTTTTAGCGAAAATCACAGTCAAATTCTTATCTCATCTTATCGAAAATCGGACGGAAGACCCACTCGTTGCTCGCAACGAGATCGCATCTAGTTATTATTATTATTATTTTTTTGACCAAATTTTGTGCAGGCGTTTTCTCGAAAACTATTCAGTGGTTTTTCGTGAAACTTTCAGGAAAAATTAGTCATTGTATGAACTTGTTTCATCACAAGGAAAATTTGGAAAATTCCATTTTGGTTCCAAGTTACGGGCAATTTCCTGATTTTAAAATGAAATTTTGTCCTCGAATGTTCTCAAGAATGACTAAAGATATGAACTGGAGACTTATTGGAGAGCATAGAACGTGACTTCTAAATTTGTGGAATCACATTTTCGTTCGTCGTCGGCACTTCCGGTCGTTTACGGAAGTGATCAAAGAAATCGTAAAATTTCAACTTTCTTTTTTTAAATCAATACTTACATCACATTATTGCATCTCTTTTGTAGTTTCGAAATATGTTGGTCCCACCGGAAACAAAAACGACAACTTCCGGTTATAAGAGAAAAACTACATAGTTTTAGTATTTTTCTTTCCCATTAACATCCTTTGTAGATAAAGTTTTTGAAATGAATTTTAAATATGTTATTCAAACTGCAGATATCTAGAGTAACATCAAATATCTTTGTAAAATTCACTTCCGGTCGCGTGTTTTCCTGTCCTCAAAATGAGAAGTTGTCTGAGCAAGATCTCGGAAACGGTGAGAGATTAAGACACCAAACTTATATGAGCAACAGACCTTAAGATGTAGACAAAACCATTTGGGTTCAGAGCGTCAGCCGTCACTTCCGGTCGTCACAGGAAGTGATCAAAGAAATCGAAAATTTCAACTTTTCTTTTTTTAATTAAAAATTGCATCACTTTATTGCATCTTTTTCGCAGATTCGAAAGATCTTGGTCTCACCGGAAACAAAAGCGACAACTTCCGGTTATAAGAGAAAAACTACATAATTTGAGTATTTTACTTTTCCATCAATATTTTTTCTAGAAAAAGTATCTGAAATGAATTTTAAATATGTTATTCAGACTGCAAATGTCTAGAGTAATCGTAAATATCTTTCAAAAATTCACTTCCGGTCGCATGTTTTCCTGTCCTCAAAATGTGAAGTTGTCTGAGCGAGATCTCAAAACTAGGTAAAAGATTAAAACACCAAACTTTTATAAGTAATAGACCTTGAGGAGTAGGCAAAACCATTTGGGTTAAACGCGTCAGTCGTCACTTCCGCTTGTCACAGTAAGTGATCAAAGAAATCTAAAAAAAAATTAACTTTTCTTTTTTAAATTAATGCTTGCATCACTTTATTGCATCTCTTTCGCTGTTTAGAAATATGTTAGATTCCACCGGAAACAAAAACGTCAACTTCCGGTTTTAGGAGATAAACTACTTTACTTTGATATTTAACTTTCTCATAAATATTGCTCATCGATAAAGTACTTGAAATGACTTTATGTATGTTGTATATATTGCAAATGTCTAAAGAAAAGTCAAAGATTTTTATAAAATTCACTTCCGGTCTCTTGTTTACCTGTCCTCAAAATTAGAATTTGATCTCACAATATTGCTCGGCAACAGTAAACGACTGAAGTCTAAAACTTTCAAGACTGATGGTCAGTCATCAGTTATATGAATCGTGAGAAAATCTTGTATAGCCGTTACTTCTGGTACTTCCGGTCGTGACCGGAAGTGATGTAAAAAACGAATGGTTAACGTTAGCAAGTTGGATTTTCACGCTGACGACAAGGGTTAAATTTACAGAGTGTCTGAATTTCTTTTATCTCTTTTTAGCTTGAATTTTCGTTTTTATTTTCAGAATCGGACGGAAGACCTCTCATTGCTCGCAATGAGTTTCTAGTTATTATTATTATTATTCTTTTTTTTTCTTTACAATTTTTGTGCAGAAGATTTCTCGGAGTTGGCTCGATCGATTTACTTGAAAATTTCAGGGAAGATGTATCTTTGTCTGAACCTTATACGTTTTTCTCATTTTTTTGAAATTCATTTCCGGTAGGAAGTTATCGCCCTTTAATCAAAATTCAGAGGACCTTCTTGTCTGCAATGGAACTCAAAAACGATTAAAGCTAGAGTGCTGAAATTTTCAGCGATGATAGAGGACATGTTGACATTGATCACCTGGGTTTTCAAATCTTCCGGAAGTGCCTAGTATGGAAGCTCGGTAGGGGTCAAAATTTAGGACACGAATCATGAGTGAATTTTAGAGACATTTCTTACGATAACTTTTTAACTATGAGTATTTTGTTAAAACATATTGAACAGAAATTGTGTAGAATTACAAGATCTTTTATATGATATCAAAGAAAAAGTGCTGACTCATCACATTAGGGGCTGAGAGGGGCCGAAAGTCTTTAATCAATAACTTTTTAACGATCAATATTTTGTAATGCATTACTGAAGCAAAAATGTTTATCTCAACTAGATAAAACTATATATTATGATATGCACATCATTTGTTACATAATTAGGGGCCATAAGGGGCCAGAATGCTAAATCTTTGACGCTTTATATCTCAAATGTGGGAAATATTTTGATAAGCAATATTGAACAAAAGATGTCCAAAATAATGTTCTCAACAAGATGCAACCTTTCATTTTTTGCTAAACGTCCCCATTAAGGAGTTGAAGGGCCGGCCCCTAAATACTTCTTTTGTAAATATCTCAGAAACGAAAAAGAATTTCTGACTAGTTGTTGAACAAAAAGTGTTCAAAATTATGAGAGCTTTAAAGTGATATGAAGAAAAAGGGGCTGGACCCTCACAATAGGGGCTGAGAGGATCCGAAAGTCTTTGAACAATAACTCTTTAACGATCTATATTTCTATATTTTGTAATGCATTACTGAAGCAAAAATGTTTATCTCAACAATTTACAACTATATATTATGATATTCACATCATATGTTAAATATTTAGGGGCCATAAGGGGCCAGAGTGCTAAATCTTTGACGCTTTATATCTCAAAAGTGGGAAATATTTTGAAAAGCAATATTGAACAAAAGATGTCCAAAATAATGTTCTAAACAAGATGCAACCTTTCTTTTTTTGCTAAGTGTCCCCATTAAGGAGTTGAAGGGCCGGCCCCTTAATTCTTCTTTTGCAAATATCTCAGAAACGAAAAAGAATTTTTGACTAGTTGTTGAACAAAAAGTGTTCAAAATCATGAGAGCTTTAAAGTGATATGAAGAAAAAGGGGCTGGACCCTCACAATAGGGGCTGAGAGGGGCCGAAAGTCTTTGAACAATAACTCTTTAACGATCAATATTCTGTAATGCATTACTGAAGCAAAAATGTTTATCTCAACAATTTACGACTATATATTATGATATTAACATAATATGTTACATAACTAGGGGCCATAAGGGGCCAGAATGCTAAATCTTTGACGCTTTACATGTATATCTCAAAAGTGGGAAATGTTTTGATAAGCAATATTGAACAAAAGATGTCCAAAATAATGTTCTAAACAGGACGCAACCT
Organism: Saccostrea echinata; assembly: GCF_033153115.1. Taxonomy (NCBI): domain Eukaryota; kingdom Metazoa; phylum Mollusca; class Bivalvia; order Ostreida; family Ostreidae; genus Saccostrea; species Saccostrea echinata. The sequence goes on from NW_026889800.1 coordinate 2,729,972, forward strand.
TTCATTTATTGCTAAACGTCCCCATTAAGGAGTTGAAGGGCCTCTAATATCTCAGAAACGAAAAAGTATTTCTGACTAGCTGATGAACAAAAAGTGTAAAAAATCATGAGAGCTTTAAGGTGATATCAAGGAAAAGGGTCTGACCCCTTAAATAAGGGGCCGAGAGGGGCCGAAAGTATACAATCAATAACTCTTTAATGATCAATATTTTGTAATATATTACTGAGGCGAAATAGTTCTTCTTCACACACTTTATCTAAATAACATGATGTTGATATCATATATTACGCAATAAGGGGTCTTTAGGGGGCCAGATTGCATAATCATTGGCGCAATATGTCTCGAAAAGGAAGAATATTTTGATAGACAGTATTGAACAAAAGACGTTCAAAATAATATTCTGAACAATATGCACTCTTTGAATTTTTGCTAGACGTCCCCATTTAGGACTTGAAGGGCCGGCCCTTAATATTTCTTTTGCATATATCCCGAAATCAAAAAAGAATTTCTGAATAGTTGTTGAACAAAAAGTGTTCAAAATCATGAGAGCTTTAAGATTATATCAAGAAAAAGGGGCTTACCCCTCACATTAGGGGACAAGAAGAGCCGAAAGTCTTTAATCTATAACCCTTTAATGATCAATATTTTGTTAAACATTATTATAGCAAAATTGTTCGTCTTAACAATTTATTTATATCATTATATTCGAACGAAAATCTCAGTCAAATTCTTATCTTATCAAAAATCGGACGGAAGACCCACTCGTTGCTCGCAACGAGATCTCATCTAGTTATTATTATTCTTTTTTTTTTCCTTACCGATTTTGTGCAGAAGATTTCTCGGAGATCTCTCGATCGATTTGCTTCAAATTTTCAGGGTTAATGCGTTGCTATCTGAAGTTTATAACGCCGCTTCAGTTTTTGAAAAATCACTTCCGGTCAGAAGTTATCGCCCTTTGATCGATTTTTACATAGACCTTGTGTCTGCACAAAAACTCAAAAACGACAAATGCTAGAGTGTTGAAACTTTCAGTGGTGATAGAGGACATGTTCTAGATGTGCACCTTGGTTTTCAAATTTTCCGGAAGTGCGAAGTATGGAAGCTGGGTAGGGGTCGAAATTTAGGACGTGATTTACGAGTGAATTTTAGAGACATTTCTTATAATAACATTTTGTATAGAAGTATTTCGTTAAAACATATTGAACAAAAAGTCTTCAAAATTACAAGACCTTTCATTTGATATCAAGAAAAAGGGGCTGACCCCTCAAATTAGGGGCTCAGAAGGGCCAAAAGTCTTTCATCTATAACTCTTTAATGATCAATATTTTGTTATAAATTACTGAAGCAAAAATGTTCAATATAACAATTTGCAACTATATATTATAAAATTTTGATCATATGTTACGTAACAAGGGGCCATAAGGGGCCAGAATGCTAAATCTTTGACGCTTTATATCTCGAAAAGGGGAAATATTTTGATAAGCAATATTGAACAAAAGATGTTCAGAATAATGTTCTAAACAATAAACACCCTCTTAATTTCTGCAAGACATCCCCATTAAGGAGTTGGAGGGCTGGCCCCTAAATATTGTTATTCTATATATCTCTTAAACGAAAGGAAATTTCTGAATAGTTGTTGAACAAAAAGTCTTCAAAATCACAAGACCTTTTATTTGATATCAAGAAAAAGGGGCTGACCCCTCAAATTAGGGGCTCAGAAGGGCCAAAAGTCTTTCATCTATAACTCTTTAATGATCAATATTTTGTTATAAATTACTGAAGCAAAAATGTTCATCTTAACAATCTGCAACTATATATTATAAAATTTTGATCATATGTTACGTAATAAGGGGCCATAAGGGGCCAGAATGCTAAATCTTTGACACTTTATATCTCGAAAAGGGGAAATATTTTGATAAGCAATATTGAACAAAAGATGTTCAGAATAATGTTTTAAACAATATACACCCTCTTAATTTTTGCAAGACATCCCCATTAAGGAGTTGGAGGGCTGGCCCCTAAATATTGTTATTCTATATATCTCTTAAACGAAAGGAAATTTCTGAATAGATGTTGAACAAAAAGTCTTCAAAATCACAAGACCTTTTATTTGATATCAAGAAAAAGGGGCTGACCCCTCAAATTAGGGGCTCAGAAGGGCCAAAAGTCTTTCATCTATAACTCTTTAATGATCAATATTTTGTTATAAATTACTGAAGCAAAAATGTTCATCTTAACAATTTGCAACTATATATTATAAAATTTTGATCATATGTTACGTAATAAGGGGCCATAAGGGGCCAGAATGCTAAATCTTTGACACTTTATATCTCGAAAAGGGGAAATATTTTGATAAGCAATATTGAACAAAAGATGTTCAGAATAATGTTCTAAACAATATACACCCTCTTAATTTTTGCAAGACATCCCCATTAAGGAGTTGGAGGGCTGGCCCCTAAATATTGTTATTCTATATATCTCTTAAACGAAAGGAAATTTCTGAATAGATGTTGAACAAAAAGTCTTCAAAATCACAAGACCTTTTATTTGATATCAAGAAAAAGGGGCTGACCCCTCAAATTAGGGGCTCAGAAGGGCCACAAGTCTTTCATCTATCATTATTTTGTTATAAATTACTGAAGCAAAAACGTTCATCTTAACATTCTGCAACTATATATTATAAAATTTTGATCATATGTTACGTAAAAAGGGGCCATAAGGGGCCAGAATGCTAAATCTTTGACACCTCCAACAAGGGGAAATATTTTGATAAGCAGTAATGAACAAAAGATGCTCAGAATAATGTTTTAAACAATATGCATCCTTTCACTTTTTACAGACGAATATCTCAGTCAAGATCTTGACTAATCTTATCCAAAATCAGACGGAAGACCCACTCGTTGCTCGCAACGAGAACCATCTAGTTAGGGTCTTCCGTCTTCAGCGGAAGACCCTTCTATTATTCTTAGGTTTCTTTTTTACCTTTATTATTATTATTATTATTATTATTATTCTTTTTTCTCCTTACAAAATTTGTGCAGAGGATTTCTCGGAGATGGCTCGTTCGATTTCATTCAAATTTTCAAGGTAAATGCGTTGACATCTGAAGTTAATTCCGGCAAGTTTGTTAAGGGATATTTACTTCCGGTCGAGAGTTATCGCCCTTTTATTAAAATTCAGAGGACCTCCTTGTCTGCGATGGAACTCAAAAACGGCTTAAGCTAGAGAGCTGAAATTTTCAGTGATGATAGAAGACATATTGCCATTTTGCACCTGGGTTTTGATATTTTCCGGAAGTGCCTAGTATGGAAGCTCGGTAGGGGTCAAAATTTAGGACACGAATCATGAGTGAATTTTTGAGACATTTTGTATCATATCTTTTAAAGTATAATTATTTTGTTAAGACATATTGAACAATATTTGTGCAGAATGAAAAGATCTGCAACATGGTATCAAGAAAAAAGTGCTGACTCATCACATTAGGGGCTGATAGGGGCCAAAAGTCTTTAATCGATAACTTTTAAACACGCAATATTTTTGTATACATTACTAAAGCAAAATTATTTATCTTAACAACCTACAACTATATATTATAATTTTTACTTCATATGTCACATAAATAAGGGCCACGAGGGGCCAGAATGCTTGATCTTTGACGCTTTATATCTCGAAAAGGGGAAACATTTTGAAAAGCAATATTCAATAAAAGTTGTTTAGAATGATGTTCTCAACAATGTGCATCCTTTGAATTTTTCCTAAACAGCCCCTATAAGGACTTAAAGGGACGGCCCCTAAATGTTTCAAGTCTACATATCTCGAAAAGGAAACGAAACTTCTGAATAGTTGTTGAACAAAAAGTCTTCAGAATTACAAGACCTTTCATGTGATATCACGAAAAAGGGGCTGATCCCTCAAATTAGGGGCTCAGAGGGGCCAAAAGTCTTTCATCTATAACTCCTTAATGTTAAATATTTTGATATTAATTATTGAATGAAAAATGTTCATCTTCACAATCTGCAACTATATACCTTAAAGTTTTCTTCAAATATTACGTAATTAGGGGCCATAAGGGGCCAGAACGCTTAATCTTTGACGCTTTATATCTCGAAAAGGGGAAACATTTTGAAAAGCAATATTCAATAAAAGTTGTTTAGAATGATGTTCTCAACAATGTGCATCCTTTGAATTTTTCCTAAACAGCCCCTATAAGGACTTAAAGGGACGGCCCCTAAATGTTTCAAGTCTACATATCTCGAAAAGGAAACGAAACTTCTGAATAGTTGTTGAACAAAAAGTCTTCAGAATTACAAGACCTTTCATGTGATATCACGAAAAAGGGGCTGATCCCTCAAATTAGGGGCTCAGAGGAACCAAAAGTCTTTCATCTATAACTCCTTAATGTTAAATATTTTGATATTAATTATTGAAGCAAAAATGTTCATCTTCACAATCTGCAACTATATACCTTAAAGTTTTCTTCAAATATTACGTAATTAGGGGCCATAAGGGGCCAGAACGCTTAATCTTTGACGCTTTATATCTCGAAAAGGGGAAACATTTTGAAAAGCAATATTCAATAAAAGTTGTTTAGAATGATGTTCTCAACAATGTGCATCCTTTGAATTTTTCCTAAACAGCCCCTATAAGGACTTAAAGGGACGGCCCCTAAATGTTTCAAGTCTACATATCTCGAAAACGAAACGAAACTTCTGAATAGTTGTTGAACAAAAAGTCTTCAGAATTACAAGACCTTTCATGTGATATCACGAAAAAGGGGCTGATCCCTCAAATTAGGGGCTCAGAGGGGCCAAATGTCTTTCATCTACAGTGGCTGCAACGTTATTGTTGACAACTTACACGAACGATCACGTTACACGAACGATTCCGCACGATTAACGCACGATAAAATCTTTTACACGAACGATCCTTCACGCACACGATTCTACACGTTACACGATCTTACACGATTGCTAACGCAAACGCACGATTCTTCACGCAGAATAGTTCAAGTTCTTTAGGAATGGATATTTTCAAAACGAAATAAGGCTTAATATTTATTGTAGATTTCAAATAATTATTGATATTATTTCATTGACTTTGAAAAATGAAAAAAAAAAATAGAAATCTATATTTCTGGAACTAAATACATATAAAACTTATTAATTATCTTCGATTACAAATAATTATGTACGTAATTCTCCGACTTAAGAAAACTGGGGGTTTTTTTTCTCGTTCTATCAGTAGATGTACATGTAGGTGGACCATGAGTTTTGATTGAATTGGATTTCATAATATGCAGAAAGGGATAAGTTTGAAAAAAATGGCATGAAAATGAATTGAATTATAAGTTATTTCCATGTTTCCATTTGTGAATCTCTCAAGTCAACAATTATTTTACAAATCATTTATTTGCAAAAATTATAAAAATAATTAAAAGTAAGCTCCAGAGATAAACACTGATAAACGAAACCCCGACAATCATGTCGCGTACATGTACATTCGCCGACTATATATTTATGTAAGCATTGAGAATTGTTTATTTATTTATTTGTAAAAATATCAATTTTTGATCTATTGATTTTAAAAATATCTTGACCATAATTAGCAGTAAACATAATCAACATCAGAGAAAAAATCTTTAAACATATAAGTACGGTTTATCACAAAAAATCACGCTATTTGACGAGAACACAATATTGTACGACTTACTATATTGCTTATTTCCAAGCGATAATTAGTTCGTTCTGTTTTCAATTATGTAACTCGCGCTTCATTTATTTTATTTGGATTAAAAAAAAAACAGACAAGCGAAATGCTTGTATAACAAATAACATTCCGATAAAAACTTACAAAACGAAGTTTACACGTTTCTTAACGCACGATCACGCACGATTAAAACCGCAAACGATTGGGTCTGATACACGCACGATCTCGCACGTTACACGAACGATCACGCACGTTACACGAACGATTCTACACGATTGGTTTGTTAACAATAACGTTGCAGCTACTGTATAACTCCTTAACGTTAAATATTTTGATATTAATTATTGAAGCAAAAATGTTTATCTTTACAATCTGCAACTATATATCTTAAAGTTTTCTTCAAATATTACGTAATTAGGGGCCATAAGGGGCCAGAATGCTTAATCTTTGACGCTTTATATCTCAAAAAGGGGAAACATTTTGAAAAGCAATATTGAACAAAAGTTGTTTAGAATGATGATCTGAACAATGTGCATCCTTTGAATTTTTCCTAAACAGCCCCTATAAGGACTTAAAGGGACGGCCCCTAAATATTTCAAGTCTACATATCTCGAAAACGAAACGAAACTTCTGAATAGTTGTTGAACAAAAAGTCTTCAGAATTACAAGACCTTTCAAGTGATATCACGAAAAAGGGGCTGACCCTCAAATTAGGGGCTCAGAGGGGCCAGAAGTCTTTCATCTATAACTTCTTAACGTTAAATATTTTGATATTAAATTTTGAAGCAAAAATGTTCATCTTCACAATCTGCAACTATATATCTGAAAATTTTCTTCAAATATTACGTAATTAGGGGCCATAAGGGGCCAGAATGCTTGCTCTTTGAAGCTTGATATCTCGTTATTATTCTTTTTTTTCCTTACCGATTTTGTTCAGAAGATTTCTCGAAGATGGCTCGTTCGATTTTCTTCAAATTTTCGTGGTTGATGCGATGTCATCTGAAGTTAATTCCGGCAAAACCGTTTTTTGAAATTTAGTTCCGGTCAGAAGTTATCGCCCTTTAATCAAAATTCAGAGGACCTCCTTGTCTGTGATGGAACTCAAAAACGGCTTAAATTAGAACGCTGAAATTTTGAGTGATGATAGTGGACATTTTGCCATTGTGCACCTGGGTTTTCAAATTTTCCAGAAGTGATTAGTATGGAAGCTCGCTAGGGGTCAAAAATTAGGACACGAATCATAAGTGAATTTTCGAGACATTTCTTATCATATCTTTTAAGCTATGATTATTTTGTTAAAACATACTGGACATAATTTGTGCAAAATGATCAGATCTTTTATATGATATGAAGAAAAAGGGGCTGCCCCGTCAAATTAGGGGCTCAAAAGGGCCAAAAGTTTTTAATTTATAACTCTTTAACAGTAAATATTTTGATATTAATTATTGAAGCAAAAATGTTCATCTTTACAATCTGCAGCTATATATTATAAAATTTTGATCATATGTTACGTAATAAGGGGCCATAAAGGGCCAGAATATTAAATCTTTGACGCTTTATATCTCGAAAAGAGGAAAGATTTTGAAAAGCAATATTGAACAAAAGTTGTTTAGAATGTTGTTCCCAACAATGGGCAACCTTTTAATTTCTCCTAAACAGCCCCTATAAGGACTTAAAGGGACGGCCCCTAAATATTTCAATTCAGCATATCTCGAAAACGAAACGAAACTTCTGAATAGTTGTTGAACAAAAAGTCTTCAGAATTACAAGACCTTTCATGTGATATCAAGAAAAAGGGGCTGACCCCTCAAATTAGGGGCTCAGAGGGACCAAAAGTTTTTCATCTATAACTCCTTAATGTTAAATATTTTGATATTAATTATTGAATGAAAAATGTTCATCTTCACAATATGCAACTATATATCTTAAAATTTTTATTAAATATAACGTAATTAGGGGCCATAAGGGGCCAGAATATTAAATCTTTGACACTTTATATCTCGAAAAGGGGAAACATTTTGAAAAGCAATATTGAATAAAAGTTGTTAAGAATCATGTTCTCAACAACGTGCATTCTTTGAATTTTTCCTAAACAGCCCCTATAAGGACTTAAAGGGACGGCCCCTAAATATTTCAATTCAGCATATCTCGAAAATTAAACGAAATTTCTGAATAGTTGCTGAACAAAAAGTCTTCAGAATTACAAACCTTTCATGTGATATCGAGAAAAAGGGGCTGACCCCTCAAATTAGGGGCTCAAAAAGGCCAAAAGTCTTTCATCTATAACTCTTTATTTATCAATATTTTGTTATAAATTACTGAAGCAAAAATGTTTATCTTTTCATTCTGCAACTCTATATTATAAAATTTTGATCATATATTACGTAATAAGGGGCCATAAGGGGCCAGAAAGCTATATCTTTGACGCTTTATATCTCGGAAAGGGGAAATATTTTGGTAAGCAGTATTGAACAAAAGATGTTCAGAATAACGTTCTTAACAATATACACCCTTTTAATTTTTGCAAGACATCCCCATTAAGGAGTTGGAGGGCTGGCCCCTAAATATTGTTATTGTATATATCTCTTAAACGAAAGGAAATTTCTGAATAGTTGTTGAACAAAAAGTCTTCAAAATCAAAAGACCTTTAAATTGATATCAAGAAAAAGGGGTGACCCCTCAAATTAGGGGCTCAGAAGGGCCAAAAGTCTTTCATCTATAACTCTTTATTTATCAATATTTTGTTATAAATTACTGAAGCAAAAATGTTCATCTTAACACTCTGCAACTATATATTATAAAATTTTGGTCATATGTTACGTAATAAGGGGCCATAAGGGGCCTGAATGCTAAATCTTTGACACTTTATATCTCGAAAAGGGGAAATATTTTGATAAGCAATAATGAACAAAAGAAGCTCAGAATAATGTTTTAAACAATATGCATCCTTTCACTTTTTACAGACGAATATCTCAGTCAAGATCTTGACTAATCTTATCCAAAATCAGACGGAAGACCCACTCGTTGCTCGCAACGAGAACCATCTAGTTATTATTCTTTTTTTTTTCCTTACCGATTTTGTGCAGAAGATTTCTCGGAGATCGCTCGATCGATTTGCTTCAAATTTTCAGGGTTAATGCGTTGCTATCAGAAGTTTATAACGCCATGTCGGTTTTTGAAAAATCACTTCCGGTCAGAAGTTATCGCCCTTTGATCGATTTTTAGATAGACCTTGTGTCTGCACAAAAACTCAAGAACGACAAATGCTAGAGTGTTGAAACTTTCAGTGGTGATAGAGGACATGTTCTAGATGTGCACCTTGGTTTTCAAATTTTCCGGAAGTGCGAAGTATGGAGGCTCGGTAGGGGTCGAAATTTAGGACGAAATTTTTGAGTGAATTTTAGAGACATTTCTTATAATAACATTTTAAATAAAAATATTTTGTTAAAACATATTGAACAAAAAGTCTTCAAGACCTTTCATTTGATATCAAGAAAAAGGGGTTGACCCCTCAAATTAGGGGCTCAGAAGGGCCAAAAGTCTTTTATCTATAACTCTTTAATGATCAATATTTTGTTATATATTACTGAAGCAAAAATGTTCATCTTAACATTCTTCAACTATATATTATAAAATTTTGATCATATGTTAAGTAATAAGGGGCCATAAGGGGCCAGAATGCTAAATCTTTGACACTTTGTATCTCGAAAAGGGGAAATATTTTGATAAGCAATATTGAACAAAAGATGTTCAGAATAATGTTCTTAACAATATACACCCTTTTAATTTTTGCAAGACATCCCCATTAAGGACTTGGAGGGCTGGCCCCTAAATATTGTTATTCTATATATCTCTTAAACGAAAGGAAATTTCTGAATAGTTGTTGAACAAAAAGTCTTCAAAATCACAAGACCTTTTATTTGATATCAAGAAAAAGGGGCTGACCCCTCAAATTAGGGGCTCAGAAGGGCCAAAAATCTTTTACCTATAACTCTTTAATGATCAATATTTTGTTATAAATTACTGAAGCAAAAATGTTCATCTTAACATTCTGCAACTATATATTATAAAATTTTGATCATATGTTACATAATAAGGGGCAATTAGGGGCCAGAATGCTAAATCTTTGACACTTTATATCTCGAAAAGGGGAAATATTTTGATAAGCAATATTGAACAAAAGATGTTCAGAATAATATTCTAAACAATATTCACTCTTTTAATTTTTGCAAGACATCCCCATTAAGGACTTGGAGGGCTGGCCCCTAAATATTTTTATTCTACATATCTCCAAAACAGAAGGAGATTTCTTAATAGTTGTTGAACAAAAAGTCTTCAAAATCACAAGACCTTTCATTTGATATCAAGAAAAAGGGGCCAACCCCTCAAATTAGGGGCTCAGAGGGGCCAAAAGTATTTCATCTATAACTTTTTAATGATCAATATTTTGTTATAAATTACTGAAGCAAAAATGTTTATCTTAACATTCTGCAACTATAAATTATAAAATTTTGATCATATGTTACATAATAAGGGGCTATAAGGGGTCAGAATGCCAAATCTTTGACACCTCGAACAAGGGGAAATATTGTGATAAGCAATATTGAACAAAAGTTGTTCAGAATAATGTTTTATACAATATGCATCCTTTCACTTTTTACAGACGAATATCTCAGTCAAGATCTTGATTAATCTTATCCAAAATTAGACGGAAGACCCACTCGTTGCTCGCAACGAGAACCATCTAGTTATTATTATTATTTTTTTCCCCAAAATTTTGTGCAGGCGATTTCTCAAAAACTATTCAGTGGTTTTAAATGAAACTTTCAGGAATTATGCGTCCTTAAATGGACTTTGTTCATCAGAAGGAAAATTTGGAAAACTCGCTTCCGGTGCCAAGTTATTGACAGTTTTCTGATTTTGAAATGAAATTTTGTCCCCCCTTTTTTTCAAAAATGGTTTAAGATATGAACTGGAGACTTATTAGAGATGATAGGTTATGTCTTCTAGATGAGGGGAATCACCTTTTTGTGCGTCGTCAGTACTTCCGGTCGTTACCGGATGCAGATTTAAAAAAGTCGTATTTTTAAACTTTTTTGTTTTTCTATATTTTTCTTTTATTTCAATACGGTTAATAGAGGCTCTTCTGAAAATGCTTAATATATAATTTATTTAAGAATTGATCAATCCAAACTCTAGATATTCGCATTTCTAAATTTGAAGCGGGTCCAAAATGGCGGCTGTCTCCGTAAACTCTGATAAGTAGGTCGGAATTTACGGAGTCAGCCGAGCGTTTGTTTGAATGAAAGTACCATAAGGATCAAAGAAATGTGAAGGAATTGTTGAATTGTCACATCACAATTACGTTGCAATTCTGTTTCGAACTAGAGTTTTAATCCGGGGTTTCCTCAAACGTCTACTATAATTGTTCTTGTCTGTATCTCAAAGTAGAAAAACGACATGACTACAAGTGGAAATATGATAACTATAACCTTTTGTTTTACACCACGGAAAAACTTATCCTAAACCATGGTTATAAGCAATAGCTTTTCAAGAAACTTGCCTGACTAAAGCAATCAATATATAGTAATTATTACGTGGCCATTGTTTTTCCCCATGCAGGCTTGTGTCATATTAAATGAACAGAAAAGACAAAAATAAGAAAACCATTTTTTTTAAAGATTGTTTAATGAAGTTGATATAAATATTTTTTTCTAAAAGATGTTGTTATTGAACATAAATTATATCAGATTCCTTGACCGTCGCAGGACGAGACATGTTTTTTGGTGAAACATTCCAGTCTTTTCATGAATGTGTAACTAATCGGGATAGTCCACTTTGGGGGTAAACAGGAAAATAAAACTTGTAGAAAATCTTACCTAAATCACTGCTTTAGTGTTACTTATCCATACGATATATAATAAGTACAATATGATAAATATACTTTCTCAAGCTCGACATTCAGGTTATAAGAACATACATTTTGAAATTTCATTGAAGCTATCACCATTCAATAGAAAATAAATTCCAATGGAAATGCGCGAATATTTACCCGTGACGTTCCGCGCGAAATAATGTATCGTGACCAACCTTTCGTAGTAGACAAAAGGTCTGATGTAGAAGTATATAGAAGTACAGAAAAAGATTACATGGACATGCCTGTATGTGGAATTACATGAAATAAAAAGTTGAATACATAAAGAATAAAAGAAAGTAAACAGTATCATCAGAGAATGGCTAAAGATACGAATATGAAACTTGCTGAGGTGATAGAGCATCAAATGTAGATATGGTGATTGACCATTATTTTTCGTCGTTCTCACTTCCGGTCGCAAACAAAAGAGAATTCACAAATGTTAAATTTGCAACTTTTTTGTTTTTCAATAATATTCTCTGGGATTTACAGGGTTAATAGAGAGTCTTCTAGGAGTTTTATGTATGTTTTCATCTTTTTGATTGAAAAAGTTTGCAGAGATTTTTATAAAATTCACTTCCGGTTGTGTGTTTACCTGTCCTCAAAATTAGAATTTGTTCTCACAATATTGCTCGGCAACAGTAAACGACTGAAGTCTAAAACATTCAGGTCTGATAGTCAGTCATCAGTTTATTTGAATTGTGAGAAAATCTTGTATCGCCGTTACTTCCGGTCGTGACAGGAAGTGATGCAAAAAAGTGAATGGTTAATGGTTAGCTTTCTTGGATTTTCACGCTGAATTTCTTTTATCACTTTTTCAGCGTGAATTTTGTTTTTATTTTCAGAATCGGACGGAAGACCTCTCATTGCTCGCAATGAGTTTCTAGTTAAGGTCTTCCGTCTCCAACGGAAGACCTTATTGTTTTCGTTCGGTTTCTTTTTCCCTATTATTATTATTATTATTATTATTCTTACCGATTTTGTGCACGCGAGTTCTCGGTATCGTCTTGGCCGATTTTCATGAAACTTTCAGAACTGATAGGTATTGATCTGAACCTTATTGGAAATTTTATTCGTTGATGACGTCACTTTCCATCTCGAGATATTTAGGATTTTCTGATTTTTAGAGGGTCGGCTTGTCCTGGAAACTCCTCCGAAACGACTTAAGATATTGAGTCAAGATTTTCGGTGAAGGTAGGGGAAGGTTTGTAGATTTGCAGGCAGGTGTCCAAATCTCTCTAGCGCAAAAGGCGCCGAAGCTCGATAGGGCTCAAAAAATGTCTCAGAAACATCTCACAAAATTTAACACCTTTTCTTTCATATCTTCATACATGTTAAGAATTTGTTAAAACATATAGAAGAAAAGTTGTGCAGAATGATACGACCTTTCATTTGATATGAAGAAAAAGGGGCTGACCCCTCAAATTAGGGGCTCAGAGGGGCCAAAAGTCTTCCATCTTTAACTCTTTAACGATCAATAATTTGTAATACATTACTGAAGCAAAGCTGTTTATCTAAATGATTTGCAACAATATATGATAAGATTCTGATCATATGTTACGTAATAAGGGGTCAAAAGGGGCCAGAATGCTAAATCTTTGACGCTTTATATCTCGAAAAGGGAGAATATTTTGATAAGCAATACTGAACAAAAGATGGTCAGAATAATGTTCTAAACAATATGCACCCTTTCGATTTTTGTCAAACGGCCCCATTAAGGACCTGGAGGGGTGGCCCCTTAATATTTCAATTCAGCATATCTCCACAACGAAAAGAAATCTCTGAATAGTTGTTGAACAAAAAGTCTTCAAAATCAAAAGACCTTTCATTTGATATCAAGAAAAAGGGACTGACCCTTCAAATTAGGGGCTCAGAGGGGCCAAAAGTCTTCCATCTTTAACTCTTTAATGATCAATATTTTGTAATACATTACTGAAGCAAAAATGCTTATCATAACGATTTACAACAATATATGATAAGATTCTGATCATATGTTACGTAATAAGGGTCAAAAGGGGCCAGATTGCTAAATCTTTGACGCTTTATATCTCGAAAAGGGAGAATATTTTGATAAGCAATACTGAACAAAAGATGGTCAGAATAATGTTTTAAACAATATGCACCCTTTCGATTTTTGTCAAACGGCCCCATTAAGGACCTGGAGGGGTGGCCCCTAAATATTTCAATTCAGCATATCTCCACAACAAAAAGAAATCTCTGAATAGTTGTTGAACAAAAAGTCTTCAAAATCACAAGACCTTTCATTTGATATCAAGAAAAAAGGGCTGATCCCTTAAATTAGGGGCTGAGAGGGGCCAAAAGTCTTTCATATATAACTCTTTAATGATCAATATTTTGTTATAAATTATTGAAGCAAAAATGTTCATCTTAACGTTCTGCAACTAAATATTATAAAATTTTGATCATATGTTACGTAATAAGGGGCCATAAGGGGTCAGAATACTAAATCTTTGACACATTATATCTCGAGAAGGGGAAATATTTTGATAAGCAATATTGAACAAAAGATGTTCAGAATATTGTTTTAAACAATATACACCCTTTTAATTTTTGCAAGACATCCCCATTAAGGACTTGGAGGGCTGGCCCCTAAATATTGTTATTCTATATATCTCTTAAACGAAAGGAAATTTCTGAATAGTTGTTGAACAAACAGTCTTCAAAATCACAAGACCTTTCATTTGATATCAAGAAAAAGGGGCTGACTCTTCAAATTAGGGGCTCAGAGGGGCCAAAAGTCTTCCATCTTTAACTCTTTAACGATCAATAATTTGTAATACATTTCTGAAGCAAAAATGCTTATCTTAACGATTTACAACAATATATGATAAGATTCTGATGATATGTTACGTAATAAAGGGTCAAAAGGGGCCAGATTGCTAAATCTTTGACGCTTTATATCTCGAAAAGGGATAATATTTTGATAAGCAATACTGAACAAAAGATGGTCAGAATAACGTTCTAATCAATATGCACCCTTTCAATTTTTGTCAAACAGCCCCATTAAGGACTCGGAGGGTGGCCCCTAAATATTTCCTTTCAGCATATCTCCACAACGAAAAGAAATCTCTGAATAGTTGTTGAACAAAAAGTCTTCAAAATCACAAGACCTTTCATTTGATATCAAGAAAAAGGGGCTGACCCCTCAAACTAAGGGCTGAGAGGGGCAAAAAGCATGTCATCTCTAACTCTTTGATAATTGTATATAAGTCAAAAGAACTAAATCTAATTAGGGAAGTCTATATATTATTATCTTTTAACGAAGATCATAGTCAAAATCATATCTCCTCTTATCGAAAAATCGGACGGAAGACCTACTCGTTGCTCGCAACGAGATCTCATCTAGTTATTATTATTATTCTTTTTTTCTACTTTCTTCTCCGGTACTTTATTGTCCGGGAGTGTTCTCATAGAACCACTCATCCGATTGACATGAAACCTTTTTAGGGTTAATAGGCATGTTGTGTAGGTGTTCGGAACGAAGGTCATTTTGCGCGCACATGCATGCACGTGCGCGCGCGTGCAATGAGTGAAATGACTGATATACTTGATGAAGCCGTAACTTTTAAATTTCTTGAGGAATTGCTTTGAAACTCAAAATATAAAGATATATTAGTAGTCTAGACAAGATAACATGGTCAAATTAGCGTGAACTCACGCGCATGCACGTGCGCCCTTCTCTGATTGGCTGATACAAAACTATCAATAATTTCCTTATTTTTTGACAAAATACTTTGAAATTTAGAATATAAGTATATATTATAAGGTGCTACAACATGTTACATAGGAAATTTCTTGAAAACACGCGCATGTAGGTGTGCTGCAATCTGATTGGTTGAAACTTTAAATGTCTATAACTCCCTTGGTTTTCAACAAAAGAGGATGAAATTTACGACATGGATAGGCACATAGAGCTCCTACATTATGATGCTATCAAAATTGAATGCAAGGCCATGCATGCGCGTATGCTAATTCTGATTGGCTAATACTTAAATGTTACATCTCTCTTATTTTTCAATGAGATTCTTTAATATTTAACACAAATGTATGTATTGTGAGACACTATAAGAAAATTAATGTGAAAAATGTAGAAAACATGTGCAAGCACATGCGCTGAAATTTGATTGGCTAATACCCATATGGCTATATTGGAGTAGTTTTCCATTGAAATACCCTTAAAAATAAAGTGCCCATCTATATTACAAAAGAATTGTCTAATATATTGAAGCTTGTAGGGAATGGGGCATCATAATGGATTGGGGAGCCGTTTGGGGAACAGCACCTACTGCGACACGACGGGACCTCGGTTTATACGGTCTCATCCGAAGGACCGGTCTCCACATCCCACAGTGGGATTCGAACCCGCGACGTAAGGATCAACTCCTTACTCCGCGACTCTAGAGTGAACGATCTAGCCACTGCGCCAAGAGGGCGACGGTATGTCTGTAATAGGTATTCTGAAACTTCAAAAAATCTAGGATAAATACGGAATTTACGTAAAAGTGAACACCTCTGCAAACAGTCGTCTACTAAACTCGGATAACAGAGAACAACATTCAAATTTGACATATTACTTCAGTTTATTAACTGGTTACAAAGTAGATATTTAAATTTTATTGGTCTTTTTCTGGCATTTACCAGGCATTACATGCACCAATAACATACATATTGAAAACGAAGAAAAAAACGAACTGACGCATCTACAAGTACACATTATTTTTAATAAACTTCCAAATACAATGTTTTAATTTTTCTTCTAATTAAATTTTTGCTCCTTTATTTTAATTTTGCTCTATACGATTTGACAAGAAATATACATCTAATAAAAAAGAATTTAAAAAATACTAAGTATGGGTACAAACTTGGGTAGCACTAAAATACTTGAAGATTATGGCAACTCTTTACAATGACCTTGACCTCTCCACCCCCCAGTTCTCTGCTTACATTCGGGTTCAAGCCAAACTACAAATCCACAACTTCATGCCAGAAAACGCACAAACATCAATCAGTATTACCTAAATTCAACAGCTTGTCAAGAAAATTACAAACTGTTTCTACAATACAAAAGAGAATGCATAAAGAGAAATGATAATGCTTATTGGTTAGGTATCTAAAAAGACAAAAAAAAATTCTTTCACATCTTCAGAAATTTCTTTCACCTCCTCAAATATATCAAAAACTGATTATTAATTTTACAATTCTCAGCAGTTTAAATCAGGGTATAAAAGGGTAAGGAAATGTCAAATCATTAACAACAGCATACTGACAATAATTTGCATTTGAATACCAGTTGTTTGTAAGTTAAAAGGTCAAAATAAAATTAATGAATCCATGAAAACATTTTCCTGTGGCATGGGTTTCCAGAAGATCCTGAGGGTCAGAGAGTCACAGTGAGTGGCAGATGACCTCTAATGTTTGGGGTCATCCTTGTGTCTAACGACCAGAACTGGGACATGGGCGTGGTGTAGAATGTAGTCGCTAACGCTGCCCAGGAACGTGCGACGGATCTTACCCATCCCCCTGGTCCCTGTTACAATAAGCGCAGCATTCTCATCCTTTGCCACCTGACAGATTACCTCCCCTGGACTGCCTCCAATACTCTTCACTTTCCCACCAATCTGTGAAAACAAATACATGTTTATAAACAATATCTACAGATAATACACACATATTAAGTACAATCACTGTGAATCATGAATTTTCTTGGGAAGAATGCCTCTGTTTAAATTAGATGCATTTTACCTTTTTTCTACCAATTGCCTAAACAATTAGGGTGCTGATACAACCACAGGGGCTGACAAATCCCATTGCCCGACGCCAGGGGCTAGTGAATTTTAAGGAGGGGCAAGTGGAATTTTATCAACCACTTGCCCGTGGGCAATGACTTGAAAAAATAAAATCCATATGCAAGTCATAGATTTAAAGCATTGTACAGGGGTTTGCATGATCTACTCAGTATTTGTATGCCATTATTTTAAAATAAATATATGATAATAGTTTATGCATGATGGGACAAGCACATTTTCAGGTAGGGCAAGTGAATTTTGACCATGCACTTGCCCTAGGACAAGTGCCTAAAAATTCTATTTGTCAGCCCCTGAACCACTATTGAAATAATAGTGGTTAAGAATGCATTTCAAAACCAAAACCAGTTTGCAACCATTATTGAAATAATATTCACTACTGAAATAATAGTGGTTAAGAATGCATTTCAAAACCAAAACCAGTTTGCAACCATTATTGAAATAATGTTCACTACTGAAATAATTATTTCAATAGTGGTTGAGAATGCATTTCAAAATCAAACCCATGTTGCAACCACTGTTGAAATAACGTTCACTAATGAAGTAATTATATGTTATTTCATTAGTGGCTAAGAATGCTTTTCAAAGCTAAAAACCACATTGCAGCCACTTTAAAAAATTGTTCACTTTTGAAATAATTATTTCAATAGTGGATGTTTTTAGCTCTACTGGTCAGAGACCAGAAGAGCTTATGCGATAGTAAGGTGTCCGTCGTCCGTCCGTCTGTCTGTCTGTCTGTCTGTCTGTCTGTCCGTCTGTCTGTAAACAATTTTTCAAAACGCTACTCCTCCTACAGTTTTGGTCCGATTTCAATATAACTTGGCACACAAGTAGACTACACTAAGATACATAATTTAGTGCATTGGTTTTTGATTTCGATGGACGGTGTTGTCATGGTTACTAAAAATAGAAATTTCTGTGAAATTCCTTTAAAACGCTACTCCTCCTACAGTTTTGGTCCGATTTCAGTATAACTTGGCACACAAGTAGACTACACTAAGATACATAATTTAGTGCATCGGTTTTTGATTTCGATGGACGGTGTTGCCATGGTTACTAAAAATAGAAATTTCTGTGAAATTCCTTTAAAACGCTACTCCTCCTACAGTTTTGGTCCGATTTCAATATAACTTGGCACACAAGTACACTACACTAAGATACATAATTTAGTGCATCAGTTTTTGATTTCGATGGACGGTGTTGCCATGGTTACTAAAAATAGAAATTTCTGTGAAATTCCTTTAAAACGTTACTCCTCCTACAGTTTTGGTCCGATTTCAATATAACTTGGCACACAAGTACACTACACTAAGATACATAATTTAGTGCATCAGTTTTTGATTTCGGTGGACGGTGTTGCCATGGTTACTAAAAATAGAAATTTCTGTGAAATTCCTTTAAAACGCTACTCCTGCTACAGTTTTGGTCCGATTTCAATATAACTTGGCACACAAGTAGACTACACTAAGATACATAATTTAGTGCATCGGTTTTTGATTTCAATGGACGGTGTTGTCATGGTTACTAAAAATAGAAATTTCTGTGAAATTCCTTTAAAACATTACTCCTCCTACAGTTTTGGTCCGATTTCAATATAACTTGGCACACAAGTAGACTACACTAAGATACATAATTTAGTGCATCGGTTTTTGATTTCGATGGACGGTGTTGCCATGGTTACTAAAAATAGAAATTTCTGTGAAATTCCTTTAAAACGCTACTCCTCCTACAGTTTTGGTCCGATTTCAGTATAACTTGGCACACAAGTAGACTACACTAAGATACATAATTTAGTGCATCAGTTTTTGATTTCGATGGACGGTGTTGCCATGGTTACTAAAAATAGAAATTTCTGTGAAATTCCTTTAAAACGCTACTCCTCCTACAGTTTTGGTCCGATTTCAATATAACTTGGCACACAAGTAGACTACACTAAGATACATAATTTAGTGCATCGGTTTTTGATTTCGATGGACGGTGTTGCCATGGTTACTAAAAATAGAAATTTCTGTGAAATTCCTTTAAAACGCTACTCCTCCTACAGTTTTGGTCCGATTTCAGTATAACTTGGCACACAAGTAGACTACACTAAGATACATAATTTAGTGCATCGGTTTTTGATTTCGATGGACGGTGTTGCCATGGTTACTAAAAATAGAAATTTCTGTGAAATTCCTTTAAAACACTACTCCTGCTACAGTTTTAGTCTGCTTCTAATATAATTAGGCATACAAGAAGACTATACTAAGATACATAATTTATTGCATTGGTTTTTGAATTCGATGAACAGTGTTGCCATGGTTACTTAAAATAGAAATTTCTGTGAAATTCCTTTAAAACGTTACTCCTCCTACAATTTTGGTCTGATTTCAATCTAATTTGGCACACAGTAAGAATACACTACGATACATAATATGTATTTCTGTTTTTTTTATTTGGGTGAGTGGTGTTGTCATGGTTACCGGTACTAAAAATAGGAATTTCCGTGAAATACTTTCAAAACGCTACTACTCCTAGTTTTCATTTGATTTCAATATAACTTGTCACAAAAGTAGACTACATTAAGATACATAATTCTATTTATTGTTGCATGTTGCAATGTTTCAAATCCAAGTGCTACTTTTCTTTTGTTATACAAACAGACCAGTAGAGCTACAGTCTCATCAGAGACTTCTGGTTCAGTAGTGGTTGCAATATGTTATTGCTTTTGAAATGCATTCTCATCCACTAATGAAACAATTTGTTCCAATAATGTTTGTTATTTTCAAACTAGACGCAATGTAGCATTGTTTTTAAATACTCTCTCTACCACTTTTGAATAGTTATTTCAAAAGTAGTCCATTTCAGTAGTGGTTGCAATGAGGTGTTGTTTTTGAAATAAATTTTCAATCATTATTGTATAGCTATTTCAATAGTAGTGTTTATTTCAAAAGTGGTTATACATGTAATGCGATTTTGCTTTTGAAATGTTCTTTCAACCACTATCGAAATAATTCCATTTTATTTCAATAGTGGTCCTTATTTCAATAGTGGTTATAATCTGTTGTTTTTGAAGTGCACTCTCAACTACTATTTAATATTAAAATAATTACATTTTATTTTAATAGTGGTCATTATTTCAATAGTGGTTATAATGTGTTGTTTTTAAGTGCACTCTCAACCACTATTGCAATAATTATTTCAATTGAATAGTGGTGGTTATTTCAATAGCGGTTGCAACAGGGCAGGCCTGTGGATCTCTTCACAAAATATTTCATGAGTAAGACAAGAATTTTCCAATTCTCCAACACAAAGAAACTGGGGGGATAAGCTGAGCCATATGCCTACATAACGATCGATAAAAAATCAATAAATTCATTTTACAAAAATTTCACTTTTTGTTGAATTAATGTAATGCTTATTACCATTTGCATACAAATTTGACAAATCATGAATACTGTAACAGCGAAAATGATTCTGATTAACACAACAAAATGGCATCACGCTCAATTTTCACAGAAACTGACATAAATTGGATGATATAACTACATTTTTTAAATAGAGTGGGTCATCGTACCATTTTTTTGAGAACGATTAATGAAAGGCAATGGAATGATGTTGCTTTTTACACTTGCAAAAATTTGGTATGAAGACCCACTCTACATAAAAAATTAAGTTAACTTACTTAAATTTTCACCGTGGTCTTAAAAAATTCTAAGTTCAAAAACGCTTGCTAAATATAGAGAAATGTATGCTATTTAAAGAGACATGTTAGTGTGACTCCGTGGTCTAGTGGTTAGCGAGGAGCTCTTTAAATGGATGTTTATTGAGGAAAGTGTTCGAGTCATGCTCTGATTTTTTTGATTTTTTTTTTTCACTTTATTAAAAAAATGTCTATAGGAATAACATATTTTTCACTGGAAATAAAAGATATACATGTAGTAATGAACTTATTTACAGTAAATCATTTAAAATGCCGGATAAAAATTATAATAGATATTTGAATACTTTTATTCCCGTTTTTATTTATTTTAAATAAAAGCGCTTCTAGATCACCATTATCATTATATACGATGTTAACATTTTTATAATATCTCCACAATAAGAGTAAACACTCAATATGCAGATTAATTATTAAATAGAAGTCCTTACCCATGTAAGACATATGTGACAGTAAATGAAAGTCAACTGTTTAGCTTGTTTATAATGTAAATATCATTTTGAAAACTACGGTAAACATTAAAATGCTTAAGTAAATTCGAACAATTGAGAGATTTTTTCCAATAAATGTTCTTGCATAGCCGAAAAATGGGCATGGGCACACGGCTCGTCTTATTCCCCCAGATTCTTTACGATATAGAAAGGTAAAAAAAAATCTTTTTC
The DNA here is from genome assembly GCF_033153115.1 of Saccostrea echinata. Taxonomy (NCBI): domain Eukaryota; kingdom Metazoa; phylum Mollusca; class Bivalvia; order Ostreida; family Ostreidae; genus Saccostrea; species Saccostrea echinata. The sequence goes on from NW_026889800.1 coordinate 2,751,779, forward strand.
TATTGCAATAGAATATGTGCTGAATATTTAATTCTGTAGAGAAAATTAGTATATTAAACAAAAAACTTCAGAGTTGTCAATTTTTTCCCTTTTTCTTAAGACTTTTTGTGGAAACAACCACTGATTCAGGTGTCTATTTTCTGTCTTGTTCAAGACAATAAGTATTTTCTTTCAGCATACATTTGTGAACATGCTGTAGTTAACCATCAAATAAACCTCCTGTTACATCTGTATAATAACTAGTGCTCAGCAAACAAGGTTTTAAAAATCTGACCATTCAAAAAATTATGTTCACATATCATACAATACTTTTATTTAAATTTGAAACATTCATGAAAATTGAGAGAGGGAGGGAGGGAGAGAGAAAACCTCTAGTATTTTGCTTTGTATATTCATTCTGTCAAACTTGTCCCTGAGGTGTAACATTCTGTTGTTTTTTTTTTTGTTTTCTTTTGTACATTCACCAATTCAAGCATCCAACCTCTTCATAATACTGACAGGAGGAATGTTTATTTATAATTGAGGAAAAATACTGAACTACGAGCATGGTAACTCACCTTTCATACCTACACTGAAGCAAATAAACAATATCTCATATTCTTTTGTGGAAAAATAAGTGTACATGCAGGTGGACAATCCATGGACCACAAGGAAATTTCTACTTATTATAAGTTTTTCTTCTACTTTCTAATCCTGTCTACTTGCATCTTCCTTACTTTCAATGGTGTCTACTTATTTTTTTGTCTCCTTAAGTTCTAATGGTGTCTACTAATGTTTCTCTTCTTTAATTCTAATAGTGACTACATATGTTTGCCTTCTCTAGTTCTGATTATGTCTACTTATGTCTTCTTTAGTTTTGACTGTGTCTACTTATGTTTGTCTTCTTTAGTTCTAATTGTATCTACTTATGTTTTGTGTTCTTTAGTTCTGTGTCTACTTATGTTTGTCTTCCTTAGTTCTGATTGTGTCCACTTATGCTTTGTGTTCTTTAGCTCTCATTATGTCTACTGTGTCTTCTTTTAGTTCTGACTGTGTCTACTTATGTTTGTTTTTCTCCAGTCATGCTACTTGAACAGATTTTAAAAAAAAAAAAAAAAAACTACCTGGACCATTCAAATGATTTGGCTTGCCAGTCTGGATGACAATTTAAACTTCATCTGTAAAAACAATCTGGACTGACATCTTGAACTCTGCCAGTCTAAATGCTTATCAGTTTTCAGAATATTTTGACTACATCACACCATAGCTCTTAGATGCTCTATAACTTCATTCAAATCAGGGTACATTTTTTTTGTTTTTTTTTTATTATTGTTTAACACTTCCTAATGGTTACATTGTCTAGTTTTGTATCTTCTATTTCGGATTCAATTTCATACATGTGCTCAGCATGATTTTACCAACAATTCATAATTTTCCTACACTTTTCCCAGTGAAAACTTACCCCATGGTCCTTCATCTGCTGACCTAGTTTCTCCAACAGTTCCTTGATTCTTTTTTCTTCCTCCTTCCACATGTCAGTCAACACGGTAACATCTGCCATCACCATAGCTACAAACAAGAAAACATGTCAGTCAACACAGTAACATCTGCCATCACCATATCTACAAACAAGTAAACATGTCAATCAACACAGTAACATCTGCCATCACCATAGCTACAAACAAGTAAACATGTCAATCAACACAGTAACATCTGCCATCACCATATCTACAAACAAGTAAACATGTCAATCAACATGGTAACATCTGTCATTACCATAGCTACAAACAAGAAAATGTGTCAATCAACACGGTAACATCTGCCATTTCCATAGCTACAAAACAAGTAAACATTTCAGTCAACACAGTAACATCTGCCATCACCATATCTACAAACAAGTAAACATGTCAATCAACATGGTAACATCTGTCATTACCATAGCTACAAACAAGAAAATGTGTCAACACAGTAACATCTGCTATCACCATAGCTACAAACAAGAAATTGTGTCAGTCAACACAGTAACATCTGCCATCACCATATCTACAACACCATAGCAATAAACACAAAAAACAAGTCAGTTAACACAGTCAAATTTGCCATCACCATAGCTACACTCAAGAGTTAGCTGCTCTACTGCCAAGCCCAGTATTACCATTGTGAAAAGCAATTTATATTATATATGAGAAATATTTCATTCTGCTCATCTAAATTCATTGATGGTATACAAATATATATATTGGTATGACAAAATGTCCAGTTTCTTAGAGCAATGCCAAGATTCATTTACTTTTGAAACACAAAGTTACAAGTTAAAGGCATGAATGATTGGTAGCAACAATTTGGGTTAAAATATTTTAATAGATTTACAAAACAAAACTTTGTTAAAAAGAAGTCCTTAAACAGGAAAATTCTTGAACACATTAAAAAGGGGTGAACTATCTCGTGTTACAAAAACTCATGTGATGCTTAGCCTTATTAAAGAAAACATATAGAATGATCTTATTGTTGTGTGCTTACACAGCGCATACCATACAAACTGTTTACAACTTTACACTTCAGTGACTTCACTTAACATTGTTAATGTGCATTACACTGCTGTGAGTGAGTGCCAAGCCGTCTATGACAGAATGCATTAAAAACAGGAGCAGAATACAAAAAAAAAACAAACAATGTGGTGTATAAACAGGCTGTGTACTGTTAAGTTTTATTTCCTAAATGCATATATTCAAATGCCATGCAAAACAAAATTCAATTTACAATCAAATCTGAACATTTTTCATGTCATTCATGTCAGAGAAGAGAAAAATGTGAAAATTACAATCCGTGAAATTAATCCCCCATACATTAATCAATATTTTAGACCCTATTAATAAATCCTTGATAAATCATAAAGCAAATAAATGTCCATGAAAGATGTTATTTTTGACAACCATAAAATGTGCCCTAAATTACAGAACAAGGTTTTAAAAATGTGTCATTTGTACCACACTTTCATTACATTCATCAAAGATCTATGAATCCAAATTGGACTTAAATATTGATTCATTGACCTCTCAAGAAAAAGAAAGAGCACTTTTAACTGTTATCAATAGAGTAGAAACAAAAACTCTAGACTGTTGTTATACTGGAGTTATAAACAAATAAAGTTAGGCTCTCCTCATCCTTCTGTGGGACAGTAGTTATGATCTAACAAATAATTCTGAGTAGGAATACCTATATTGCTGTGACACACATAGATATCATTGTGTACACACATTTTCTAGGGTCAATCCCCATCTATCTCGAGCACTCGATGTTGGAGGACTGGAGTGTTATTATAGTAAAACTTATAATGAACTCCACCATAAAATATTCCAGATTATAAAACTACATTTCAAAATTTCTTGGAAATTGTATTACGACAGGAAATGAATGGTTATCTACAACTTTTTTTGGTCACATTAAGGAAGTAAAAATTGTTTCATTCATAATTTGATTACTTTAAGATAATGTCTACAAAATTAATATGCAATGCTAACCCTTTCATTATATGGATCCTAACATTAACTTTTAACACTCAGACCTAATTAACAAAATATCACTTCTGACATATATAAATTACAATATTGGCATTATTTCCTGGAATTGCACTAAAAACACCAAGTAAATGGTAAAATGCAATAATCCTGTCTTAATTATTTGGGGGAAAAAGCAAATGATGGATCTACTTACATGAATTTAAAATTTATTAATCTTTTAAAAAAGAATTTTTAAAGATATCTTAGGTTTATGCCAGTAATTTTTAACATAATAATCAGTATTGCATAATTAGTCATAAATGGGGCCAATATCGATTCTATATCATTATAAATCTCTAAGGAGCTCGGCATATTCTCACTCAACAATTAAAATGGAGCTGTCCTCTGTCAAACCAGGTATGCTTCCTTTAATATTTTCTACATAAAAAGGATGAGCATACTAGATTTATGTTGATCCATTAGAACACCTTCAATTATTTTCTACGTAAACTGCATTGCAGCATTATAATAATAAAACAGTCTTTACAGATTTCTACTTTAAGTGTTTGCCGTTACTAAAACACTAAATGCACTGTGTTTCCCTACATCTAACTACTTATACATAATGAAGTGTTCTCTTGTACCAGGTGCTGTGTAGACAGTGGGCTTAACAGAATCATATTCTAATGACTACTGGATCTGTTCTTGAATGTAATTTCACATTCTATGCATGTGTTCCACTGCATTTAATCATTAGCATGATTATGTCTGTATTTCTATATAACCCCCAATTGAAGTATGTATTTCCACACAGAAACTGCATATTATTAGCTGACTTGAGTTCTGTTCAATTTGTTGCAATAAAGGAAGGATGATGAGGTAAGAATAGACATTCACTGATACAAGTATTCAAGGTCGGTAGGAACCAAAAAGAAAGGACAGGGAAGGCTTTATACATAGATGTATACTTTATTACACCTTTAGTACACCTACTATCATATGTGTATATCTATTTTGTATACATTTCAGATAAGATAAAGCTAGCCTGTACAGACAAATGGAGACCTATGCAATATCATCCTGACATTTTAAGAGGACCATACCTTGTTGTGACGATGTCATGCCTATACTTTAATTTTTAGGGAAAAAATTATGTAATAGCATCACAGTTATTTTCCATGATGGCAGCTATATTTTTTTTTTCAAGACAGGAAAACAAATTTATGCATCTGTCTGTACTAGCAACTGATGAATAGAATTGACTTTTTGCGTGCCTATCCCTATTATAAATGTCATCACAACATTGTAATGGCACAGATTTAATTGTGACGATGCATTCAAAATATTTATTACTATCTAATCTTTATCTCCAAATAAATTCTGCAAGGCTGCACTTTCCATTCAGTAAATTGTAAGGAATTACATATAAATTACAAGTATTAACGACACAGAAATCTTGATGTGTTTCACTCATGTCATCCATAGCTGAATACATACATACACACATACATGTATACATGTACACATTTTTGGTTTCCACCTGTCCATGTCCGTGTTTATGTGACCAACCCATTTCATTCCACAGAGAAGATTTTTTTGTTGTTTTTTCTAATCTATATCATTGTATACTATACATATTACAAACAGCTTCTTATGTCTGCTATTTATTTTAATAGCACTCCAACTATTTCTAAGTGTATTCATGTAAACTGTAATTATACGACCATTTAAATTATCTGGGTTATTCATTGGTGAACATGGCAATTCATGCATGAACTGCTTCATTATTTATATAAATTTCCATCTGCCCCAATGTATATATACATCTGTTACTGTACACATATCTATGTTGTGTCCCAAGTGTGACCACAATTGACAAATATATTAATAAATCTATTCTATTCTACATCTTTATAAACCTAAAAACTATCAGTTGTTTCTTGATACTTGTATGCAGGAAGCTAAAACAAAAATTTCCTGGTCAAGTTTTTACAATCTCTATTTGTGCGGAGTTGTTTTTCAAAGCTCTATAAAAATGAGTACTGTACTTTAAAATAAATATACAGTCTAATGCACAATGAAATAACACTTACAAAGCATTGGGTTGTATGCATCTATGATATATGTTTGATAATATCTTCCACAATGAATACAACAATGTTTATGTTATATTTAGAGTACGAGTTTCCTACTGTATCGGAGATACAGGGCGGGGCTTAAGGCGAGAGCGATAGCTCGAGCCGGGCCCTGTATCTCCGATACAGTAGGAAACGAGTATTCTAAATGACTTGTGACATGACCTTTCTTATGACCTCGCTAATTTACATGTGTATTTGGGTATAAATCTCTCAATCAATCAGATGATTTTTTCAGAAAGATGATTTAGTACCCCATTTTTATCAGTCGCAACTGAAATGCCGAGTGAGGTGGACGTGCAGGTATCTATCAATTTAAATAGTTATAATTATGAGATGCATTATATAATGTGTTTTCCCAAAATTTAATTTATTTTGATTGCGTAGGTTTTTTCCTTTCTATTTAGCTCTTGCTGACTTCTTTTTAAATCTAAGCTTAGCCTACGAATTTAGTGCAAAACATTTTGATACATAAGAATCATATATTGGGAATGTATTTGAAGCAAAAATGTTTCGGGGAGGTTGTATTCTGAGAGAAATGTCCGACAATGTTATCGACCGGTCGTCATACATGTGTATACAAATACTTGGCTCCAAATTGAAATAAACAGATGTAAGAAAGGGGGCATATTACCTTCATGTTTGAAACAAAATGTAGAGGAACCAAGGCATATCCAGCACTCACTCGCGAGCGTCGGTACCCCCCCCCCCCCCCTTTTCATTTTTTTTTTCATTTTTGGCTTTCGAAAATTATGTTTGCTAAACTTGTGTACACTTTTAATTTATCAACACGAAACGATCACGCACATATAGTGTCAGGCCTGATTATGAATCTACCCCCCCCCCTCCCCCCACGAAACTCCCGATTTTCCAGTTTGGACATTTTTTTTTCGATGAAAACCATTTGTGTACTGCCCCCACTCCCTCCTTTCTAAAATTTTTGAATCCGCCACTGGTAACTTTACATTGTAAAATTCTATTCTTAATTCATCTCAAATTTTGAATAAATACTAACAGCGCTATCTTGCGATTTGATTGATTCTTATGTCTATATTATTTAAGATACGGATTCAGTTTTCCGTCATCGCTAAAAATAAACCGTACTGTATCGTTGATATTTTTCAGATACAGTACAGTTTCTGCTCATTTGCATAAGAAACACCCACTAAAAGTGTTCTGTATCGCAGTTAAGGTACGGCTGACTTCAAAGGAAAACTCGCCGGGTCATGTCACAACTCTTCTTATTGGAAATTCACGTTCATTAATGGACAAAAACTTGTGCATTTTAGTATCTTACATAAACTAAATCAATTTTATGACAAAAAAGCACTGAAGCTTGAAATATCCATGGAAGTCCAAGGAAATAGTAATAACCATAAATATTTTTTTATGCAATTGTTAATGGGTCCTATATCAGCAAATCATAAACCTGGAAATTTTTTCGATTTGATTTTGCAAATTTTGCTCAAAATGCTATATATATTTACTTTTACATTTCTTAATATATATTATGTTTCTTAATATATTTTTACGTTTCGTAATATATATCATTAATATATCTTGCTTTTCCTCTGTCATCTATGCTTGTTAGTTTTGATTATTACCTAACCTACTATATAAATTGTAATTAGGCATTTTGAACTGTTTCCTGATTCTTTTTAATGTTTTTGCAAATCATGAAACAGTCAAAACTGTTTACCCGGTCACAGAATGAACTGTTGCATGGCTGAACTGTTCCATTATGACGTCATAGTTAATTTCCCATACTTTACAGCTATAATATTGAATTATATATAAATTGAAGCAATTTCATTCAATTTGAAATTATCATCTGAAAAGTAAACCTGATACCAATTTAAATATATATTCAATTTAATATCATTTCAAAGAAGAGGCCATGAACACCTTTTCTGAGGGTAGTTTGGGAAAAATGTAGGCCCCTTTCATTCAGTATAGATCTTTGCCATAAACGTGCAATATTCAAATTTTTAAGACATCATTATGTTGTTTACTACATGTTTTTTTTTTTTTTTTCATTTATTAGTGCATGATAATATCACACCCATTAATTTTTCTGATTTTACACCAATCGGTGTGAATATTTGATTAATATTCAACTTGTTTAGTTTGGTTTTAAAAAATAATACAAACTTTTGTCAATGTATTTTAAAAGCCATTGATTATTATGTCGATATCATTACTTTAAGAAATTATATAGTAGGTTAGGTAATAAAACACTTATTTCATGACAACTCGGGGAACAGTCAAGTGTATACTGCAAATGTGAACTTAAATTTTTTGTCGATTCAGTACACGCAGCGCTAAAGTAGAGAGGATAAATCAGTAGCTGTCCCAGGTAATTTTGGGCTGCAAACAATTGATTAGTTTGAAATACTGAATGGGTGCATCGGTCAAATGTTTGACAATTAAAGTCTCCTTGTCTCAACATTACTGTCATTATTGTATGTGCAAGGATAAAATCATGTAAAGAAGCACTTCAATGAAATTCATAGACTAAGAATAAAAATATTTCAGTTTAATTATTTCAGTTTACATTAGATCAAAATTTCCTTGTTAAAAAGCTTAAATAATAAGAGTTTCATATTTCTTGTGGATATAATTTAAAACAAAATATGTTTACGAATGGATTGCTATTAATCTATTGTCAAAAGTAAAAATTTCCAGATTTACAGCAGTGCTGGTATACAATATACATGATGTACCAGGGATTTATCAGTACCTTCTCAGGGGCCGAAATTCGGCCCCATTCCCAATTGAAAATGAGTTCATTTTTTCCCAATTTGGCAGTATTTTTTCCCAATTGGTTAACAATGCTTTCATATTTAATTATCTTGGAAAAACACAAAGTGAAATTGTCAGATTGTCTGTAATTTTCATCTACTTAACTCATTTAGCAAAGCTACAGTCGTAACACGTTTAAAAACACTGTAAAAACATCGCCAACTTTTTATCCGAATTTCCTCTGTTTTTCCGAAAATGGTGATATTGTGTAATTATATAGATTTATTAAGTTATTTCCACCTACTCAATTGATCTACGAATGAATGATAAGAACTGCATTCATTATTTTGCTAGAAAAATATATTTTCAATGCATTAATACATATTAAAAGAGGACTTTGAGAAAATGTGTACTTAATTTTTTGCAAGAGGTTTATAATCTCAGACACATATTCTATAATGACCTAAATTGGAATCTCATACACAAATGTACTACCCTACATTATATTTTAAATATTTTATACTCATTGAAGTCAATTTTACTTTTATTAATCTATTATTCATAATTGATCTTGTATGATAAATTTGGATCATATTTAATTGTCTGTTTGTTTGCTCAAATTAAAGTTCATGCTGAAATGTTAAATGAATTACTCCTGAATACATGATTTAAACAACACTTTTAATTTTTCCCAATTTCATCAAACAGCCAATAATATTTTCCCAATTCCCCAAAAATGGCGTTTCCCAAAATAGGCTGATAAATCCCTGTGTACAATGTAAATGCTGTAAACGCTGTTTGAAATGAGTACAATATAGAGATAACTAACAGGAAACATAAAGAATAGTAAACTTACGTGATTGGACAACCGTGTGGTACTCAGGACAGTGAACAAAGATCACATGATCCCCCTTATGGTAGGCATTCTTCATGTACCCTACAAAACACATTACTGTACAGTCAATATCATAAGGCAATCCATCACTAATATTCCTCTCATCTGTGCTTAGCAAATAAAAAACAAGGATACTCTGTGCCAAATTTGGTTGAAATTGGCCAAGTGGTTCTGGAGAATAAATGAAATTGTAAAAAGTTTATGATGATTGCAATGACAGAAAAATTTTGATCTGAAAAGCTCACTTGAGCTAAAGGCTCGGGTGAGCTAAAAATCATCTTTCTCATTCAGCAAGCTATAACATCCCTCAACAGCAGCAAGTAAGCCATCATTTGCTGCTAGGTATAAATATAAGGGGTTTGAAACTCTATGCAATTTGTATGTAATTATACCTTTAATATATCTATACTTTCATGTCTGTGTCAGCAAGTGTTCATGTAAATTAGATAAAAGGGGTATATTATGTAGCACATCTGGCCCTTGTGGGCATAAATGCCTGCACACAGATGTACATATCCCACCCCGACCCAAACCCCCTAGAATTCTGTGCAACTCAAGGCCATCCGATGGAGGGGTGTGCGATTACAACTCTACCTTTTAGTAAATCTCAGACAGGTTATTTTTGAAACACAATAAATTCATAAGTCATCTCTTAAAGATTATCTTATTTACACTCCCGTTTATAGTAAGTTAGAGTTATCTCTCTTTGGATTATTTAGCGGTGTTGTCAAAAAAAGGGGGATTATTTAGTTTTGCAGGTGAAAACGATGACATGCTGTAAGTCATTATGAGTAGGGTGAGAGGTCATTTTTGCAGGTGTGACCCACCGAATGCAGGTCACTTGGCAGGTATGCCTGCCCAAGTAACAAACTGATTTCAGGGCAAAAAATATTTTTTATCCTGCTGATTATCACCATTAATCAATAAATGTGACCTAGCAGTCAACACAAAACACCAACCACAATCTAGCTATTTTCTCATTCATTTTCTAAAAATATCTTCATTGATTCCACAGCAGATGCTTGTAGGGACTTTTATCTCTCCTAACGAGCCCATGTTCAGTTAAATAATCAATAGCTTTGATTCCAGTTGTCAATAACAAATATTCATCAAGGAAAAACACATGAAATTTTGGGTAAATCTATTGAAATTTAATGCCAGAGCTCTCTATTAAACATTTGAACCCCCCCCCCCCCCAAGGTGCAGGTTTATGCCTCAGGGTTGGGGCTTAGTTTGAAAATGCTTTAGGAAGCACGTTGTGTCCTTATGACTAGCCAGCCCCCAACTCCTTTACCCACAGAATTTAATCTTCACATTAATGATATTAATATATGTGTCAAGAATGGAATTTTCTCTACATCTTAAGCATACTAAAGAAATTGATTTTTTTTTTTTTTTTTTTTTGAGGAGGAGGAGGAGGAGAGTTTTTTTTTTAACCAGATGATGCACACATCAAAACTGACACAACTTGCATCATGTGAGGGATTTTCTTTAATTTGTGTCAACCCATACTATGTAGTTGTACAAGCCACCCTCTCAAAAGGTTATCCACCGCTTGGATCAAATAGGGTAAGTCAGGGTAATTTCGACCACCGTTTAATTTCGACCACAGGAACACAACACTACACAAAGATCTACGGAAGCGTTGAGACATGTTTAATTTATTCGGAATTATAGAAAACTATTCTTCAAATTGTGTGTCCTAGTGTAATTATTCATCGCAAATATGCCTCGATCAGTGATATAAATAATATTTTTACTATTATTTATGTCTCCAGTTTGACGTTTTAAGTTCCCGTCTTTAGTGCGCTTGATTTATCAAGGAAATGCAAGAGAGACAACTCGTACAACCTCTTTTTAAGTTTAACCTCGTTCAACTGTCTACAGCACGAATTAAATTAAAATTGTTTTATTTTTCCTTGGAATATCTTTAAGTTGCAGAATTGTACAAATTTATCTTGGATTTCTCTCAAAATGCACAAGAAACGTCCATTTGATTTTGGTCGAAATTACCCCTACTGATTTTAAGGACGCGGGGTAAATTCGACCACTTATTCTGAAATATGTGTAAGTTGTCTTTAACAGCTGGTTAATGCAATGCAGAGTTAGATCTTCAACAACAACCAAAAAAAATGATTATACTGTATATGTACAATATTATCTACATATAACCTTTTATATTAAAAAAATATGTCAGATTAACATATGCATGCCTAGCTATATACTAGTATATTGTCCGGGCTGTTCACGAGGGTGCATCACTGATCGACGTGCGAGAGAACACGGAGTCGGCACTGGCTATGAAATAACACATGAGAGCAATCCAAAAGTTTCCAAACCCGTCAAATTAACAAGAGAGGATGCAGGCAATATTAAATGTATGTAAAAAAAAAAAAAAAAAAAAAAAAAAAAGAAGGTTTTTGTAAATTTTTTCATCATTACGAATGCCTAAACTTTGACGGATAGGACTGGGGCTATCGAAAAACCAACGAACCAGTCGTATTAAGATCGTATCACCCAGTCCAGGTACATAAATCCAAATAGTACCCAAAATATCAGAACAACGCACCAAAAGAGCCACAACAATCTTGAAAAAAACTATGATGTTATACATTATTAATGATTTGATTGAGTTTTTTTCGGGGGGGGGGGGGGAGGAGGATTTTCCGAGAACTTTGCTTCTGTAAATCATTATTTAATTGACTTGATCGAATTTCTCAGGATCTATCTCTTTTAAGAATTAAAAAAAAACACGTACAATACGTAATATAACGCATTCCAAATGAATGTGTAAATGGTAAAAATTAGTGAAGGAAAATATATGCAATTCTAATGCTATGCTCAAACCTTATACATATATATATACAATCTGTATGATTCTGTTGTGAAAAGACGATATTAAATAAAATCACTTTAAGGTAGGACATATTAAAAATTATATCAAAGAAATTATTTGTGGAATCTGAGAAAATTTTATCTATTTGCATAACTATATATATCACAATTTTAGAATATAGAGTTGGCGAATTAAAAGCAGAATTTAGAATTAAGAATAAGAATTAAGATGTCTATAATTATAAGACAGCATTGAAAAGCTTAAGTACTGTAACCCAACCCGTTTCTTTACTGTATGGATACTAGTACTTATCCATTTTAATCTTTTTATTGAGAGAGATAGCTAGATAGATACAGGTATTTTCTAAATAAGGCAATAGTTTCTCGGACCATAAATTTTGAATAAAACGCGACAGGTAAAGTTTACTTGCATTGCAAGAGTTATCTTTCTTTTTGATGTTTGTTGTGGTCGAAATTACCCCGAGGCCGGTCGAAATTAACCCATGCAACATACTTACTTATTTTTAAACCAAATCATTATTTTTTATGCATTTTTAACTCCTAAAGCAGAAAAATATGTTGAAAAAATCGATCTCAATTACTTTGAATCTTTTTTAAACTAGTACATTTGAAAACAGTCGTGTTTTGTGGATTGAAAGCCACAAATCAGCATTAGTGGTCGAAATTACCCCACTCTACCCTAGAGAGGAATGACCAAATAATTTAATTTCGTTCATGGACCATGTGGACTGGGAAATCAAATTTTCTCACAATCATCCAAATGATTACTATCCCTCTCTCTGCAAGTGTGACAGTCATAAATAATTGAGGACTGGAGAGCCAGTCCACGATCAACACGACTAAAATATGCTTACAGAGATGTGGGTCAATAACTTTAAACTGAAATCTGGATAACCAAGGGTTAGAATACGCACGTATGCAGCTCTCAATTATTCACAGTCACGCATGACCGATTTCATAACGAAAGCTAATCTTTCAGTATCGCAAATTAAACACCGTTTTTCATATATATATATTAATACCCTAAACTATTAATACAACCATGTACAAAAATTTGGTTGTAGGCCTATCGACCAACAGTCGCTTTTCTCTCAGGCACAGATTGCAGTCAAGTGCATGTTGGGCGCGAATAGAAAACATTTACACAAATAAATAACACTTACAATCAAAGGCATAATCAGAATTTTCACTTCCGTCCATTGCTACCACTACTGTTCTCTCAGATTCCGCCATAATTTCAGTTGTTTCTTAAGACGAAGAAAAAAATTGTTGGCCTAAACCCGGCTTGATCAGAACGTCGGCGAGGTTGTTTGATTACTGCTGAGTTGGAAGTTTCTCGAAATGTCCCGAATACCGACCGCCAGATGTAATCCGAATGGAGTACAAAGGTAAAGTAAGGTCATTTCACCCAATGGAATTTGTTTCTCTGTTTATCAGGTTATAATACGGAGGTTACCGCACTTACAAATTATCAATTTGAAATAAAAAAAATATTAATTAACCCTTGTTAATTTTAATAGTGCAACAAAATTTTTAGTTGGTTATCAATTTCTCTTGTAGTATATAGCGGCATAATATATTTGCTCTAATATAAATTACTATTTTCCCCCGGGAGTTGGAACCCCCTTTCTCCGGACATTTGTGTAGTTTTTCTTAAATATTCTAATGTTTAGAAAAATTCAAATTCTTACCGATTAGTTTTGATCTGATCCCCTGCCTGGACCCCCTTTCAGAAATTGCTGGATCCACCCATAACCTCGTGATGCAGTGATTCTTTCCAAACGTTAATGTGGGGGTATGTTGCAATGCTCAATATGTTGATACTATCGATCTCTTTCCACCGTCCGATGAATAATTAATTTTTTGGACCATGAGTAAATTAAATCGAATTTAAATTTATTCCGAAGAAAAAAAAGTTCATATAGGCCTACATAACGAAATATTGATGAACAGATATCGATGTCATGGCCGTAGAAATTGGGGGGGGGGGGGGTATAAAGTATTCTATAAAAATATATATAACCACTTACTGCGTTTTCAATGCCCTCCTCAGTAATGTCTGATACCACCCTTTTTTGAATTTATTTATTTATTTTCATACTTTTGCTTGCAAAGTATTTTAGAAATGTGTTTGCTTGGTAGAGCCCCTCCAACTGAAAATGTTTGGTTGTGACCCTCCCCCCTCCCCCAAATTATATTGCTTCCAACGGGCCTGACTATTGTGGAAGAACTGCAAAAAAGTGTTCGATAAATTATTCTTACCCTAATAAAATGTTTAAAAAAAACTTATTTCAATTTCTAAATGAAGATCACTTATAGCACAGATTGGAGCGCAGTATCCCTTAATTGTTAACATGGATAAGTCATGATCTGATATACATATAATTTGTATTAAAAATTATCATATTTTTTAATTACAAAATGTAAATGCTATTATCATTGTATATTATTTATATCGACTGCAGGAGCATCGTCGCAAACCACGGCCAAAATGTACGATTCTCTTCCGATCAGAGAGCTACTAGTTTAGCGGACTCCGGACCGTGGCTTGGGACGATGCCGCAGGAGCGGCTGATCTATTTATATTTTTGTTAGAAAATGCATATGTGGAAATAAGGCGTATATTTTTTTTATTATTCTTTATGATATGATTTCCAGTATGATTCTTTAAAACTAAGATTAATGAAAGAAATTTAAATTTATATAGATATATTTTTAATTTAAAAACTCTATAGTAAGTCCTTATTTTGTTATTTTGTTTTAATCTTTTTTTTTTCATCTAAATCATATGGTGGCATATTTCTGACCCCTACTTGCATTTATTAATTTATTATTTTATTTTAAAAAAAAAGGGAGAGGGGTTACAAAAAATACTCTCATCATGGGAGCAGTCAAAGTGGGGGAGGGGGGGGGGCAACTTCCCAAAAGTATCTGACAAAAACAAATTTAAAAAAATTACTGTCCAAATCCTGGAATTTGCCAGTGCTTGACCTTACAACACCAAAACGTGTGTGTGTGTGTGGTTGGGGGGGGGGGGGCAGCATTAAAGGAAAATTTACTGTAGCAAAATACTATACTCAGAAAAAAAGTGGGGGTAGGGCCCCTCCTCCCTGCGTTCTATGGGCCTGGGGAGTGTGCAAGATATGAACATCAATTCGTTATTTTTTCCGGATATTCAAATATGTAAGGTATAATTCAAAAAATGGTATGTACATGTAGGACTAGTAATTTTTTTTTAATATACTACAGCTGCGAACGGCAATTTTTTTTTTAAACACGTCACCTATATTGTAGTGTTTGGATCAAGGATAATCTCACGCATCCAGCTCGAGATTCATGATTATTTCTGATTTTCCTATGCATGAGTTCATTTATTTGACTAACAAATGCTTTTAAAATTAAACTGTATATTTTGGAATCTGTGTATTTAATATTTGATATGACAACTGTGTGTACACGTCCTACAGTTTAAAAAAATAAATAATAATAATAAAAAAAATATATCCTTTCTCTGAAATAAAAATATTTCAAATTATTTTTTTTTCTATTTTAAGTTTTCTTTGGACTCTATTTGTAAAAAATCAAATGCTTAAGAATTTTGTGACCGTTTTGATGTTTTGCATCGGTTTTGACTTGTTTGCTTACGTTACATAGACGTCTGAAGCAAATTGAAATGGGGGGGGGGGGGGTAAACGTTTGGGGGGCTAAGCCCAAATTTTCAATGCCTCTTTGCCAAAAGAAAAAATGGAAGGGGTTTAAGTCCTTAAACCGTCTAGCCTCCCACCCCCACCCCCACCGCGGTACCGGCGCCTAACTGTGTTATATGCTTTAAATTGCCATGATGTTTTTAACTATCGGGATCGGACTTCAATTTATTCGAAATCTATCAATATAAACATTACCCTGTTGCTAAAAATATCAATGAACAACATTTTAACTCGACATGTCCATATTTGGTATTGTATATTTTGCAGAAGTTGAGAAGCATGAGCTAACAATTGGTAAGGTTATGTGAAGTCAGTCTTTGCGTTTCCTTGGAGTGTTAAGCAGGATAGACTGTGTTTAACACTGTTTCTGTGCATTTCATTTGAAGGTTCAATATGGAAACAAGTTCTCGCGGCAATGTTTACGTGAAGACAAATGGACGTTGGGTGATTGCATCCGTGGGATATGACCCAGACACTGACAATGCAGTGCACGTCTTAGCGGGGAATTCCAGGGACTCTAGGGACGAACCAAATCGGCTTCAACAACACATCAATCAAAGGTAATGATTAATAAAAATGCTTATTTTGTCCAAAATAAATCTTTAAATATGAAGTTTATTGTTTAATGCTAAAATATAGCATCCCACGTATAACATTCACAATAGGGGATTGAATTTTTACACGTGAATATAGGTACTAGATAAAGAAAATCCATAAAAATAATATTTTCAAGAACACAGGTCAAACTCCAAGGTCAAAGGTCAAATTTGTTGGTACCCAAGGGAAGGGCTTGTCACAAGGAATTATACATCTGTGAAATATGAAAGCCCTAGCCAATGCCAAGGTTAAAGTTTTTCAAAAGTAGGTCAAACTTATAAGGTCAAGTTCAAAGGATCAGAATTGCCCATGGAAGATCTTGTCATAAGTATTAGACATTTGAAATATGAAAGCCCTAGCATCAACCTTTCAAAAGTTATGGTTTCAATCTCCATGGTGAAAGGGTAAAAATTAAAGCTGGTACTCAACTAACCAAAGGGAAGCTCTTGTTACAAGAAATTCATTATATAAAACCACGAACCATATAAAAGTTATGGTCATTCTGAAAGTTTTTTAAAAGTAGGTCAAACTCCAAGGTCAAGTCAAAAGTAAAAAATTGTTAGTACTAAAGGGAAGGTATTGTCACAAGGAATACCCTTATGCGATATAAAAGCCCTAGCACCAACCATTCAAAATTTTGGCCAAGTGGCCAAGGTTAAATTTTGGTAAAATTTTGCAAAAATGGGTCAAACTCCAAGGTCAAGATAAAGGGATCAAATATGTTGGTACCCAAAGAAAGGTCTTGGCACAGCGAATACACATGTAAAATACATGTATGAAAGCTGTATCTTCAACTAATGAAAAGTTATATGAACAAGGTTAAAGTTTTTGCTGACAAACAGACTAACAGACAGACAGCCAGTGGGACAGAAAGATGACAAGGCTCTCGATTGTCTATAATAGGGGCCATTCAATTAATGACCATGGGGTTAGGGATGGACCTAAACAGGGAAAAAACTTAACAAAAAGACCACCTCCAGGGGAAACAGCGAGGCTAAGTTAGTCATATTGATATTGAAGCATCTTGAGTCATAGCATGCATAGTGCTGATATAATTTTGGTTACAACATAACCCGTTGGGGGCACACTATGGGAATAAAGAAGGAAAAAATATCTTTTAAAAATCTTTTTCAAGAGCAGCACAGACAAGGTGACTCAGATAAGCATTGTGTCCAATGGTTTTTTTTTAATAGATAAATTTGTACAGTAAGTTTTCTAAATCATGAATTTAAAGATGAATATAATTATTGTGGCTTTGAAGTTTGAAAGATGTAAAACTTCATATTTGAAATGTTATATTATAAGTGAACTTTTTTCCAGAGCAGTGTATGTAAATATTGACAACAGGACATGGCATCAACCTCTGCCTATTCTGAGAAATATTCAAGGCATTGGGCGACAGGTATATATTACTGCAAATTTCCAAGAGCATGAGATCTTCCAAAATTGTCATGTTAAACATGTTTAAGTGAAACACTTGAAAATAAGAAATAGAATTTATGAACCTAATTTTAATATGTAATTTTTTGCATCCTGAATATGTATTTTTAGCTCACCTGAGCTGAAAGCTCAAGTGAGCTTTTCTGATCACCCGGTGTCTGTCGGCCGGCCGTCTGTCCGTCCGTCTGTAAACTTTTCACATTTTCGACTTCTTCTCAAGAACCACTAGGCCAATTTTAACCAAACTTGGTACAAAGTATCCTTGGGTGAAGGGAAGTATAAATTGTTAAAATAAAGGGCGAAGTCCCCTTACAAGGGGAGATAATCAAGAAAAGACAAAAATAGGGTGGGGTCATTAAAAAATCTTCTTCTCAAGAACCACTATGCCAGAAAAGCTAAAACTTATGTGGAAGCATCCTGGGATAGTGTAGATTGTAAATTGTTAAAATCATGACCCCCGGGGGTAGGGCGGGGCCACAATAGGGAATCCAATTTTTACATTGAAATATACAAGAAAAATCTTTAAAAATCTTCTTCTCAAGAACCACGGGGCCAGAAAAGCTGAAACTTAAGTGGAAGCATCCATTGTTCAAATCATGACCCCCGAGGGTAGGGCGGGACACAATAGGGAATCCAAGTTTTACATTGAAATATATAAGAAAAATCTTTAAAAATCTTCTTCTCAAGAACCACTGGGCCAGAAAAGCTGAAATTTATATGGAAGCATCCTGGGGTAGTATAGATTCTAGATTGTTCAAATCATGACCCCTGGGGGTAGGGCGGAGTCACAATAGGGAATCCAAGTTTTACATTGAAATATATAGGAAAAATCTTTTAAAATCTTCTTCTTAAGAACCACTGGGCCAGAAAAGCTGAAACTTAAGTGGAAGCATCCATTGTTCAAATCATGACCCCCGGGGGTAGGGCGGGGCCACAATAGGGAATCCAAGTTTTACATTGAAATATGCAGAAAAAATCTTAAAAAATCTTCTTTTCAAGAACCACTGGACCAATAAAGCTGAAACTTATTTGGAAGCATCCTGAGGTAGTGTAGATTCTAAATTGTTCAAATCATGACCCCCGGGGGTAGGGCGGGGCCACAATAGGTATATTAAAAGGGGGGAAATCTGGTAAAGAACAGCATGGCCAAAGCTACTCAGGTGAGCAATGTGGCCCATGGGCCTCTTGTATAATTTATAATCACTACTTTAAGGTCTGTCCTTTCTCTTTCATCAAAGTCAGACTGGAACGTTCATTTATTATACATTGCTATTACAAGTAATCATATATAACATGATGTTGACTTGAGCTGGACCATGACTTTCAAATGCTTCCTTTAATGAATATAATCTCTAAGGTTCTTAAAAATTTGTTAAATCCAAAGCTTGTTTAAATATTTCCTTGATGTTGACTTGAGTTGGACCATGACTTTCAAATGCTGTGATGGTCTTGAATGGGATAAAAATTCAAACTTTCTGTACCAATGTTCTAATAACTGCATTTTCTGATCCAGACAGGGCAGCTGTGAGTGAATCTTCTGACTGGTACATTCCCTTCCTCTTTATAAAAGAATCTTTGCCCAGAATCCTGGTCATGGCATCAATTTAAACAAGGGGAAGATAATAGACCAGAATGTTTATCTGCATTCTCTTAACCCTAAACAAATGTTTTACTAAAAAGCAATATTTTCTGACAAGCTTAAACTTATTTGACTATCTCCCATAGTTAAACATCTTTGTTACATAAGTCTTGCTTTTAATCCAAATATGTGAAACTTTTAACATTTATTTTTCAATGCTAACAGATAGCCCAAAAAAAACTTTTGGGATAATACCGAAAAATAACTTGAAACAAGAGTCCAGATAAATAGTCCTTATTTTTGGCTTTTGAATGTCTTGAAATCGTTGCTGAGTTTTCTCCTTTGAAACTCAATGAGAAAAGATTGACTTGTGGAGTGGCTTTACAAAACAAATGTATATTCTCTTAACATGTTCTTTCTAATGTATGTATGTTTATCAGGGATTTCTTTTTTGGTGTAAAACTTGTGTGTCAATTCCTTCCCAACATAAATTTCTCTTATGCTAATTTACCTTGTCATCACAAGAAAAAAAAATGGGTTCTGAAAGCAAAACAAACAAAACAATAACAAATGACCAAAAAAAAAACAGAAAATAAAAAAACAAAACAATGAAAGAATACAATACACCACCATAATCTCTGCCAAAATATGGCTGAAATATTGCTGACTCAGTTGTAAAACAACAATAATCAATCAATCTATTGCTTAAATAAAGGTTTTGCTTTGTATTAGAGTGCTGTGATATTAACGAGGTTGGATCCTGATATTTAAAGTCTTAAACTTTTTTTGTCAAGTATATTTTTAGTTTCTACACACATAGCTTAATTAAAAATCAAAACAAAAAATGGGGGTCAATATGCTTCTTTTGGCGCTACAGTACATTTAATATGACCTTTTTGCACTGAAATTTGTGTCTTAATCAAAAATCACATCTTCGATGTTTTCCCTCCAAAGTTTTTATCCATGGGACGAAATAAACTATTGGTCTATTTAAAAAAAGACACATTAAAATTGTGACTAAGAGAAAGTTTCAAATTGCTTCGCACAATCAATTATTTGACCTTTCTGCACTTACAAAATGTAATTTTTCTGGCATTAAAAATTTAACAAGCAAGAAAATTATTTTAAAGTCTTAAACTTTTGCTGAAATTAAGCAGATCGATCAAAGTTATCTTATATATTCAGAAAAGAAAAACAAAAATGGGGGTCTATGATCTAAATTTTTAGATATTATTAAAAAAGTGTTAATTTTATATTAAAATTGGCTCAATTTTTTCCTGGACTTTCAGAATATATTTACTATATTTGTCACAATATATTGAAAGAATTCATATGAAATAATTTAATGGATATTTCAGAACCTGCATAAAACATTTCACTGCAAAAAAACAGCTCTGTTTGCAACCACCATGGAAAAATAGGAATCTGAACTTAACAGCACTGTATATATTTCAAAAGGGAAGAATTGATCATTTTCTTCTAAAAACCTTCCTCCACAAAATATAGTTCCTGGCTTAATCCTACTTGAATGGAATTTAATCGTGGTTTTTTCATTGGATAAAGTTTGATTTGCATTGTAGAATCCAGATTTAATGGTAGAACTTAAAAATGATGCAGAATTTTAGAAATAAAGTTCCAGACCAAAATCTGCTCAAAAGCTCAGGATCGAACCTCCTTAAGTAATGCCAATTTGTTTCAATTTACAGAGAAAAACTAATGAGAGCATAAGCAGTGTTCTGCAGAAACTAAACTTTGAAGAATATGCTCTACAGTTCAGAGAATTTGCCTACTGTTGTGAGGTATTTCCATTGAAACAATATTTATGCATAAAGATGCAAGTACTTTTTCTATACATAGAAAAAAATGCTTTCGATTAACTAAGTCATGTTTGAGAAAGAATAAAAAGTACGCGTAACACCAGACTGTCTGCTTGTAAATTCTGAGGTTGACCTCAGTCCTTTGATTACCACTTTGACAATTTAATTTAAAAGTAGACAAGAATAATTTTTTTAATTTCAAAAATTTAAGCATGTCTTTGATTGCTATATATACGTAATAATGACCTAACTTTTAAAATCAGTTTTACAGACTACTTGTGAAGCATAAACTCCACAGAATCAGTGGGACTGTACAGAAACACGTATTTGGTATTCTGGAGCAAATGACAAACACTGGTACGGAATTCTCATGCAGTTATTTTACTTGTACAAATTTATGTAAAATAAAAACATGCTTAAAACAGTTTACATAAACACTTTACAGCACCATCAGATGCAGGGGACAAGTAATCAGCCCA
This sequence comes from Saccostrea echinata, assembly GCF_033153115.1. Classification (NCBI taxonomy): domain Eukaryota; kingdom Metazoa; phylum Mollusca; class Bivalvia; order Ostreida; family Ostreidae; genus Saccostrea; species Saccostrea echinata. Next base: position 2,773,505 of record NW_026889800.1, read on the forward strand.
TTCTATTCTTCATTGATGTAATTATTATGTAAATGGAAAAAAAAACAAGTATGATTAAAAACTTTTCTCCATTAATTCAGTTTTTCAGGGCAAGCACCACAACACAACCGATATCTGTTCATCATACATACCTGCATTTCTTAATATTGTTTTGTAGTTGTTCTTGAAAACTCTAAAAATGACAACAGAAATAATTATTATTTCATATATTTCTAGCCATATCAATGGAACTGTTTATACCGCCACTGAAACACACCCTTAAGGAAGTGTTGGACTGTATGAATGATAATGAACATGCGATGATAGGAAGTAAAGCTTTGAGGAGGAAACATCATGATCTCATCAGCAACTGTCTGGTCAGGATATCAAGGTTCCAGTATACACAGGTAAGATTGTCACAACAACTGTCTGGTCAGGATATCAAGGTTCCAGTATACACAGCTAAGGTTGTTATAACATCTGTCTGGTCAGGATATCAAGGTTCAAGTATACACAGGTAAGATTGTCAACAACAACTGTCTGGTCAGGATATCAAGGTTCCAGTATAGACAGGTAAGATTGTCATAACATCTGTCTGGTCAGGATATCAAGGTTCCAGTATACACAGGTAAGATTGTCACAACAACTGTCTGGTCAGGATATCAAGGTTCCAGTATACACAGGTAAGATTGTCACAACAACTGTCTGGTCAGGATATCAAGGTTCCAGTATTCAAGGGTAAGATTGTCACAACAACTGTCTGGTCAGGATATCAAGGTTCCAGTATACACAGGCAAGATTGTCATAACATCTGTCTGGTCAGGATATCAAGGTTCCAGTATTCAAGGGTAAGATTGTCACAACATATGTCTGGTCAGGATATCAAGGTTCCAGTATACACAGGTAAGATTGTCAACAACAACTGTCTGGTCAGGATATCAAGGTTCCAGTATACACAGGTAAGGTTGTCACAACAACTGTCTGGTCAGAATATCAAGGTTCCATTATATAGAGGTAAAATTGTCAACAACAACTGTCTGGTCAGAATATCAAGGTTCCAGTATACACATGTAAAATAGTCAACAACAACTGTTTGGTCAGGATATCAAGGTTCCATTATACACAGGTAAGATTGTCACAACAATTTTCTGGTCAGAATAGCAAGGTTCTAATGTACACAGGTAAATCTCTTTTGCTTTTTAGCTCACCTGAGCTGAAAGCTCAGGTGAGCTTTTCTGACCACCAGTTGTCCATCATCTGTCCATCTGTCCGTCCTCTGTTACGTTTTCACATTTTCAACTTCTCAAGAACCACTGGGCCAATTTTAACCAAACTTGGTACAAAGCATCCTTGGGTAAAGGGGAGTTTAAATTGTTAAAATGAAGGGCCAAGCCCCCTTCAAAGGGGAGATAATCAAGAAAAGACAAAAATTGGATCGGGTCATAAAAAATTTCCTTCTCAAGAACCACTGGGCCAGAAAAGCTGAAACTTATGTGGAAGCATCCTGGTGTAGTGTAGATTCTAAATTGTTCAAATCATGACCCTCAGGGGTAGGGAGGGGCCACAATAGGGAATCCAAGTTTTACATTGAAATATGCAGAAAAAAACCTTAAAAATCTTCTTCTTAAGAACAATTGGGCCAGAAAGGCTGAAACTTATGTGGAAGCATCCTGGGGTAATTTAGATTCTAAATTGTTCAAATCATGACCCCCGGGGGTAGGGCGGGGCCACAATAGGGAATCCAAGTTTTACATTGAAATATGTAGTAAAAATCTATAAAAATCTTCTTAAGAACCACTGGGCCAGAAAAAACTGAAACTTATGTGGAAGCATTCTGGGGTAGTGTAGATTTTAAATTTTTCAAATCGTGACCCCTGGGGATAGGGCGGGACCACAATGAGTACTAAAGGGGGGAAATCAGGTGAAAAACAGCAAGGCCAGTTACTCAGGTGAGAGCGTTGTGACCCATGGGCCTCTTGTTGTGTCATTGCAATTTAACAACACAGTTTAAGTTTAACATCTTTTTATGATTACTAAATACAGGCTTTAATTTATTTTATAAATTCTTAACCCTGATTTGTTACAGAGAGAAGATGATGGAAACCTCTGTCTCCTTGATTTACCCAAGGAGTGCCTCATCAGCATAATGAAGAAACTGGATCGACCCCGGGACATTATTAATGTGGCCTTGACCTGTTCGACCCTGGAGGTCATTGCTATGGATAATGCAGTTTGGGAATCAATGTGTCTCTACCACTTCAATGACAAGGCCATGAGTGATTATATCAGCCATATTGAGTACTACAGTGTGGACTGGCTGGATGTCTTCAAATTTTGCAGCAAGTAAGTTTAAGTGGTCATGTGACTCAATGTTAAAGTTGTCATGTGACTTATTGTTAAAGTGTTCATGTGACTTTTAGTTAATGTGGTCATATGACATAGTTAAAGTGGTCATGTGACTTATTGTAAGTTAAAAATAAAATATGCATAAAATATTACTCTGTGTTAAAAAAAAAACACTTTTGATCATAAATTTTTTGTGTCTAGGTACATTATATATTATAATTATTTGGAGTTTACACCATACATATTACCTATGAAAAGACTGTAGCTTGTTTCAATGAATTATCATTCAAAGAGTTGTGATAGTGTAAAGAATCAATGTTCTGTACTCTGCCAGCATTTGCTGGAAACAGTTTGAGAAAACCTAAAAAAGAAAAAAAATAATTAATTAGATTTGAATTGAACAGGAAATTGAAAGTTTTGAAGAGGATTTATGGAGATGAGCTTGTGGTGTGTGACAACTGTAGAGGAGTGTTTTGGAGGGTAAGATATCATGTCTGTAATGAGATAATACATCATGTTATAAATCTTACAAATGATAATTTATAATACGGTAAAAAGAAAATCTTACTAGATAAAGTATACACATTGAATACTTGTACTTAAAGAATAATGATGGTTTGGCATCCATGTTGTAAATGTATGTCTGGCTGGAAGTATTTTGATCATTATGATAAATTATGATGATAAATTTTATGAATATGAAATAAATAATTGGATTAAAAATGAAATGTAGCTGTTCCATGTATAGAAATTTTTTCTGTACTCTTAACATGTATTTGTTAAGCAGTGACTTTTGTATTGTCTTCCCAGGTGGTCGGCCATGACTGTTTAAACAAGGAAGGAATTCCATCAAACACCCTCCTGACTCCGTCCGATTTTCTAGATCTGCTAAATCTATAGCTATATGTGTGATACTTACATAAAGACTAACACCTGAGGAGGTGACAGGTGTATACATATCTCCTTGAAACTTTAAATATGGCAACACTGACTATGGTAACTTATTTTTTATTCATTTTGATTTTGCTGTATTTTTGCTTCTATGGTCTTTGCCTTGAATGATGTTATTAATATATAGACACTTTTGATAGAATAATTTTTGCATTTGTATTGAATTTTTAAGTTCACATAGTGAACACATTTTTGTCATTTTTAGACGGTGGCTATTTATAGCCACAGGCTATTGCTGCTGGTCTGGGCTATGAATAAACAACAGTGTAAAAACACGGGGACCCTAGCGGCGATTTTTGCAGAGACAAAATAATGAAAGTGGAGTCGTTTCGATGTTCGAAAATAAAATGTACATGGTTCTCAAGTTATTTCAATGACATTTTGTTGATGGGCGCAAAGTTTAATTCCTGATATTTCCCGTTTTAATATTTCTCGCCTCATGAATATTCATTAAACTACACCGACTTAATGTTAATTCGTACAAAAACTGATTCGTATATAAGGAGTCAATTCGTATGCAAACCACAAAAGTCAATTCATACATAAAGTTTGTTGAGTATGAAACAAATCCAAAAAGTTAGTTCGTATACACGTCCTTTTTTACGTTGTGTAAATGTAAAATTTCAATAAAATTTATTAAAAGTAAAAAAAAAATCTGGGGGAAAAATATTTACGGATAATAGTTTCACATTACACCTTACCATCTTAGGAAATAAAATAATTATTGTTAAACCAACACACTCTCGGTGGTTTCTTCGCTGTTGGATGTGTGACAAACACTTATTATATGAGATGTTCCCAATTTGGTATTCCCTAATTACGAGATACTCCATGCTTGGAAAGCGTCAATCCCCAAATTTCTCCATTTCCGACAAGCTATTCCTTGTTGCAGAACTGCGTGTTTTATTTGAGACGTTTTGTGAAATTTTTATACAACGATACTTATACAGTTTATTGAAATTTTACGGTGTCTTTTGATGAATGGAATTTCTAGTATCTGTTGATGATACTATATTAGAAAAAGATATATTTTCGGAATGGAAAAAAATCACGTCCTCTTAAAGTTTACATAAAAGAGAGTTGTTGAAGGCAGATACGATGCCATTTTGCAAAGTTAATTTCGGTTCTATCTAAAAACAAAAGTCATTGCCTAATTATCTCGGACACAAAAACTACTGAAAGGATGTTAATTTATCAAAGTTATAATTATAAGACTGTGACGAACAAAAGTTACCGATATATTTCATTCGTATTTGAAAATTCTATCGTGACTCGAATAAAATTTACCCTTTAAAAAGTGTTAGAAAAAACTACACAAATGCATGTACATGAAATATTAGGATTTTCTTGCGAATTCAGTTGATTTAATTTAGGTCAGTCTTCTCCTACATGTGTTTTCAAAACTTCGTATTACGCAATAACTAGCGGGGTCAGTGCAATAGAGGGTGAAAGATATTTTGTATTCTGTTCTTTTTTCTTTTCTTTTCGAACAGTATATATACATATATATATATATATATATATATATATATATATATATATATATATATATATATATATATATATATATATATATATATATATATATATCAAACAAAAAGGTAAAACTACTGTACAATTCTTGAAGTCTTTCAACCTTATAGAAATACATGTAAGTAAATTACTGGAAATTTGGCAAAAATGGGGATCCAAAGATAAAGTCTATTTCAATATCTTTCAGCATATGATTTATAGCATATGATTTATGTCGCACAATCTACAGTACATCGCCAAAAGTGATTCATCATTTCCCTTTTTACCATATATTTTAAGAAAAGTTAGTTTTTTGTTTTTTTTTTTAAAATATTGTGAGTTCAATTTAACTCCAGATTAGCAAAATTTGATAATTAATCACTGAGTATAAGAATTTAAATTATAAAATCACAATTTCTGTTTAACAACTTCAATTAATACATGTCCTCATCATACTGACGCAAATATAAAATAACTCATCAAATATATGTATTGTAAAAAATTGCAACAAACGTTCATAATTTCCATATCATTTTACAGATTCTCATATTAATTTATTTGATTTAATTCATTCATGCCAGTGGTCAGTAATTAGAGCGTTTGCTCTAGAATCAAGGAGTAAGGAGTCGATCCTTAGGTCGCGGGTTCGAATCCCACTGCGGGACGTGGAGACCGGTCCTTCAGATGAGACCGTTAAACTGGGGTCCCTTGTCGCAGTTAGTGCTGGCCAGAAAAAAGATCCCTCTCTGCACAATGGCCCTGAGTGTTGAGTATAGATATAAAATTTGCAGCCCACCAATGGCAATGGTGGCGTCTCATTATGAGTGAAAAATTCCCGAGAGGGACGTTTTAATTAAAACAAACAAACAATCAAACAAAATCATTCATGCCACCGTCTATCAGTACTCACAGTACTTTGATTTTTTTATAATTGCAGAAATATTTATTGATTATTCACAATAGTTGGGTCAAAGGTGAAAGTTTTCATCCAATGAATTTAACACCTGTTTGTCTATATTTACATGTATACCATTTAACATAAAGATGTCCATTTTTTGAGCATTTCTAAATAAATTTTCTGAAAGTATATTTATACATGTACCTCCCTTCGAAGAAGGGAGGGCATATTGCTTTGCTGCTGTCTGTCGGTCGGTCTGTCTGTCGGTCCACCAACAGTTTCCATTCATTTTCTTTGCAGAGGTTGCACATACTGAAATGAAATTTGATATACTGATTTATCATAAGAATATCTAGGTCAAGTTCTGTTTTGGGTACGATCCAGGTATTTTTGACAAAATTATGCCCCATGAACTTAGAAAAATTCCAATTATTTGCAGTTTCTGTTCATTTTCTTTGCAGAGGTTGCATATACTTAAAGGAAATTTAGTATACAGATTTATCATAAGAATATCTAGGTCAAGGTCTGTTTTGGGTAAGATCGAGGTATTTTTGACAGAGATATGCTTCTTGGACTTAGAAAAATTCCAATTATTTGCCGTTTCCATTCATTTTCTTCGCAGAGGTTGCACATACTGAAATGAAATTTAATATACAGATTTATCATAAAAATATCTAGATCAAGTTCTGTTTTGGGTATGACCGAGCAATTTTTGACAGAGTTATGCCCCTTGGACTTATTTTTTTTTGGGGGGGGGGGGGGGCATAAGTGTTTCACAAACATCTCTTGTTTATATTTGTTTCGATATGTGTGAAATATATATATATATATATATATATATATATATATATATATATTTTTATCAGACATTTTATTTTCATGGGACTTTCTGTATTATAGGTACAATGTACCAATTGTTAATTCATGTTTAACATTATCTAAGAAAAAAAATTACAAAACTAAAAAATAAAATATGTTAACATTTATAAGCAGTCCATTGTGTAACAGCAGTTAACTGATTTGTACATATTGGCCACTGTAGTTGTGTTTGTTTTTGTTTGAGTTATAAAAAAATTTCAGTGATTATTAGTTAATTTTAATGTATAAATAAATGTTATGACAAAATAATATACTCAAATTACTTGACTAATCAAGAACAAAAAGAGAAGTTTTGCAAGGTCAGTGTTATTTGTGTGTGTGTTGGGGGGATGCAATCATTTTAGGATATACATCTATATGAAATAAAATGGCACAATCTGGGTATTTTTTGCCTGCTCTCCCCCTTTTTATGGCAACCAGTAAACCACCATGTTTTTCTTTTATAATTTCAACCTTTTCTCCTATTGAAGTAAACTTAAAACAAGTCTTACAGGGACATGTCATATGATATTAATTTATACTTAGAATTGATAATAAATGATATGATTAAGTGTAAGTGGACAATTCTGCATGATCCATAAATGGTATTCAGTGTATAATGAAAGGATATTGAACAATTTTGAATCATTTATCTAGTAATTATATATTTCAAGATAACAAAGAGAGTGAAATAAACCAAATTAACATGACTGATAACATATGAGAAGCTGGTCATTTTGCACCTTACAAGTTTTCAAAGAGTTACCTGCCCTTAATGAAAAGAAGAAAATTTTAATTTTGTCAAAATACCTGTGGTAATTGATTCATTTTATTTTACATTTTAATAAAGAGAGACTTTGTGCATATTTTCGCCAAAAGAGTTCAAATTTCTTCCTACAATTATCTTAATAAAACATGCGCTGCTCATAGATTCAAGATGGATTAATTGGACAATAGTCAAAATTTTCTCCATTCCTTTGGTGGAGTACTAGTATTTTTATTTGATAACACCTTCAAAATGCTACGATGAATGAAAAAAAAATCGGACTTCTTATTTATTAGGTACAAAATATGATCATTATGCATTGAATACTTATAATAAAACGTAGAGAAAGTACCTAATGATAACAAAGTCACTAAAGGTTAGGATAGGCACCAACTCAATTAAATCTATGACTGCATACAGCAGATTTATTGGACAAGAGATGATAAGGGACAACTAACAACTAAATTATATGACAAACAAGATCACTTCAGCTTTTCCATTGTCAACTTTTCTTATTTATGTAATAATATCCCGCTCTCACCTGCATATGGTGTTTACATTTCCCAACTTTTTTGATTCTCAAGAGCATGCTCCGAGTATGATCGGTTTTAAAATCGAGGCCAGCGTCTGACAGATAAGTTGATGTTACAGAGATTTCATAAACCTTGTATAAATTCAGCAATTCGTAAATACTATGGTCGTTATAATGATCTTAATAGCAAATATAGCTTATTATTGGCGGCATTTTGGCTGACGGTGTTTCATAAAATTGTTAAGCCTGAATTTGAAAAGGGACTGATCCGTCCACCAAATCAATACATAAGGCTCACGGCAGGCGTGACCGGTCAACAGGGGATGTTTTCTCCTCATAGACACCTGATCCCGCCTCTGGAATTTCCAGGGGTTCATGTTTTGTGCCCTGTTCACAGATTTGTATTGTTTATAGATTTTTTGAGATCCTCGTTTTTTATCTACACCTGTTCATTGTATGTGTAACGACTAAAGGTGACCCCCGGTCAATATTGCACAGACCTATATGTATTTCCAACAATTCTATATGCGTATCTATGTAAATAAAAAAAAATTTCAGTGCAGGGTTGGCACAATTCAGGTAATTTTAATACAGCAAACTAAAAGATATATAGTATTAAACGGATTCTTGTCTGTAATTTTGCAAATCCGTTTACAAGTCCAACGAGATCATTGAGGTCCGAGATCATTGATATCGGTGCCTGTATTTAGAAATCTACAGACACGTCTTTCCAGTCCTGGGTCTGTGTCTTCAATAACGTCAATTTCTAACACGGATCTGTAGGTCTTCTGATTTACTGCAAAAAGATTAAATTTGAATGAATTCAATTTTTTATCGTAATATTTTTTACGAAACAGAGGAAGATTAATTGTGGAAGCAATGATTTTAAATCGTTACGGATATCTATGATACCAATGTTGCCTTGATAAAAACTTACTGAGAGATTTTTTTTTTTTTTTACATACTTAACGTTACACAGTTCTACATGCTATCAGATTTTGGAATGGTTTATTTTGTTTTTGATAATCATTGAATCAGAAAAAACTATACTGACTCTACTTTTATGTTTTATGTTCAAGTAAAACAATGATTTATTGTAAATACTCAATTGAATAATTCTTTGTACAAATCTGTGTAATTTGTGCACATGTACATTATAAATGTAGGAATATCAAATTATACAACAATTAAAAACAAGTTTTCAATTTACTGAGATATGTTTACTTTAGGGTAGGTAATCAGTGGCAGAAGTGCTTGCTAAATTTTTGCTTTTAATATAAACTTTCATATGGATAGATAAAAAAAATTGCAATTTGAATGCGACACGTACCAAATACAGTTTGACAGCACTTTTATAATGTTTTATATATTACTGTATATGAGCATTACTTTGATAATATATTTTTTTTAAATTGCTATTTACTATAAACTATATACTTCAAAAGTTACTTGGAAAAGTCAAATAATATAAAAATCAGTAGTAGCTATTGGACTGTACATTTTGCCTTGGAAAATATGACGTCACAGCTAGATATTTTAAATATTTTTATCCTCTCTCTATATTATAAGAACGTGAGTAAGGAGATTCTGTCAAATACGTACATAAGGATACCAGGCTGACTGGTAGTTTTATTGATGTAGGAAAGAGACTAAATGCTGCTTTAAAATATGGTGAATTTCTTCGACTGACTTTTGTGCCGCAACATAAACACACATCTACAAATAAAACAAAAGAATATATCATAAACCTTGTTAACAATATGGAAAAATCTTGAGACACAAGTAATTTATTATTATAGTTACTTTGTTTTTGTTTTTGGAGATAAAGTAAAAACAAATAGCAGACTAAAACTGCAGCCACCGCTGAGGCGAAGATCCGTCCTGCAATGGTTGAGAACAACACGCCAAAGAGGAAGGGTAAGAGCTCCTGTAAAAAAGCAGTTTTTTTAAACTTTGGTTCAAAATATATATTCAAAAATGTTTTTAAAAATCCAAATATAAAGTGTCTTTTGTTAATTTTGTGATATATTTCTATTTTACTATATTTAAAGAAAGTAAATCATGGAATAACTGCATTCTTGTTTGTAATTTGCGACCATCAATGCTGATTAACGGTTGCAAACTGAGTTTTCATCGGCGATGCGTTATTTCATTGTAATGCAATTTTTGTATTTTGTTGAATATTTTCATCTTATTTTGTGTTTATGCCATATTCAAAGATTAGTAATTTATTTGAAGTTTTTACGAGATCGATCAATGTTGGTTATCTTTACTCTTTTTCATTTGTATAGTTCTGCTTTGTTGTTGGAATATTATTAATACGTCATGGAATGTTTATGCATGACATTGTGTTGGAATGCGAAATTATAATAACATATTTTCAAATAATTGTACCTATATTCACAAAAATGTACATATCTTCAAATAATCGAACCTATCTCCAAATTATTGAACCTATCTTCAAATACTTTGAAGATAGGTACAATTGAATTAAAGAAAGGTCTAAATGAATTTAAAATGGGTATAAATAATTTTATCTATCATTAAATAATTGAACCTACATTTTTGTAATTATAGGTTCAAATGAATTAAACCTATCTATAATTCCATTATAAACAGGTTCAATTCAATTACAGATAGGTTCAATTGAATTATACTTATCTTTAATTTAATTGAAGATAGGTACAATTGATTTAAAGATGGGTTAATATTAGTACATCTCCACATAGGATTAAAAGATAGATAAAAATAAATTATACCTAGGTTCAATTTAATGCCACTTATCTTAATTTAAATTTATTTTCAATTCATGGTATTTGTACCTACCTTTAATTCAATTATAACTATCTTCAATCAATTGTACCTATCTTCAAATGAGTTAAAAGATAGAAATAGTTAAATTAAACCTTTCTTCAACTCATTTGGAGATAGGTACATCTGATTTGAAGATAGAAGATACAATTATTTGAAGATGGGTAAAAAAAAAATTGTACCTATATCTTCAAATAATTGAACTTCAAATATTTTGAGGAGAGGTCTTCATGAATTAAAGGTAGGTCTTCATGAAATAAAAATAGGTATAAATAATTACACCTATCTCAATATTTGAACCTAGGTTAAAATGAATTACACCTATCTTTAATTGCATTACAGATAGGTTTAAATCAATTACAGAAAGGTTCAATGGAATTATACCTACAATGTATCTTTGATTTGATATGGAGAAAGGTATAATTGATATATATATATATATATATATATATATATATATATATATATATATATATATATATATATATATATATATATATATATATATATATATATATATCTTGTGTGATATATAGAAATCATCTTACCTCGACTTCCATAAACTGATAAACAAACATCTATCAATTTTAATAACGTTTAAATAATTTGCTAGGATATATTAATTAATTTGAAAACATATCCGTGTTCATTTCCGAAGTAAGAGGCCATTGAGGTGAATGGAAAGTCTAGTTTATGTATACACAGATTTTATCAGCTGTTATACACAAGATGATACAGTAGCATGAAAACGTAGATAATGGAATAAATTTATCATTAAAATTGAAAATTAAGAGACAGGACATTATATGTGTTGTTTTTGTTGCTCTTATTTAACTTTTGCTATATGCGTATTATGGATGCTAAAAAGCAACTTTGTTCTTCAAGCTTTGTGCGATACTGAACATTGTTACCCTGAATATGTAGTTTTGTTTACTATTAACCAATGAATGATTTTTATTTTTTATGTATAATTTTAGTCGAAATAACACATTTTGAATATGTGGAAGAGTATTTTCATATGCTTCATCGTATACATTGTTTATATTTAGAAAATACTCTGCTTGATGATAGAATTTTTTTCTGCTCGAACAATAATATTTATCAATCTAAAAAATTTATGTTACCATCTGAATGACATTTTATCATATATAACTTTTATCTACTATCCCTTTCTCTAGGCTACACAAAAGGTTTTTTTTTATAGCATTATATAGTTATAAGGTCTGAAGTTGTAGTATTATACAGTCAGAGGTCTGAAATTCTGCATTTTTAAAGCTTTACTTTTCCTTTTTTTTTCTCAAAAAATACCAATAAATATTAAGTTGTAAGATTGACTATTCCAGTTATTGACTGCAGGTATGAATAATGTCGAGATGTACATGTATTACTTCATTTGATTTACTAAAAAAACAAAACAAAAATTCCCTCTCCCCCCAAAAGAACACTGTAAATAAAAATAAAAATTAAAAAATATATATATTAAAACTAAGTAAATAAACAAAAAAAAAAAAAAAAACAAAACAAAACAAAACAAAAAACAAAGAACTGATCTCTAAAAAAAAATGTGTATGCTCATTTTACTCTTTGCACTGATTTAAAATGAAAAAAAAGTGATCGATCTCAAAAATGTATCTACAATGAAATATATAGAGATACCGAACAGTATTCAAGCTCAAAAGTCCATTAAACAGTACAAAATAGGAGCAGAGCAAACACGGACCTCCGAAACACCAGATGTGGGATCAGGTGTCATGGAGGAGTGAGCATCCACTGCCGACCGGTAACACCCGCCGTGTGCTCCTTGTCATGATCAGGAAATAACGAGATTATCCGTCGACAATTCAGTGTGTAAATAATGGCCTAACAATTAGTATGAAAAACGTAAGTCAGCATTTGACTCAATGATAAATTGTATTTGCTGACAAGGTCATTATATCGACCATAGAACTTACGAAATGACGACTTTAAACGAGACGGTTGATATTCTTGTTTCATCAACTTGTTTGTCAATAGCTTACCTCGTTTTAGAAATTGTTCATACGTAGAACATGCTCTTGGGTATGTGTTTCAAGCATATGTTGAACATATGTCTGAAACATATGATATATGTATCACTAAAAGCTCATATATTGTAACTTATGCTGTACATATGCTGTGTTGCTTGTTTTATAATGGAAATAATTATGCAATCTTAATGTGTAAGAAATTCAAATTAGCCAGCTTTCAATGATAATTTATGTGAAATCTTGAAATAATTATGGGTCTCTTATCCACCTATCGGCATGAATATATTTACATTGTTTTTACACACGAAATGATGACTTTAAATGAGACTGCTTATATTCTTGTTTCATCAACTTGTTTGTCAATAATTTACCTCGTTTTAGAAATTGTACATGTACATGCGTGGAGCATGCTCTTGCGTGTCGATTCAACGGAGAGATATAAACCCCGTATGCAGGTGATGAAGGTATATTGCCGCATAAGTAAGGGAAGTTGACGATTGATAAGTTATTTAAAGTCATCACGTTTATCATAAAGCTTTGTGTTTAGATTACCATTAACGTCTTTTTCAAGTAAAATATCCAAATATGAAACAGATGTGTCAGACTCTGTGATATCTTTTATACAACCAATACATATCTCCTCCTAGGCACCTAATCCCAGCTCTGAAGGGTCCGAGTTTATGCCCTCTTCACAGATTTGTATTATTTATAATTTTTTGAGATCGGTCACTGCTCGTTTTCTTTACCTTTTACATCTATGAACAGAGCAAAAACACCGACCCCCGGCATTTCCAGAGGCGGGAAGTGATATATTTTAAATATTAAGATTTTCTTTTAAAATATTCATTTCGTCTTACATGTATCTTTTAACTGTTTTTATAGCTATTCTGTAATGCAGGATATCTGCTGTAGAAAAAAGAAATAAAACGTCTCCTTGACAAAGAACTTTTTTTTTATTTTTTAATACAAAATCTGCAAACAGGTTTTCCCGTCTTGGAATCTGTTTCTTCAGTGATATCTAATTCCATTAATGATCTGTGGGTCTGAGGGATAACTACAATAAAAGGCAATACAATGAGGAATTTTACATAATTAATTTACATATAAAACAAGTACAACATGATTATTTCAATATTAATAAATTCGTAGCTAAATATTTGTTTGTACGTCCGTGATTAAGAACCATAACTCAATGCTTATAAACTTTTCAATTTCAGTTCCCCTGGATATTCCGGTTACTATTATACATGTATATATATATATATATATATATATATATATATATATATATATATTCCCATCTAGAGCAAATAAAATTATTTGAAAAGATTCCTTTTACACATGGATGTCAAGGTGAAGGGTACATTTCTAGGATCTGGAAAAGGACTGAATGCTGTAAAAAGAGATTTCTTATATATTTAAACTTTATGAGTTGAAAGACATTGAACGCTTTGAGAAAAGATTTCTATATAATATTTACAAATAGATTTTAAGGTGATGGGTAAATTTATAGGAGCTGGAAAGAGACTGAATACTGTGAGGAAATATTTGGAAGCTCTGTGTTGTTTTGTATTACCACGTCGATCATCTGCAAAATGAAGAATAAAGTAAATGCCGGAATGTCCAGAACATCATCATATAAAAAGATCAGATAAAATAATATTTTCACATACAATTTGGCTATCTTATAACTCGATTATTACCTGAATTATTACCTGGAGAACATGAGAATACTAACCCCGGTTTTTCTTTGTTGTATAACATCTTAACAAAATGCAGACTAGAATTGTTAACACTGTTAAAGTGATCTTTGAAAACAAGTGATCCAGGAAGGACGAGTGCTCCTGTAAGAAAATTAAAAGTACCGGTGTATAACACAGTTGTTACACTTAACAGTCTTCAATCTGTTTTCTTATGTCTTAAATTGTCATCTGGTCTATTGTAAACTATGGATGAAATATTACCTATATTAACTTAAAGGACAGACACCATATGTGCTGTTTATAACTTTATTTGCAACTTACACTGTAGCAATATATTTACATAGAAGAGATGCAAATAATGAGAAAGGTGGAGATAATAGACAGTGAGAATCTCTAAAATCCTAGAAACAAACCACAACATCTCTGGTCACATCCCATGTCAAATTCAATATAAGAAATTATTTTCCTCACGAGAGAAAATAGCAGGAAAAGTTAATTTAAGCACGTCATATGAGTTAGCAGACAAGCCTGTTCTCTTCTAATTATTTTATTCAATAAAGTAAATCTATATTTAAGCCATCTTTTAAAAAAAAATGTTTGTTTGCCCTCTCCCGACCGACTGGCTAAAAATGGCCCAACTCAACTTTTTTTAACTTCCAGGAAACGATTTTTCCTGAATTTCCTCATCCCGTCAACACGTTTGTTATAATTTTTTGTAAAAGAAAAATTTTCCCACATACCTACTTAAGTCGGGAGAGGGCAAGCAAACATTTTTAAAGATGGCCTTATTTCTTCTGTTTTTGAACATACAGATAGAAGTAGCATCTTTACATAAAGATCGTATTGCTTACACTGTCTGATTAGGCTTAACAATAATTCAAGATCTTTGTTTCCCGAATTAAAAATAATCTTACCTTTACCTTCATGATAAAAGCGATGATGAAGTTTTAAGTATTTGTGATAAAAATTACACCTGACGTCAAAAATTGAATTATTTCTCTTTGTTTGAATATTAACTCTTTTCTACATGGATCATTATCTGCATAAAAAGTATATAAACGCACTCAAGACTCTTACCTGCAATTCTGTGTAATCTATTAATATTAAGTTGACCTCTTCTCGGGTGAATGGTTTTCTATTACGGGTAGTGATGTTACACGTTTGGATTTTAAATGAATGAATTCTTCCACATTTTATACATTCTCTGATATATCTTTATTTGTCCTTGCAAGAAGCAATTCAGTTTCGGCAATTTAAGTGAAAATAAATAATCGTTTGTTATATATATTTAAATATGTATTGCTAAATGCTGTGGAATCATCAAAATTCGTGAGGGCTAATTTTCGTGGATTGCTTCATATTTTCTAGTTTCGACGGTGGGCAGGTTATTTCGTATATTCACTCCTATCTTCTCATATATCTACCAAAGGAAATATAACGTTGAGTATATCATACATCAATTTATAGAGGATGTATTTTTGATGATATCGATATGTATACACATGTATGAAGATAACGAATAGTAATCAAGCTCAAAAGTTCATTTAAACAATACAAATCGAAAGCAGAGCAAATACAGACCTCTAAAAACATCAGAGGTGGGATCAGGTGCCTTGGAGGAGTAAGTGGGAACAAGAGGAATATTATTCAATAGCAATGGAATTTTTCATTTGAAACGAGATCATAGTGACCTTTGTAATTGTTACCCGTACCGGAGTTGGTATCTGAACAAATAAAGTTTTGAAAAAAATAGAAAGCGGGTCATATTCTCATCGGCGGTAAATTACTAGTAAACATTGGAATATGGCACAGTCGGGGAGTGTGCAGACTGAGGAGGAACCTTTCCGTTGTCCGATCTGTCTAGAAGAGCTGAAGATTCCTAGATATTTACCATGTTTACATACGTTCTGTGAGGCGTGCATTCAGACCTACATATCTAGTACAGCAGCCCGTTTGGAGCAAAACACTCGGAATTTCATTGAGTGTCCAGTTTGCCGAAGTTCAGCCATGGAACCGAGACAAGGGGTTTCTAGCGAAGAATGGGTAAAAGATCTACCAATCAATAAATGGATATTGACTATGTCACTAAACTCGGCGAGTGACGCAAATAAATATTGTCTCTTCTGTAGACGAGAGAATCTTACAGTGTTGGCAAAACGTTGGTGTAAAACCTGCGCTGAACCAATCTGTGACGACTGTAATCGTATTCATAGAAAAGTACCTGTCCTCCGAAACCATAAAATTTACTGCTTATCTGATAAACTCAAGTGGAGCGAACCTGTTGATGTCGAAGAACAATGTAGTGTTCATAAAGAAAAACTTGTGGAAGTGTTTTGTATAGACCATAACAAAATGTGCTGCAGTGTTTGTTTTGCAACACAGCATAGACATTGTTCTTGTGTTGAATCAATAGAAGATGTTGCATTGTTTCTTGATACAAAGAAAGTTAGAAAAAATGTGGAGTCACTGACAAGTTTATTAGATAATCTGTCTGCACAACAGATTGAAAATATGGTGCAAAAGGAAAGACTGAATAAAGCAAAGGAGGAAATATGTCTAAATTTTGAAGACAAAGTAAAGAGGGTCAAAGCCCTGATTGACGAAAGGCATGCTCAGTGGCTGAAGCGTTTTGATGTCGCTCATAAACAACAAACTGACAATATCGATACTGTATCAGATGAGTTGAAGCGGTTTAGTACTACAGTTAGAGAGGCGAAAACATTACTTTCCTCGATTTTCGAGAATGGCTCAGAAATACAACTCTTCATTACACAACAAAAAATCTCTTCTCAAATCTCGGCCCATTTTGATAGACTAGAATCGTTGCGTACATGGGATTTGGCTGAGACGTATTCTGAGACGCACACTGACATTCAACAGATCTGTTGTACAGGCCAGATCGAGGATGTGAAAATATCCCTTAAGTCCAGCAATGCTCTTCCTGTAATTTCAAAGGTATATATAGATACTCCAAACTTTAGTAACATTCGAAATTTTAAAAGAAGTCTGATATTCCGCCATTTTTTAAGTTCACCTTTGTATTTCCTACAGATATTTCCAAGGCCTAGATATTGATCATCTAAAGCGAAATCCTCCCATGTGTTCTTCATCCTCTTGTATCAATATGAGGGAAATTTAGTTACCCCTGATCAGTTCCAATTACGACAGAACTTCCATTATGAATTTCCTCAAAGAGCAATGCCGATTTTTTTTCTCAAATTTTCTACACGAGAAGAAGAAAACCCTTGATTTGGGTTTCAATTTGACATTTAGAATATGTTTTATCAATTTTATTCTGTTCAAAATGAGCTTTTCCACCACATTTCTTTAAACGATATCGAATAGTTTTGTCTTGTTTTCAAATATCATTAAACATAGGTGTCATAATTTCCGAACATTTGTAGCAAGACTGGATAAATACAGCTTTAAACAACCAGTCGGAAACAATTTTTAAGTGTACAGAAATTGACAATGTAAATTTTGGCCATTGCCGTGAATTAGCTAATATTAAATTCCAATAGACTTTGAAATTCCTGGTGTGTCAATATTATAGCTGAACTCAGAGGGTTCTTTGCAAGAAAGAAAAGTTTAGAAAAAATGGTATATTGATAGAAAATTGTTTGAAAGCCAATGTATTTTGAAATATGCTAAAAAATAAAGACTTTGATAACGTGGGACAAAATATTTAAAAAATATTCATTTTCATTCATGTGTCGACGCAATGCATCTCAGAGAATTGTATTTTATAATCAGATGTTTAACTGATTAAATTAAGACGCTAATAGTAAACTAACAACTTAAGTATATTTATGTTCCAAAATTCGAAATTCGGCATCTTTGGTATGGATTTCTCCCATCAATCTGACATGCAAGAGTATGTTCTGTGTACAATCAATCTTTAAACAAAGGCAGGCAACTGACAAATAAGTTGATGTAACAAGGCTTTTAACGGTCTCCTTGAAAGTCAGAATTTTGTTAACTTTATTGTCATTATCATAATGACCCAGGTTCGCAAATAAAGCCTATCTTTGTGTCATATTTTGACAAAAATGCTTCATACCAAATGTTAAGCTACTTTTTCTACTAATCTTTTCTACGGATTTCATTGTCCTCTCAAAATCATTTTCTGATATTTAATATATTAGTAGTTTAAAACACTTTTGTTGATATATGTTGATTTTGCTTGGCTGGTTGGTTGCTTTTTTAGTTCTACTGGTCGAAAACTCGAAGACTAAATGTGGTAATAGATATCTGTATCTATCTGTCTGTCTGTAGATAACTTTTCTAAACGTTACTCCTATAACAGTTCAAACGTCGTTAATATTTAGACAACAATAAGATACATTATATCTATATGAGATTTTGATATCGACGGACGACGTTGCCATGGTTACCAAACATTTTGTGTTTTTGTAAATGCTTCTACCCCTGTGGTTTTGATTTTGTTTCCCTAAAACTTCTACCCCTGTGGTTTTGATTTTGTTTCCCTAAAAATTCTACCCCTGTGATTTAGATTTTGATTCACTATAACTTCTACCCTTGTGGTTTTGATTTTGTTTCACTAAAACTTCTACCCCTGTGGTTTTGATTTTGTTTCACTAAAACTTTGAACACGAGTAGAATAAACCAAAGATTACAATTCTATCTATCTGCGTTGCCATAACTACTAAGTTTCAAGTCAAGATGCAACCTTTGTCTTCCTTTATTGCAAGCAGAAAACTGAAGAGTGTTCGATCTTATGTGCTATATATAAACCAATCATTTATACTTGACTTTATTCTGAAATCACCCTGTCTATTTTAGGAAGTAAGAAACATCACTGCCCTCTCCCACGTTACCGGGTACCCCACTGCTGCCTCTGTTTTCCTCTCTATTGCCAACGGTTTTAAGAGGCTCCTGGCCATTGCTGTGGAAACGGACTACACTTTTCCAGAGGCTGAAAAGGTTTTTTAAAAAATATTTATCATTTATTTTAAATAAATAAAATTGACCATCAGTTACATCTGATCGATACTGTCGGTACAGCTGTATACGCGATGTTGTGTATTGTAATATTGTGTTGCCCTGTGTTTGCAACGTTGGATATTGTAATAATGTGTTGCACTGTATATGCAATGTTGGGAATTGTAATAATGTGTTGCTTTTTGTTTACCATTATATGATAGGTTTGAAGAATTTGTTGTAATTTTGCAGACCAAGAAATACTTGAAAGATCTCAGCTGCCGCTCCTTTGGAGAAGAAAAGGAAAAACTAGAGCCAGAGTTGGAGTCTGAAGATAGCATGAGCTTTGGGTTGTTTGACTAATAGGTTGAAAATAAAATCTTACATTCAGATTTTCTCTCTGTTGGTTGTTTAACGAAATGGCAAACGGATACTTAATAAAGAAAAGAAAAGTTTTATTTTGAAAGTTTTCCAAATAAAACAAAATTGTTCATGTATTTTATGGCGGAAATTTCGAAAAAATGCCTTTCTCACAAAGATTGTTTTGGATTTGTGAGACAAGTTAAGTAATTATTAATGTATACTTTATTAGATAGTTTGTATATTATCTATAAAGCCAAACGATGCATTGAACAATAATGTAGGCAGCGGGCGGTTAACTTATCAATATACCATTATCACCTGCATAATGAATTTATGTCTCCCAGTTGATTTGATGTGCATGAGCATGTTCTACGTATAAACATTTTATAAAACGAGGCAAGGTACTGACAAATAAATTAATGATACAAGACAAGGATATCGAGAGTCTCTTTTAAATTTAACATTTCGCTATTTCTTTGGTCGGTATAATGACTTTGTTTGCAAATACAACCTGTCATTAAGTTGAATGTTGACTGTCGTTTTTCATATAAATTGTTAGGCCTTTATTTTCATATTGAATTGTCCACGAATTTTCTCCGTTTACTCGATCATGACAAATTAATTAGGGCACACGGCGGGTGTGACCGGGTCGACAGGGATGTTTACTCATTCAGGTCACCTCATCACACCTCTGATGTTTTCAGTGGATCCCACCGTGTTTTCTTTCTCTGCTCACAATTTGTATTGTTTTGAGCATGTTAACCATTCATTATCTTAATATTTCATATACCAAATATTCATCAATTCAATATGTTCTAATCTTATGACTGACAAGTTAAGACTGAGTTTTCGTTTTATTTGCTGACTCCCTTGATCAAAAGAGTTTTGTCTCTGAACTATGAATAAATATTTGATATCCAAGCTATGATGTCAGAACAATTTTGTTGTTCTAAATGAGACTAATCAAGTTTAAAATTATGGTTTGCCGCCCAAACAAATGAATTCCGTAGCAATATTAAAATGCCACCTATGGAGGCAATAGAAAATAAACTAGATAATGGATAACTGGAGAATATCAGTTATTTATTGATGATACTGTGTATAAAGAGGATGTTACAAAAAGGTGTGACCGGTCGACAGGGTATACTTAATCTTCCATGGCACCTGATCCCTCATCTGAAGTTTTCAGGGGACCGTGATAGCTCTACCCCCAATCTGTGTTAATTATTGGGACTTTTTGACATTAATACTAGCTTTTTGTTATCTTCATATTTCATAAAAGTAATGCATTTGTAAATTAAACAAAACACACGCACACACTCACACACACACAAGCAAACAAAAACATTCGGTTTGAAAAAAGTGCAGAAAACCCCTTGGCATTTGATAAAAATAAAAGATGTAGCAAACCCCGCTTTAAACGGAATTGAAGAGAAACAAACATTCTGAGAGTATTGCATTAGCAACACTAGTTCCCTACCGGCAAGTGTTATCGGGTTCCCATTAAAAATTGAAAATGCCGCAATATATCTGCAAGTGTTTATAAAAAAAAAATGTGGGAAACCCTTAAAGACATATATGGCGTATTTTTGATAAGTTCAGACTTAAAATTAAAAAGATCTTTCTATTTGTTTTATTACTTTATATAAAGATAGAATTTTCCTGTAAATTACACAATTTAAATCAATCGCATTTCATAGATATCAGAAATTAAAATAATAACTGATTTATTTAGCGAGTCCGCAGTTAAGTATCAGACACAGTTTAAAGTCAATTTAACTATAGAAACGTTGGGATATTCAAGTTCAAAATCGGTGAAAATTTTAATTTGAACGTAAATAACAAATATCATGATCATTTACACTCAATCTCGTATTCTTATTTTTTAGCTCAGGTACGCCATATATCGCTTTAAAAAAATTAAAAAGTCGCAAGTCCGTCAAAAAATCAATGAAGCGGAACAAAATGCAAGGGAATCCAATTTTTACATTGAAATATATACGAAAAATCTTTAAAAATCTTCTTCTCAAGAACCACTGGGCCAGAAAAGCTGAAACTTAAGTGGAAGCATCCATTGTTTAAATCATGACTCCCGAGGGTAGGGCGGGACACAATAGGGAATCCAAGTTTTACATTGAAATATATAAGAAAAATCTTTAAAAATCTTCTTTTCAAGAACCACTGGACCAATAAAGCTGAAACTTATTTGGAAGCATCCTGAGGTAGTGTAGATTCTAAATTGTTCAAATTATGACCCCAGGGGGTAGGGCTGGGCCACAATAGGGAATCCAAGTTTTACATTGAAATATATAAGAAAAATCTTTAAAAATCTTCTTCTCAAGAACCAATGGGCCAGAAAAGCTGAAACTTATATGGAAGCATCCTGGGATAGTGTAAATTCTAGATTGTTCAAATCATGACCCCTGGGGGTAGGGCGGGGTCACAATAGGGAATCCAAGTTTTACATTGAAATATATTGGAAAAATCTTTTAAAATCTTCTTCTCAAGAACCACTGGGCCAGAAAAGCTGAAACTTAAGTGGAAGCATCCATTGTTCAAATCATGACCCCGGGGGGTAGGGCGGGACACAATAGGGAATCCAAGTTTTACATTGAAATATATAAGAAAAATCTTTAAAAATCTTCTTTTCAAGAACCACTGGACCAATAAAGCTGAAACTTATTTGGAAGCATCCTGAGGTAGTGTAGATTCTAAATTGTTCAAATCATGACCCCGGGGGTAGGGCGGGGCCACAATAGGTATATTAAAAGGGGGGAAATCTGGTAAAGAACAGCATGGCCAAAGCTACTCAGGTGAGCGATGTGGCCCATGGGCCTCTTGTATAATTTATAATCACTACTTTAAGGTCTGTCCTTTCTCTTTCATCAAAGTCAGACTGGAATGTTCATTTATTATACATTGCTATTACAAGTAATCATATATTATACACTTATTTCATGACTACGAGAGGAACAGTCAAACTGTTGTCCCGATGTAATGGGGAAGACCTGGGAAACTGTTGCCCGAGGCCAAAGGCCTCGGGCAACAGTTTCCCAGGTCTTCCCCATTATCAAGGGACAACAGTTTGACTGTTTCCCAAGTTGTCATGAAATAAGTGTTTTATTACCTAACCTACTATATAATTTGATAAAGTAATGATATAGACATAATAATCAATGGATTTAAAATATTAATCAAATTCTCACAATGATTGATGTAAAATCAGAAAAAAATAATTGGGGTGATATTATCATGTCCAAATAAATTGATGTATACATGTTTTGTTTAGTAAACAACATAATGATGACTTTAGGTTTGAATCAAATGTTTAATGCAAAGATCTATAGTGAGTGAAAGGGTCCTACATTTTTCCCTAATTACCCTCAGAAAAGGTGTTCTTTGCCTCTTCTTTCAAGTGATATTTAATTGAATATATATTTACATGGGTATCGGGATTACTTTTGAAATGATAATTTCAAATTGAATGCCATGACAATGCTTCAATTTATACATAAATGTAATTCAATATTATAGCTGTAAAGTACGGGAAATTAATTGTGACGTCATAATGGATCAGTTCAGCCATGCAACAGTTCATTCTGTGACCGGGTAAACAGTTTGACTGTTTCATGATTTGCAAAAACATTAAAGGGAATCAGGAAACAGTTCAAAATGCCAAATTACATGATGTTGACTTGAGCTGGACCATGACTTTAAAATGCTTCCTTTAATGAATATAATCTCTAAAGTTCTTAAAAATTTGTTAAATCCAAAGCTTGTTTAAATATTTCCTTGATGTTGACTTGAGTTGGACCATGACTTTCAAATGCTGCCTTTAATGAATATAATCTCTAAGGTTCTTAAAAATGTGTTAAATCCAAATCTTGTTTAAATATTTCCTTGAAAGGGAGGGAGGAAATGTGATGGTCTTGAATGGGATAAAAACTCAAACTTTCTGTACCAATGTTCTAATAACTGCATTTTCTGATCCAGACAGGGCAGCTGTGAGTGAATCTTCTGACTGGTACATTCCCTTCCTCTTTATAAAAGAATCTTTGCCCAGAATCCTGGTCATGGCATCAATTTAACTAAGGGGAAGATAATAGACCAGAATGTTTATCTGCATTCTCTTAACTCTAAACAGATGTTTTACTAAAAAGCAATATTTTCTGACAAGCTTAAACTTATTTGACTATCTCCCATAGTTAAGCATCTTTGTTACATAAGTCTTGCTTTTAATCCAAATATGTGAAACTTTTAACATTTATTTTTCAATGCTAACAGAAAGCCCCAAAAAAACTTTTGGGATAATACCGAAAAATAACTGGAAAGATAAGGTCAATATCAAGAGTCCAGATAGATAGTCCTTATTTTTGGCTTTTGAATGTCTTGAAATCGTTGCTGAGTTTTTTCCTTTGAAACTCAATGAGAAAAGATTGACTTGTGTAGTGGCTTTACAAAACAAATGTATATTCTCTTAACACGTTCTGTCTAATGTATGTATGTTTATCAGGGATTTCTTTTTTGGTGTAAATCTTGTGTGTCAATTCCTTCCCAACATAAATTTCTCTTATGCTAATTTACCTTGTCATCACAAGAAAAAAAATGGGTTCTGAAAGCAAAACAAACAAAATAATAACAAATGACCAAAAAAAAACAGAAAATAAAAAAACAAAACAATGAAAGAATACAATACACCACCATAATCTCTGCCAAAATATGGCTGAAATATTGCTGACTCAGTTGTAAAACAACAATAATGAATCAATCTATTGCTTAAATAAAGGTTTTGCTTTGTATTAGAGTGCTGTGATATTAAGTAATGCCAATTTGTTTCAATTTACAGAGAAAAACTAATGAGAGCATAAGCAGTGTTCTGCAGAAACTAAACTTTGAAGAATATGCTCTACAGTTCAGAGAATTTGCCTACTGTTGTGAGGTATTTTCTTAGAAACAATATTTATGCATCAAGATGCAAGTACTTTTTCTATACATAGAAAAAAAAATGCTTTCGATTAACTAAGACATGTTTGAGAAAGAATAAAAAGTACGCGTAACACCAGACTGTCTGCTTGTAAATTCTGAGGTTGACCTAAAGTAACACCAGGCAGTCTGCTTGTAAATTCTGAGGTTGACCTCAGTCCCTTGATTATCACTTTGACAATTTAATTTAAAAGTAGACAAGAATAATTTTGTTTAATTTCAAAAATTTAAGAGTTTTTTTGATTGCTATATATACTTAATAATGACATAATTTTTAAAATCAGTTTTACAGACTCCTTGTGAAGCATAAACTCCACAGAATCAGTGGGACTGTACAGAAACACGTATTTGGTATTCTGGAGCAAATGACAAACGCTGGTACGGAATTCTTATGCAGTTATTTTACTTGTACAAATTTATGTAAAATAAAAACACACTTAAAACAGTTTACATAAACACTTTACAGCACCATCAGATGCAGGGGACAAGTAATCAGCCCATTCTATTCTTCATTGATGTAATTATTATGTAAATGGAAAAAAAAACAAGTATGATTAAAAACTTTTCTCCATTAATTCAGTTTTTCAGGGCAAGCACCACAACACAACCGATATCTGTTCCTCATACCTGCATTTCTTAATATTGTTTTGTAGTTGTTCTTGAAAACTCTAAAAATGACAACAGAAATAATTATTATTTCATATATTTCTAGCCATATCAATGGAACTGTTTATACCGCCACTGAAACACACCCTTAAGGAAGTGTTGGACTGTATGAATGATAATGAACATGCGATGATAGGAAGTAAAGCTTTGAGGAGGAAACATCATGATCTCATCAGCAACTGTCTGGTCAGGATATCAAGGTTCCAGTATACACAGGTAAGATTGTCACAACAACTGTCTGGTCAGGGTATCAAGGTTCCAGTATACACAGGTAAGATTGTCACAACAACTGTCTGGTCAGAATATCAAGGTTCCAGTATACACAGGTATAGCATCTGTCTGGTCAGGATATCAAGGTTCCAGTATACACAGGTAAGATTGTCACAAGAACTGTCTGGTCAGGATATCAAGGTTCCAGTATTCACAGGTAAGATTGTCATAACATCTGTCTGGTCAGGATATCAAGGTTCCAGTATACACAGGTAAGATTGTCACAACAACTGTCTGGTCAGGATATCAAGGTTCCAGTATACACAGGTAAGATTGTCACAACAACTGTCTGGTCAGGATATCAAGGTTCCAGTATTCACGGGTAAGATTGTCACAACAACTGTCTGGTCAGGATATCAAGGTTCCAGTATATACAGGCAAGATTGTCACAACAACTGTCTGGTCAGGATATCAAGGTTCCAGTATTCAAGGGTAAGATTGTCACAACATATGTCTGGTCAGGATATCAAGGTTCCAGTATACACAGGTAAGATTGTCAACAACAACTGTCTGGTCAGGATATCAAGGTTCCAGTATACACAGGTAAGATTGTCACAACAACTGTCTGGTCAGAATATCAAGGTTCCAGTATACACAGGTAAGGTTGTCATCAGCAACTGTTTGGTCAGGATATCAAGGTTCAGTATACACAGGTAAGATTGTCATAACATCTGTCTGGTCAGGATATCAAGGTTCCAGTATACACAGGTAAGATTGTCACAACAACTGTCTGGTCAGGATATCAAGGTCCCAGTATACACAGGTAAGATTGTCACAACAACTGTCTGGTCAGGATATCAAGGTTCCAGTATACACAGGCAAGATTGTCATAACATCTGTCTGGTCAGGATATCAAGGTTCCAGTATTCAAGGGTAAGATTGTCACAACATATGTCTGGTCAGGATATCAAAGTTCCAGTATACACAGGCAAGATTGTCACAACAATTGTCTGGTCAGGATATCAAGGTTCCAGTATTCAAGGGTAAGATTGTCATAACATATGTCTGGTCAGGATATCAAGGTTCCAGTATACACAGGTAAGATTGTCAACAACAACTGTCTGGTCAGGATATCAAGGTTCCAGTATACACAGGTAAGATTGTCACAACAACTGTCTGGTCAGAATATCAAGGTTCCAGTATACACAGGTAAGGTTGTCATCAGCAACTGTCTGGTCAGGATATCAAGGTTCTAGTATACACAGGTAAGATTGTCAACAACAACTGTTTGGTCATAATATCAAGGTTCCATTATATAGAGGTAAAATTGTCAACAACAACTGTCTGGTCAGAATATCAAGGTTCCAGTATACACATGTAAAATAGTCAACAACAACTGTTTGGTCAGGATATCAAGGTTCCATTATACACAGGTAAGATTGTCACAACAATTTTCTGGTCAGAATAGCAAGGTTCTAGTGTACACAGGTAAATCTCTTTTGCTTTTTAGCTCATCTGAGCTGAAAGCTCAGGTGAGCTTTTCTGACCACCCGTTGTCCATCATCTGTCCATCTGTCTGTCCTCTGTTAAGTTTTCACATTTTCAACTTCTCAAGAACCACTGGGCCAATTTTAACCAAACTTAGTACAAAGCATCCTTGGGTAAAGGGGAGTTTAAATTGTTAAAATGAAGGGCCAAGCCCCCTTCAAAGGGGAGATAATCAAGAAAAGACAAAAATTGGATGGGGTCATAAAAAATTTCCTTCTCAAGAACCACTGGGCCAGAAAAGCTGAAACTTATGTGGAAGCATCCTGGGGTAGTGTAGATTCTAAATTGTTCAAATCATGACCCTCAGGGGTAGGGAGGGGCCACAATAGGGAATCCAAGTTTTACATTGAAATATGCAGAAAAAAACCTTAAAAATCTTCTTCTTAAGAACAATTGGGCCAGAAAGGCTGAAACTTATGTGGAAGCATCCTGGGGTAATTTAGATTCTAAATTGTTCAAATCATGACCCCCGAGGGTAGGGCGGGGCCACAATAGGGAATCCAAGTTTTACATTGAAATATGCAGAAAAAATCTTAAAAAATCTTCTTTTCAAGAACCACTGGGCCAGAAAAGTTGAAACTTATGTGGAAGCATCCTGAACTAGTGTAGATTCTAAATTGTTTAAATCATGACCCCCGGGGGTAGGGCGGGGCCACAATAGGGAATCCAAGTTTTACATTGAAATATATAAGAAAAATCTTTAAAAATCTTCTTCTCAAGAACCAATGGGCCAGAAAAGCTGAAACTTATATGGAAGCATCCTGGGATAGTGTAGATTCTAGATTGTTCAAATCATGACCCCTGGGGGTAGGGCGGGGTCACAATAGGGAATCCAAGTTTTACATTGAAATATATAGGAAAAATCTTTTAAAATCTTCTTAAGAACCACTGGGCCAGAAAAAACTGAAACTTATGTGGAAGCATTCTGGGGTAGTAGATTTTAAATTTTTCAAATCGTGACCCCTGGGGATAGGGCGGGACCACAATGAGTACTAAAGGGGGGAAATCAGGTGAAAAACAGCAAGGCCAAAGTTACTCAGGTGAGAGCGTTGTGACCCATGGGCCTCTTGTGTTGTCATTGCAATTTAACAACACAGTTTAAGTTTAACATCTTTTTATGATTACTAAATGCAGGCTTTAATTTATTTTATAAATTCTTAACCCTGATTTGTTACAGAGAGAAGATGATGGAAACCTCTGTCTCCTTGATTTACCCAAGGAGTGCCTCATCAGCATAATGAAGAAACTGGATCGACCCCGGGACATTGTTAATGTGGCCTTGACCTGTTCCACCCTGGAGGTCATTGCTATGGATAATGCAGTTTGGGAATCAATGTGTCTCTACCACTTCAATGACAAGGCCATGAGTGATTATATCAGCCATATTGAGTACTACAGTGTGGACTGGCTGGATGTCTTCAAATTTTGCAGCAAGTAAGTTTAAGTGGTCATGTGACTCAATGTTAAAATTGTCATGTGACTTATTGTTAAAGTGTTCATGTGACTTTTAGTTAATGTGGTCATATGACATAGTTAAAGTGGTCATGTGACTTATTGTAAGTTAAAAATAAAATATGCATAAAATATTACTCTGTGTTAAAAAAAACACTTTTGATCATAATTTTTTTGTGTCTAGGTACATTATATATTATAATTATTTGGAGTTTACACCATACATATTACCTATGAAAAGACTGTAACTTGTTTCAATGAATTATCATTCAAAGAGTTGTGATAGTGTAAAGAATCAATGTTCTGTACTCTGCCAGCATTTGCTGGAAACAGTTTGAGAAAACCTAAAAAAGAAAAAAAATAATTAATTAGATTTGAATTGAACAGGAAATTGAAAGTTTTGAAGAGGATTTATGGAGATGAGCTTGTGGTGTGTGACAACTGTAGAGGAGTGTTTTGGAGGGTAAGATATCATGTCTGTAATGAGATAATACATCATGTTACAAATCTTACAAATGATGATTTATAATACAGGAAAAAGAAAATCTTACTAGATAAAGTATACACATTGAATACTTGTACTTAAAGAATAATGATGATTTGGCATCCATGTTGTAAATGTATGTCTGGCTGGAAGTATTTTGATCATTATGATAAATTATGATGATAAATCTTATGAATATGAAATAAATAATTGGATTAAAAATGAAATGTAGCTGTTCCATGTATAGAAATTTTTTCTGTACTCTTAACATGTATTTGTTAAGCAGTGACTTTTGTATTGTCTTCCCAGGTGGTCGGCCATGACTGTTTAAACAAGGAAGGAATTCCATCAAACACCCTCCTGACTCCGTCCGATTTTCTAGATCTGCTAAATCTATAGCTATATGTGTGATACTTACATAAAGACTAACACCTGAGGAGGTGACAGGTGTATACATATCTCCTTGAAACTTTAAATATGGCAACACTGACTATGGTAACTTATTTTTTATTCATTTTGATTTTGCTGTATTTTTGCTTCTATGGTCTTTGCCTTGAATGATGTTATTAATATATAGACACTTTTGATAGAATAATTTTTGCATTTGTATTGAATTTTTAAGTTCACATAGTGAACACATTTTTGTCATTTTTTTATAATTGCAGAAATATTTATTGATTATTCACAATAGTTGGGTCAAAGGTGAAAGTTTTCATCCAATGAATTTAACACCTGTTTGTCTATATTTACATGTATACCATTTAACATAAAGATGTCCATTTTTTGAGCATTTCTAAATAAATTTTCTGAAAGTATATTTATACCTCCCTTCGAAGAAAGGAGGGCATATTGCTTTGCTGCTGTCTGTCGGTCGGTCTGTCTGTCAGTCCACCAACAGTTTCCATTCGTTTTCTTTGCAGAGGTTGCACATACTGAAATGAAATTTGATATACTGATTTATCATAAGAATATCTAGGTCAAGTTCTGTTTTGGGTATGATCGAGGTATTTTTGACAAAATTATGCCCCATGAACTTAGAAAAATTCCAATTATTTGCAGTTTCTGTTCATTTTCTTTGCAGAGGTTGCATATACTTAAAGGAAATTTAGTATACAGATTTATCATAAGAATATATAGGTCAAGGTCCGTTTTGGGTAAGATCGAGGTATTTTTGACAGAGATATGCTTCTTGGACTTAGAAAAATTCCAATTATTTGCAGTTTCCATTCATTTTCTTCGCAGAGGTTGCACATACTGAAATGAAATTTAATATACAGATTTATCATAAAAATATCTAGATCAAGTTCTGTTTTGGGTATGACCGAGCAATTTTTGACAGAGTTATGCCCCTTGGAATTATTTTTTTTTTTGGGGGGGGGGGGCATAAGTGTTTCACAAACATCTCTTGTTTATATTTGTTTCGATGTGTGTGAGATATATATATATATATATATTTTTATCAGACATTTTATTTTCATGGGACTTTCTGTATTATAGGTACAATGTACCAATTGTTAATTCATGTTTAACATTATCTAAGAAAAAAAAATTACAAAACTAAAAAATAAAATATGTTAACATTTATAAGCAGTCCATTGTGTAACAGCAGTTAACTGATTTGTACATATTGGCCACTGTAGTTGCGTTTGTTTTTGTTTGAGTTATAAAAAAATTTCAGTGCTTATTAGTTAATTTTAATGTATAAAAAAGATGTTATGACAAAATAATATACTCAAATTACTTGACTAATCAAGAACAAAAGGAGAAGTTTTGCAAGGTCAGTGTTATTTGTGTGTGTGTTGGGGGGATGCAATCATTTTAGGATATACATTTTTATGAAATGAAATGGCACAATCTGGGTATTTTTTGCCTGCTCTCCCCCTTTTTATGGCAACCAGTAAACCACCATGTTTTTCTTTTATAATTTCAACCTTTTCTCCTATTGAAGTAAACTTAAAACAAGTCCTACAGGGACATGTCATATGATATTAATTTATACTTAGAATTGATAATAAATGATATGATTAAGTGTAAGTGGACAATTCTGCATGATCCATAAATGGTATTCAGTGTATAATGAAAGGATATTGAACAATTTTGAATCATTTATCTAGTAATTATATATTTCAAGATAACAAAGAGAGTGAAATAAACCAAATTAACATGACTGATAACATATGAGAAGCTGGTCATTTTGCACCTTACAAGTTTTCAAAGAGTTACCTGCCCTTAATGAAAAGAAGAAAATTTTAATTTTGTCAAAATACCTGTGGTAATTGATTCATTTTATTTTACATTTTAATAAAGAGAGACTTTGTGCATATTTTCGCCAAAAGAGTTCAAATTTCTTCCTACAATTATCTTAATAAAACATGCGCTGCTCATAGATTCAAGATGGATTAATTGGACAATAGTCAAAATTTTCTCCATTCCTTTGGTGGAGTACCAGTATTTTTATTTGATAACACCTTCAAAATGCTACGATGAATGAAAAAAAAAAATCGGACTTCTTATTTATTAGGTACAAAATATGATCATTATGCATTGAATACTTATAATAAAACGTAGAGAAAGTACCTAATGATAACAAAGTCACTAAAGGTTAGGATAGGCACCAACTCAATTAAATCTATGACTGCATACAGCAGATTTATTGGACAAGAGATGATAAGGGACAACTAACAACTAAATTATATGACAAACAAGATCACTTCAGCTTTTCCATTGTCAACTTTTCTTATTTATGTAATAATATCCCGCTCTCACCTGCATATGGTGTTTACATTTCCCAACTTTTTTGATTCTCAAGAGCATGCTCCGAGTATGATCGGTTTTAAAATCGAGGCCAGCGTCTGACAGATAAGTTGATGTTACAGAGATTTCATAAACCTTGTATAAATTCAGCAATTCGTAAATACTATGGTCGTTATAATGATCTTATTAGCAAATATAGCTTATTATTGGCGGCATTTTGGCTGACGGTGTTTCATAAAATTGTTAAGCCTGAATTTGAAAAGGGACTGATCCGTCCACTAAATCAATACATAAGGCTCACGGCAGGCGTGACCGGTCAACAGGGGATGTTTTCTCCTCATAGACACCTGATCCCGCCTCTGGAATTTCCAGGGGTTCATGTTTTGTGCCCTGTTCACAGATTTGTATTGTTTATAGATTTTTTGAGATCCTCGTTTTTTATCTACACCTGTTCATTGTATGTGTAACGACTAAAGGTGACCCCCGGTCAATATTGCACAGACCTATATGTATTTCCAACAATTCTATATGCGTATCTATGTAAATAAAAAAAAATTTCAGTGCAGGGTTGGCACAATTCAGGTAATTTTAATACAGCAAACTAAAAGATATATAGTATTAAACGGATTCTTGTCTGTAATTTTGCAAATCCGTTTACAAGTCCAACGAGATCATTGAGGTCCGAGATCATTGATATCGGTGCCTGTATTTAGAAATCTACAGACACGTCTTTCCAGTCCTGGGTCTGTGTCTTCAATAACGTCAATTTCTAACACGGATCTGTAGGTCTTCTGATTTACTGCAAAAAGATTAAAGAGCTAAAGCCACGAACCATCAAATTTGGCCCTGTGTTTTTCACAAAAATAAAGTTTTGATTCAACAAGAGTCCTATACATTAAATGTTAGAGGACAACATACTTATTTTCCATACGTAACTTATTTTGTTAAATAATGCGCCATTAAGCACGTGCGACGGTTGGAACATGCGATGGTGTGATAAAAGCGTTAAAAAATGCCGATTTTTCGACAGATTTTTCCAAAGTTAGTTGTGGCCACA
Organism: Saccostrea echinata; assembly: GCF_033153115.1. NCBI lineage: Eukaryota > Metazoa > Mollusca > Bivalvia > Ostreida > Ostreidae > Saccostrea > Saccostrea echinata. Next base: position 2,806,325 of record NW_026889800.1, read on the forward strand.
GTCAAGAACAACTTTTATACTTAACATAGATATAGATATTGCCGATACAAATCTTTATGCTTATCATCGTTGTTGTTCGTGGGTGTGGCCAATATGAAATTTGATTTTATATTTAAATTTTGATGCATCAAATAATCACTAATTTGTGAATCAATCGTTAACATTTAATTCATACAAAAATAAAAAATTATAAATTTCACAAAATATGCGAAAAAAGCAATTTATTGTTCGTTTAAAACGCTTATTGTGGAAAAAAAACCTCAAGAATAAACATTTTCTAAAACAAATATCTTGCAAAACATTTTTTTATTGTGAATACATGTAGGTCCATTATATATGACGTTACTAATAATACGTCAGTTATGACGTCATAAAGGCTCTAAACTATTTGGAATGTTGCTGAAAAGTTTTTATGCTCTGGGATGCTGTCATTATTTGTATGATTTAAGCCCAACTGGATGATACCATCAGATTATTAATTATCAGAAATTCACGCCAAATTGTTTTCTTTACTGCCCTTAACACACCCACCCCACCCCCACCCCCACAATGCCTGCTATTTTAAAGCTGTTATTAGACCTACAATTTTATATTTAAGCATTTTTTTAAATATATATTTATTTTTATTTATTTATTTTTGATATTCTTGCGACAAGTTTAATAATGTTTTGCGTGTTAACAGACATGACTCAAATTGTAAACAAATTAAAAGAGAATGTAGCAAAGATATCACGCTAGACCTCTGTGAAACAAACGAAATAATAAAAACATAGCTTGCTGTGCAAAGTGAAAATTTTAAAAAAAAAAAGGAATTAAAAAACGCATTTGGATAATCATCTACATTTCGGCTAAACAGAATCTAGGTCACGTTCGCGGGTTCATCAAGTGCAAGTGTTTTGACGAAACCCGATATCGATACACACATGCATATATACTATATATTCTTTTGTACCAGCATATATAAGCTATCGATATAATAACTGTATATTTTAAAAAATCCTCTGAGATGATTCTTATGCATGTAACACAAAAGGGTGAATTTCCATCCTGCTTCAAAAGCATATATATTTTTCAATATGTCTGCATTTAATAAATTCGAAGAGAGGATATTGATGATGCATGTGTACATATAACACATAAGTGATTTTGTCATCATTTGTGAAACATAATTCAGTTACACCCCAGTGAGCAAAAATGCATAAAAAATATCAGAGTATGTTTTATAAATCCAGTATAAAATGTTTATGCATCTTTTACTGTGCTCCAAATATTTTATTGTTACTATCACAATATAAATAATTTATGCTTCTGATCGTCAGATAGTTGGGGGTAGTGGTTTTAAATCTATTTAGACAAAATAAAGAATAGAAATAAATAAAATAAAGTACACTACATATAAATTACTCTTAAGTTTTTTTTATCTGCCACCATTTCTTTATTGCGACTGTAAGTATGCAGTTTTGTTTTATCTAAGAATTCAGCACCATGAAATCTCATAGAGAGAGAAAGAGAGAGAGAGATTCCTTAAAATGTTTTTAAAACTCAAAACAATAAACCAAGAATATATTCTTTGAAACGTATGGGCGTAAGTTGTTTATAGCTGGTTATTTATACCCAATGAAGAAGATTTTTTTTTTATAATACATGAAATAATAATATTTTTTAAATCTATTGTCAGCTTATTCTGGTATAGTACACTTGTACCTCCTTCCTCAGTATTAATTAATTATTAGTATCATGATATGTAAAAAGGACTTGGTGGGGGGTGGGGGGGGTGGGGGTGGGGGGTAGATCCAAGATTTCCAGTTGAGGTTGAAAAAAAGGGGGGGTCACAAACTAATGACAGCAAAACTTGCAATTAATGTAATTATTTAAAGTTTAATCCCATAAGTTGTCTTGAATTTAAATTTCTTTATTGTTTATTAATTGAAATCAATCTAGAAATTGAAAATTGCTTTATACTTTCCTACTCCTCTCATTTTTTTTTCTCAGTGAGAAGGGGAGGGGTGCCTGGTGCGGCGCCACCACTGTGTACAAAAACTATTTCATAAAGAAAACTGAAAAGAAAATATAGGGACAGCTCTTATTGTTTCTGAGGGTGTTACCTTTTTAAGCAAGATTTTGTTGAATAAAATCAATCTTGCGCTGATTGCAGGACAATAAGACAAGGATAAATGAACACCCGTACATGTCTTTCACTTATGACTGTGACCCACATCATGGCCGTAGGAACCGGAAGGGGGGTGATAATTTTGCCGATATATAGATTACTATCATAAACATAGATACTATATGCTTGTGCCCCTCAATAAAAACGTCTGATGACCTTTTTTTTTTTTTTTTTTTGCTTGTCAGGAAATTTTTGGTAGTGCCTCCTCAACTGTCAACTGAAAATGTATGGCTGAGCCCCCCCCCCCCCCCCCCCAAATGAATTTGCTTCCTACGGGCCTGCACATATCAGCAATATAAATGCAGCTCTACTCTTTTTATAAACCATAAAAACCATTATGTGCAATGAAATCGAAAGTAGGAATTTTACACTATAGTTACGTATGCTAAAAACGAATAATAATTATGTACATTTACATGAAAAATAATCATATAATTTTCGCAGATTTCTATCTTTACAAATTCCTTGCAATTAAGATATTTGGGAGAGAAATATTCGAATATTTTGCAAGAGAAGGGGGGGTTCTAGCAAATATCGATAAATATAAAATAATGAACAGGGCTGATTTATTTTCTGCTTTAGCCTTAAATTAGTGATTTTTAACAGGTTTATCTTTTTTTTAAGAATATTTTTTTGGAAATGTATTCCATATTTTTCCAAAGAAACTCACATTTAGGGCGACAATGTTTTGATGAGTTTTGTTTGCTTAATAAACCATTCTGATAAGTTGCGACACCCCTTTTCAATTAATCTATGTCTCTGTTTCGAAAACGACGTTCAAAATATTGTTACAAATGAATATAAAGGGATTAGAAACAAGTCTTTCCAACTTTTTACTTCCTCCCTTTTTCCAAATCATTTAGAACTTTTATATGTTAAAATACTCGCAAGTTAAGGATCTAAGAATTTCGCATTAAAAGTCTATTTCCATTTAAACAAATTTTTTTGCAATTACTTCTATCCATTTATTGAATTACATTGTAGTTCTTCAGTTTAGAAACATTCGTTTTAAGATCATTTCAGGTATCTCGTTTTTTTTTTTCGGACTGCCCTCTTCCCCACTTTGAAAAACAAACTTCGTGCCTGGACGCGCATTCCAAAGATCAGATTTGCAGGCGTGTAGGGAAAAGTCCGGAAAACTAAGTTGGACAGGCTATCGTCATTTGAAGCAAGTCGTATGTTTTTTTTAATGATGTTCAATACTCAATACTTACATGTAATTAGGAGCGATGCATCGCACAAAAATGTGTTCAAGGGATAGAAATACAATGTTCCTTCTTAAAAATTATATTAGCATAGGGACCAGGTAGAGTGAAAACTTTCCGAGACAGTAACACAGATTATTTTTACTGTACATGTATCTATAAATTTCAATCAGTTAAACACGCAGTTGCCATCAAGACTGCGATGTGAAATCAATTTCCAACTGTCCTTAATTGTCTTAAATTAATTATGAAGTTTATTAGTAAGATAATAAATATCTATCCCAATTAATACTAGTTTTAATTCAAAGTCACATATGTAAAATCGCTCAAGGTAATTTTTCCGCCCTACGACGTTACGTTTCAAAAAATGACGTTCTACTAGCATTTTTCTTTTAAAACACCGTCATACTTCAAACTCTCTTTTTCCAAAAATATAATCGATATCGAAAAAAGAAAAACGGCGAAGAAAAGCTAAAAGTCTACACTATCAATTGACAAAACCCCGTTACTTTTTGAGACAGGGCCATTTTTGATGGTTCGTGGCTCTTGCTCTTTGAATGAATTCAATTTTTTATCGTAATATTTTTTACGAAACAGAGGAAGATTGTGGAAGCAATGATTTTAAATCGTTACGGATATCTATGATACCAATGTTGCCTTGATAAAAACTTACTGAGAGATTTTTTTTTTTTTTTACATACTTAACGTTACACAGGTCTACATGCTATCAGATTTTGGAATGGTTTATTTTGTTTTTGATAATCATTGAATCAGAAAAAACTATACTGACTCTACTTTTATGTTTTATGTTCAAGTAAAACAATGATTTATTGTAAATACTCCATTGAATAATTCTTTTGTACAAATCTGTGTAATTTGTGCACATGTACATAATGTAGGAATATCAAATTATACAACAATTAAAAACAAGTTTTCAATTTACTGAGATATGTTTACTTTAGGGTAGGTAATCAGTGGCAGAAGTGCTTGCTAAATTTTTGCTTTTAATATAAACTTTCATATGGATAGATAAAAAAAATTGCAATTTGAATGCGACACGTACCAAATACAGTTTGACAGCACTTTTATAATGTTTTATATATTACTGTATATGAGCATTACTTTGATAATATATTTTTTTTAAATTGCTATTTACTATAAACTATATACTTCAAAAGTTACTTGGAAGAGTCAAATAATATAAAAATCAGTAGTAGCTATTGGACTGTACATTTTACCTTGGAAAATATGACGTCACAGCTAAATATTTTTATCCTCTATATTATAAGAACTTGAGTAAGGAGATTCTGTCAAATACGTACATAAGGATTCCAGGCTGACTGGTAGTTTTATTGGTGTAGGAAAGAGACTAAATGCTGCTTTCAAATATGGTGAATTTCTTCGACTGACTTTTGTGCCGCAACATAAACACACATCTACAAATAAAACAAAAGAATATATCATAAACCTTGTTAACAATATGGAAAAATCTTGAAACACAAGTAATTTATTATTATAGTTACTTTGTTTTTGTTTTTGGAGATAAAGTAAAAACAAATAGCAGACTAAAACTGCAGCCACCGCTGAGGCGAAGATCCGTCCTGCAATGGTTGAGAACAACACGCCAAAGAGGAAGGGTAAGAGCTCCTGTAAAAAAGCAGTTTTTTTAACTTTGGTTCAAAATGTATATTCAAAAATGTTTTTAAAAATCCAAATATGAAGTGTCTTTTGTTAATTTTGTGATATATTTCTATTTTACTATATTTAAAGAAAGTAAATCATGGAATAACTGCATTCTTGTTTGTAATTTGCGACCATCAATGCTGATTAACGGTTGCAAACTGAGTTTTCATCGGCGATGCGTTATTTCATTGTAATGCAATTTTTGTATTTTGTTGAATATTTTCATCTTATTTTGTGTTTATGCCATATTCAAAGATTAGTAATTTATTTGAAGTTTTTACGAGATCGATCAATGTTGGTTATCTTTACTCTTTTTCATTTGTATAGTTTTGCTTTGTTGTTGGAATATTATTAATACGTCATGGAATGTTTATGCATGACATTGTGTTGGAATGCGAAATTATAATAACATATTTTCAAATAATTGTACCTATATTCACAAAAATGTACATATCTTCAAATAATCGAACCTATCTCCAAATTATTGAACCTATCTTCAAATACTTTGAAGATAGGTACAATTGAATTAAAGAAAAGTCTAAATGAATTTAAAATGGGTATAAATAATTTTATCTATCATTAAATAATTGAACCTACATTTTTGTAGTTATAGGTTCAAATGAATTAAACCTATCTATAATTCCATTATAAACAGGTTCAATTCAATTACAGATAGGTTCAATTGAATTATACTTATCTTTAATTTAATTGAAGATAGGTACAATTGATTTAAAGATGGGTTAATATTAGTACATCTCCACATAGGATTAAAAGATAGATAAAAATAAATTATACCTAGGTTCAATTTAATGCCACTTATCTTAATTTAAATTTATTTTCAATTCATGGTATTTGTACCTACCTTTAATTCAATTATAACTATCTTCAATCAATTGTACCTATCTTCAAATGAGTTAAAAGATAGAAATAGTTAAATTAAACCTTTCTTCAACTCATTTGGAGATAGGTACATCTGATTTGAAGATAGAAGATACAATTATTTGAAGATGGGTAAAAAAAAATTGTACCTATATCTTCAAATAATTGAACTTCAAATATTTTGAGGAGAGGTCTTCATGAATTAAAGGTAGGTCTTCATGAAATAAAAATAGGTATAAATAATTACACCTATCTCAATATTTGAACCTAGGTTAAAATGAATTACACCTATCTTTAATTGCATTACAGATAGGTTTAAATCAATTACAGAAAGGTTCAATGGAATTATACCTACAATGTATCTTTGATTTGATATGGAGAAAGGTATAATTGATATATATATATATATATATATATATATATATATATATATATATATATATATATATATATATATATATATATATATATATATATATATATATATATATATATATATATATATATATATATATATATATATATATATCTTGTGTGATATATAGAAATCATCTTACCTCGACTTCCATAAACTGATAAACAAACATCTATCAATTTTAATAACGTTTAAATAATTTGCTAGGATATATAAATTAATTTGAAAACATATCCGTGTTCATTTCCGAAGTAAGAGGCCATTGAGGTGAATGGAAAGTCTAGTTTATGTATACACAGATTTTATCAGCTGTAATATACAGGATTATACAGTAGCATGAAAATGTATTACTTCATTTAATTTACTAAAAAAAAACAAAAATACCCCACTCCCCCCAAAAGGACACTGTAAATAAAAATTAAACAAAATGTAATAAAACTAAGTAAATAAATAAAATAAAAAAACAACAACAAAGGACTGATCTCTAAAAAAAAAATGTGCATGCTTATTTTACTCTTTGCACTGATTTAAAATGAAAAAAAAGTGATCGATCTCAAAAATGTATCTACAATGAAATATATATAGAGATAACGAACAATATTCAAGCTCAAAAGTCCATTAAACAATACAAAATAGGAGCAGAGCAAACACGGACCTCTAAACATCAGAGGTGGGATCAGGTGCCATGGAGGAGTGAGCATCCACTGCCGACCGGTCACACCCGCCGTGTGCTCCTTGTCATGATCAGGAAATAACGAGAAAATCCGTCGACAATTCAGTGTGTAAATAATGGCCTAACAATTAGTATGAAGAAACGTCAGTCAGCATTTGATACAATGATAAATTGTATTTGCTGACAAGGTCATTATATCGACCATAGAACTTACGAAATGATGACTTTAAACGAGATTGCTTATATTCTTTTTTCGTCAACTTGTTTGTCATTAACTTACCTCGTTTTAGAAAATGTACATACGTAGAGCATGCTCTTGCGTATCGAATCAACTGAAAGATATAAACCCCGTATGCAGGTGATGAAGGTATATTGCTGCATAAGTAAGGGAAACTGACGATTGAAAAGTTAAAGTCATCACGTTTATCATAAAGCTTGGTTGTTAGATTACCATTAACGTCTTTTTCAAGTAAAATATCCAAATATGAAACAGATGTGTCAGACTCTGTGATATCTTTTATACAACCAATACATATCTCCTCCTAGGCACCTAATCCCAGCTCTGAAGGGTCCGAGTTTATGCCCTCTTCACAGATTTGTATTATTTATAATTTTTTGAGATCGGTCACTGCTCGTTTTCTTTACCTTTTACATCTAAGAACAGAGCAAAAACACCGACCCCCGGCATTTCCAGATGCGAGAAGTGATATATTTTAAATATTAAGATTTTCTTTTAAAATATTCATTTCGTCTTACATGTATCTTTTAACTGTTTTCAGCTATTCTGTAATGCAGGACATCTGCTATAGAAAAAAGAAATAAAACGTCTCCTTGAAAAAGAACATTTTTTTTTATTTTTTAATACAAAATCTGCAAACAGGTTTTCCCGTCTTGGAATCTGTTTCTTCAGTGATATCTAATTCCAGTACTGATCTGTAGGTCTGGGGGATTACTACAATAAAAGGCAATATAATGAGGAATTTTACATAATTAATTAATTTACATATAGAACAAGTACAACATGATCATTTCAACATTAATAAATTCGTAGCTGAATATTTCTTTGTACGTCCGTGATTAAGAACCATAACTCAATGCTTTAAAACTTTTCAATTTCAGTTCCCCAGGATATTCCGGTTACTATTATACATGTATGAAATATATGGAGATAACGAACAGTATTCAAGCTCAAAAGTCCATTAAACAATACAAAATAGGAGCAGAGCAAACACGGACCTCTAAACATCAGAGGTGGGATCAGGTGCCATGGAGGAGTGAGCATCCACTGCCGACCGGTCACACCCGCCGTGTGCTCCTTGTCATGATCGGGAAATAACGGAAAAATCCGTCGACAATTCAGTGTGTAAATAATGGCCTAACAATTAGTATGAAGAAACGTCAGTCAGCATTTGACTCAATGATAAATTGTATTTGCTGACAAGGTCATTATATCGACCATAGAACTTACGAAATGATGACTTTAAACGAGACAGCTGATATTCTTGTTTCATCAACTTGTTTGTCAATAATTTACCTCGTTTTAGAAATTGTTCATACGTAGAGCATGCTCTTGCGTATCGAATCAACTGAGAGATATATACCCCGTATGCAGGTGATGAAGGTATATTGCTGCATAAGTAAGGGAAGTTGACGATTGAAAAGTTAAAGTCATCACGTTTATCATAAAGCTTGGTTGTTAGATTACCATTAACGTCTTTTTCAAGTAAAATATCCAAATATGAAACAGATGTGTCAGACTCTGTGGTATCTTTTATTTCAAGCTCACCAGGATATATCGTATCGACATAAGAATGAAAATAGCCATTGTTAATTGACAATACATCGTCGATATATCTAAATGTCGAGTTGAAGGCCACAGCAAGTGTCTTCTTCTTTTCACGTACAAGATTTTGGACAAATTCTGCTTCATATGAATACAAAAAAAGGTCTGCTAATAACGGGGCGCAATTGGTACCCATGGGAATTCCAATAGATTGTTGGAAGACCTGGTCTCCAAAAACCACATAGATATTGTCAATCAGAAACTCAAGCATCTTTTTAATGTCAACTTCAGAGTACTTGTGTGTACAATCAGAATGTTTTTTAACAAAATAATTTTGCAAATGACCAATGACAAGGTAAGTATATTTACGAGTTCCATTTTTATTGAAAAAGCAGCTGTCAAGTATATCAAAAAGCCTGGACTTTAATTTATCGTGGGGAATGGTTGTGTATAAAGTAGAAAAGTCATAAGTTTTTAAGCTGTTGATTTTGGTAAAATCTTGCGATTTCAAATTTTCCAAAAGTTCCTTGGAATCTTTAAGTATCCACATCTGATTTACACCACTTCTCGAATATATTGTTGCACAGTACTCTTGAAGTTTATATATATATATATATATATATTCCCATCTAGAGCAAATAAAATATTTTGAAAAGATTCCTTTTTACACATGGATGTCAAGGTGAAGGGTAGATTTCTAGGATCTGGAAAAGGACTGAATGCTGTAAAAAGAGATTTCTTATATATTTAAACTTTATGAGTTTCTATATAATATTTACAAATAGATTTTAAGGTGGTGGGTAAATTTATAGGAACTGGAAAGAGACTGAATACTGTGAGGAAATATTTGGAAGCTCTGTGTTGTTTTGTATTACCACGTCGATCATCTGCAAAATGAAGATAAAAGTAAATGCCGGACGGTCCAGAACATCATCATATAAAAAGATCATATAAAATAATATTTTCACATACAATCTGGCTATAATCTATAACTCAATTATTACTTGAATTATTACCTGGAGAACATGAGAATACTAACCTTGTTTTTTCTTTGTTGTATAACATCTTAACAAAATGCAGACTAGAATTGTTAACACAGCTAACGTAGTCCCTGATAAAGTGATCTTTGAAGACAAGTGATCCAGCAAGGACGAGTGCTCCTGTAACAAAATTAAAAGTACCAGTGTATAACACAGCTGTTACACTTAACAGGTATTCAATCTGTTTTTAGTCCCCTACCGGTGAAACCGGAGGGGACTATAGGTTTCCTCTGAGTCTATCTGTCCGTCCGTCTAGCTGTCTGCCTGTCTATCAGTCTGTCCCACTTAGTTTTCCGCACTTTTTTTTTCTAAATGCTTGCAGATATTGAGCTGATTTTTGGTATGTGAGTGTATCTTGATGTGTTACAGATCAAGTTTGCATTTCGTTCCGCTTCAATGATTTTTTAAGGAATTCCCACCTTTTCAATTTTTCGGGGTTTTCTGCAATTTTTTTCTAAACGCTTGCAGATACTGAGCTGATTTTTGATATATGACTTTACCTTCATGAGTTACAGATCAAGTTTGCATTTCGTTCCGCTTCAATGATTTTTGACGGAATTCCGACCTTTTCAATTTTTCGGGGTTTTCCGCAATTTTTTTCTTAACGCTCGCTTGCAGATATTGAGCTGATTTTTGTATGTGACTTTACCTTCATGAGTTACAGATCAAGTTTGCATTTTCTTCCGCTTCATTGATTTTTGACGGAATTATGGCTTTTCAATTTTTAACGGGAACCAGATTACACTTGCCGGTAGGGGACTAGTATTGCTAATACAATACTCTCAGAATGCTTGTTTTATATGTCCTGTCATCTATCGCTTATTGTAAACTATGGATGAAATCTTTAATTTAAAGGACAAACACCATATGTGCTGTTTATAAATTATTTGCAACTTACACTTTAGCAATATATGTACATAGAAGAGATGCAAATAATGAGAAAGGTGGAGATAATTGACAGTGAGAATCTCTAAAATCCTAGAAACAAACCACAACATCTCTGGAAACATCCCAAGTCAAATTCAATATAAGAAATTATTACATTTTCAACAGTGAAATACTGTGATTTATTTTCCTCATTAGAGAAAATAGCAGTAGAAGTTCATTTAAGCACGTCAAATGAGGTAGCAGACAAACCTGTTCTCTTCTAATTTTATTCAATAAAGTAAATCTATATTTAAGCCATCTTTTAAAAAAAATGTTTGTTTGCCCTCTCCCGACCGACTGGCTAAAAATGGCCCAACTCAACTTTTTTTAACTTCCAGGAAACGATTTTTCCTGAACTTCCTCATCCCGTCAACACGTTTGTTATAATTTTTTTTAAAAGAAAAATTTTCCCACATACCTACCGACCCTTTATTTTAACCTTAATTCGGGAGAGGGCAAGCAAACATTTTTAAAGATGGCCTTATTTCTTCCGTTTTTTGAACATACAGATAGAAGTAGCATCTTTACATAAAGATCGTATTGCGTACACTGTCTGATTAGGCCTAACAATAATTCAAGATCTTTGTTTTCCGAATTAAAAATAATCTTACCTTTACCTTCATGATAAAAGCGATGGTGAAATTCTAAGTCTGTGTGATAAAAATTACACCTGACGTCAAAATTGAATTATTTCTCCTTGTTTGAATATTAACTCTTTTCTACATGGATCATTATCTGCATAAAAAGTATATAAACGCACTCAAGACTCTTACCTGCAATTCTGTGTAATCTATTAAAAGCTGAACTTTTCTCAGGTGAATGGTTTTCTATTACGGGTAGTGATGTTACACGTTTGGATTTTAAATGAATGAATTCTTCCACATTTTAAACAATCTCTGATATATCTTTATTTGTCCTTGCAAGAAGCAATTCAGTTTCGGCAATTTAAGTGAAAATAGGTAAACTTTTGTTTATATATTTAAATATGTATTGCTATATGCTGTGGAATCATCAAAATTCGTGAGGGCCAATTTTCGTGGATTGCTTAATATTCTCTAGTTTCGACGGTGGGCAGGTTATTTCGTATATTCACTCCTATCTTCTCATATCTACCAAAGGAAATATAACTTTGAGTATATCATACATCAATTTATAGAGGATGTATTTTTGATGATATCGATATGTATACACATGTTTGAAGATAACGAAAAGTAATCAAGCTCAAAAGTTCATTTAAACAATACAAATCGAAAGCAGAGCAAATACAGACCTCTAAAAACATCAGAGGTGGGATCAGGTGCCATGAAGGAGTAAGTGGGAACAAGAGGAATATTATTCAATAGCAATGGAATTCTTCATTTGAAACGAGATCCTAGTGACCTTTGTAATTGTTACCCGTACCGGAGTTGGTATCTGAACAAATAAAATAGAAAGCGGGTCATTCTCATCGGCGGTAAATTACTAGTAAACATTGGAATATGACACAGTCAGGGAGTGTGCAGGTTGAGGTGGAACCTTTCTGTTGTCCGATCTGTCTAGAAGAGCTGAAGATTCCTAGATATTTACCATGTTTACATACGTTCTGTGAGGCGTGCATTCAGACCTACATATCTAGTACAGCAGCCCGTTTGGAGCAAAACACTCGGAATTTCATTGAGTGTCCAGTTTGCCGAAGTTCAGCCATGGAACCGAGAAAAGGGGTTTCTAGCGAAGAATGGGTAAAAGATCTACCAGTCAATAAATGGATATTGACTATGTCACTAAACTCGGCGAGTGACGCAAATAAATATTGTCTCTTCTGTAGACGAGAGAATCTTACAGTGTTGGCAAAACATTGGTGTAAAACCTGCGCTGAACCTATCTGTGACGACTGTAATCGTATTCATAGAAAAGTACCTGTCCTCCGAAACCATAAAATTTACTGCTTCTCTGATAAACTCAAGTGGAGCGAACCTGTTGATGTCGAGGAACAATGTAGTGTTCATAAAGAAAAACTTGTGGAAGTATTTTGTATAGACCATAAGAAAATGTGCTGCAGTGTTTGTTTTGCAACACGGCATAGACGTTGTTCTTGTGTTGAATCAATAGAAGATGTTGCATTGTTTCTTGATTAAGAGAATATTAGAAAAAATGTGGAGTCACTGACAAGTTTATTAGATAATCTGGCTGCACTACAGATTGAAAATATGGTGCAAAAGGAAAGACTGAATAAAGCAAAGGAGGAAATATGTCTAAATTTTGAAGACAAAGTAAAGAGAGTCAAAGCCCTGATAGACGAAAGGCATGCCCAGTGGCTGAAAGGTTTTGATGTCGCTCATAAACAACAAACTGACACTATCGATACTGTATCAGATGAGTTGAAGCGGTTTAGTACTACAGTTAGAGAGGCGAAAACATTACTTTCCTCGGTTTTCGAGAATGGCTCAGAAATACAACTCTTCATTACACAACAAAAAATCTCGTCTCAAATCTCGGCCCATTTTGATAGACTAGAATCGTTGCGTACATGGGATTTTGCTGAGACGTATTCTGAGACGTACACTGACATTCAACAGATCTGTAGTACAGGCCAGATCGAGGATGTGAAAATATCCCTTAAGTCCAGCAATGCTCTTCCTGTAATTTCAAAGGTATATATAGATACTCCAAACTTTAGTAACATTCGAAATTTTAAAAGAAGTCTGATATTCCGCCATTTTTTAAGTTCACCTTTGTATTTCCTACAGATATTTCCAAGGCCTAGATATTAATCATCTAAAGCGAAATCCTCCCATGTGTTCTTCATCCTCTTGTATCAATATGAGGGAAATTTAGTTACCCCTGATCAGTTCCAATTACGACAGAACTTCCATTATGAATTTCCTCAAAGAGTAATGCCGATTTTTTTTTTCAAATTTTCTACACGAGAAGAAGCTAAGAAAACTCTTGATTTGGGTTTCAATTTGACATTTAGAATATGTTTTATCAATTTTAGTCGTTCAAAATGAGCTTTTCCACCACATTTCTTTAAACGATATCGAATAGTTTTGTCTTGTTTTCAAATATCATTAAACATAAGTGTCATAATTTCCGAACATTTGTAGCAAGACTGGATAAATACAGCTTTAAACAACCAGTCGGAAACAATTTTTAAGTGTACAGAAATTGATAATGTAAATTTTGGCCATTGCCGTGAATTAGCTAATATTAAATTCCAATTAAGAAATAAATAACAAGTTTAAAAACTTCAATGGGAATTGAAGTGGGTCGGTCACGTGATCAAATCCTGTGAAGGCCGAAGGCCTTCTCAGAAGATTTGATCACGTACCGACCCACTTCAATTCCCATTGAAGTTTTTAAACTTGTTATTTATTACTTATATATACATTTGAAATGGACAATCGAATGTAATCGAATATAAATATTGCACTAACTGTACGTCGTAGAATTTGACAAATTACGCTAGGTGTAAATCGGCTTGAAAAGCGGTTACGCTTCAAATTCATCTGGCAAAGGATTGTTTTGAAGGGAATATTCTGTGAAAGGCTACTTGTGATCAATTATAGTGAGCATATTGGTGTCTGGAAATTTTTGTATTCATGAGAACCCATATTCGATGTTTAAAAAACACAAGAAACACGTCCGATGTTTGATACTAAAAAGTTGGAGGAATTTCGATCGGAAAGGGATGGATAGAGACACTTGTCCGGACCAGATAACTTCAAAAACATAAATTCTACGATTTCAGTAAGGCATATTTATTAATTTATGATGTTGACATGGAGACACTGCACGTCACAACGATCTCGATGATGGAGGTGTGCCTACCGAACTTCCAAAGTGCAGTGTTTGTCAGCTGTTTGTGGCGTGATTGCATTACATTGATATTTTTCAACAGATTTTCAAATTTATTGTGAGTAAAGTTTAATGAAAGAAAATTATAGCATTCTGAGGTCTGCGAGAAAAATAAGGGTAAACGTTGAGACTATGCAGCTCAGACATGAAACTTATAACACGTAGTTTTCTTTTCTCTATGTAAAATCGATCAAGAACTGTATTAAATACTCGTTTACATTGTAAATAAAATGATTATTATTTTACTTGCGTATTTTGTACATTTTTATGCATGAAAAACATGCTATATTGCTTAGTGGAGTAAGTCTTTTTAATGTAGATATTACTACGCTGTGCGATTAGGTCACGTAATGACCTATGACCTTCGAAAAACTTCATACAGGTATGAAGATATTTGCTTTCTGCATGTTTATATAATAGAGAGATACCACAAATGTATATATTAGACTTTGAAATTCCTGGTGTGTCAATATTATAGCTGAACTCAGAGGGTTCTTTGCAAGAAAGAAAAGTTTAGAAAAAATGGTATAATGATAGAAAATTGTTTGAAAGCTAATGTATTTTGAAATATGCTAAAAAATAAAGACTTTGATAACGTGGGACAAAATATTTCAAAAATATTCATTTTCATTCATGTGTCGACGCAATGTATCTCAGAGAATTCTATTTTATAATCAGATGTTTAGCTGAATAAACTAAGACGCTAATAGTAAACTAACAACTTAAGTATATTTATGTTCCAAAATTCGAAATTCGGCATCTTTGGTATGGATTTCTCCCATCAATCTGATATGCAAGAGTATGTTCTGTGTACAATCAATCTTTAAACGAAGGCAGGCAACTGACAAATAAGTTGATGTAACAAGGCTTTTAATGGTCTCCTTAATAGTCAGAATTTTGTTAACTTTATTGTCATTATCATAATGACCCAGGTTTGCAAATAAAGCCTATCTTTGTGTCATATTTTGACAAAAATGCTTCATACCAAATGTTAAGCTACTTTTTCTACTAATCTTTTCTACGGATTTCATTGTCCTCTCAAAATCTTTTTCTGATATTTAATATATTAGTCGTTTAAAACACTTTTATTGATATATGTTGATTTTGCTTGGCTGGTCGGTTGCTTTTTTAGTTCTACTGGTCGAAAACTCGAAGACTAAATGTGGTAATAGATATCTGTATCTATCTGTCTGTCTGTAGATAACTTTTCTAAACGTTACTCCTATAGCAGTTCAAACGTCGTTAATATTTCGACAACAATAAGATACATTATATCTATATGAGATTTTGATATCGACGGACGACGTTGCCATGGTTACCAAACATTTTGTGTTTTTGTAAATGCTTCTACCCCTGTGGTTTTGATTTTGTTTCCCTAAAACTTCTACCCCTGTGATTTAGATTTTGATTCACTATAACTTCTACCCCTGTGGTTTTGATTTTGTTTCACTAAAACTTCTACCCATGTGGTTTTGATTTTTTTTCACTAAAACTTTGAACACAAGTAGAATAAACCAAAGATTACAATTCTATCTATCTGCGTTGCCATAACTACTAAGTTTCAAGTCAAGATGCAACCTTTCTCTTCCTTTATTGCAAGCAGAAAACTGAAGAGTGTTTGGTCTTATGTGCTATATATAAACCAATCATTTATACTTGACTTTATTCTGAAATCACCCTGTCTATTTTAGGAAGTAAGAACCATCACTGCGCTCTCCCACGTCAACGGGTACCCCACGGCTGCCTCTGTTTTCCTCTCTATTGCCAACGGTTTTAAGAGGCTCCTGGCCATTGCTGTGGAAACGGACTACACTTTTCCAGAGGCTGAAAAGGTTTTTTAAAAATATTTATCATTTATTTTAAATAAATAAAAATGACCATCAGTTACATCTGATCGATACTGTAGGTACAGCTGTATACGCGATGTTGTGTATTGTAATATTGTGTTGCCCTGTGTTTGCAACGTTGGATATTGTAATAATGTGTTGCACTGTATATGCAATGTTGGGAATTGTAATAATGTGTTGCTTTTTGTTTACCATTATATGATAGGTTTGAAGAATTTGTTGTAATTTTGCAGACCAAGAAATACTTGAAAGATCTCAGCTGCCGCTCCTTTGGAGAAGAAAAGGAAAAACTAGAGCCAGAGTTGGAATCTGAAGATAGCATGAGCTTTGGGTTGTTTGACTAATAGGTTGAAAATAAAATCTTACATTCAGATTTTCTCTCTGTTGGTTGTTTAACGAAATGACAAACGGATACTTAATAAAGAAAAGAATAGTTTTATTTTGAAAGTTTTCCAAATAAAACAAAATTGTTCATGTATTTTATGGCGGAAATTACGAAAAAATGCCTTTCTCACAAAGATTGTTTTGGATTTGTGAGACAAGTTAAGTAATTATTAATGTATACTTTATTAGATAGTTTGTATATTATCTATAAAGCCAAACGATGCATTGAACAATAATGTAGGCAGCGGGCGGTTAACTTATCAATATACCATTATCACCTGCATAATGAATTTATGTCTCCCAGTTGATTTGATGTGCATGAGCATGTTCTACGTATAAACATTTTATAAAACGAGGCAAGGTACTGACAAATAAATTAATGATACAAGACAAGGATATCGAGAGTCTCTTTTAAATTTAACATTTCGCTATTTCTTTGGTCGGTATAATGACTTTGTTTGCAAATACAACCTGTCATTAAGTTGAATGTTGACTGTCGTTTTTCATATAAATTGTTAGGCCTTTATTTTCATATTGAATTGTCCACGAATTTTCTCCGTTTACTCGATCATGACAAATTAAGGGCACACGGCGGGTGTGACCGGGTCGACAGGGATGTTTACTCTTTCAGGTCACCTCATCACACCTCTGATGTTTTCAGTGGATCCCACCGTGTTTTCTTTCTCTGCTCACAATTTGTATTGTTTTGAGCATGTTAACCCTTCATTATCTTAATATTTCATATACCAAATATTCATCAATTCAATATGTTCTAATCTTATGACTGACAAGTTAAGACTGAGTTTCGTTTTATTTGCTGACTCCCTTGATCAAAAAAGTTTTGTCTCTGAACTATGAATAAATATTTGATATCCAAGCTATGATGTCAGAACAATTTTGTTGTTCAAAATGAGACTAATCAAGTTTAAAATTATGGTTTGCCGCCCAAACAAATGAATTCCGTAGCAATATTAAAATGCCACCTATGGAGGCAATAGAAAATAAACTAGATAATGGATAACTGGAGAATATCAGTTATTTATTGATGATATTGTGTATAAAGAGGATGTTACAAAAAGGTGTGACCGATCGACAGGGTATACTTAATCTTCCATGGCACCTTATCCCTCATCTGAAGTTTTCAGGAGACCGTGATAGCTCTACCCCCAATCTGTGTTAATTATTGAGACTTTTTTGACATTAATACTAGCTTTTTGTTATCTTCATATTTCATAAAAGTAATGCATTTGTAAATTAAACAAAACACACGCACACACTCACACACACAAGCAAACAAAAACATTCAGTTTGAAAAAAGTGCAGAAAACCCCTTGGCATTTGATAAAAATAAAAGATGTAGCAAACCCTGCTTTAAACGGGATTGAAGAGAAACAAACATTCTGAGAGTATTGCATTAGCAACACTAGTTCCCTACCGGCAAGTTTTATCGGGTTCCCATTAAAAATTGAAAATGCCGTAATTCTGTCAAAAAAAAAAATCATTGAAGCGGAACAAAATGCAAACTTCATCTATAACTCGTCAAGGTAAACCCACAAATTCAGCTCAATATCTGCAAGTGTTTATAAAAAAAATGTGGGAAACCCTTAAAGTCATATATGGCGTATTTTTGATAAGTTCAGACTTAAAATTAAAAAGATCTTTCTATTTGTTTTATTACTTTATATAAAGATAGAATTTTCCTGTAAATTACACAATTTAAATCAATCGCATTTCATAGAAATCAGAAATTTAAAATAATAACTGATTTATTTACCGACTCCGCATTTAAGTATCAGACACAGTTTAAAGTCAATTTAACTATAGAAACGTGGGGATATTCAAGTTCAAAATCGGTGAAAATTTTAATTTGAACGTAAATAACAAATATCATGATCATTTACACTCAATCTCGTATTTTTATTACATTTTCAATAGTGAAATACTGTGATTTATTTATTGAATAAAAGTGATATTCTCTCACAGTGTGAAAGAATACCAAAAATGATATTCTCTCATGACGTCTCAACCGCTCAACTATGACGTCAAGCTTATGACACTGTGTTAAGAAAAGACAAAGGCAAAGGGAAAATCATAGAAAATGTAATAAACAGAAAATTCAATGTTTTGTAGATGAATATGGTATTTATTTCACTCGTGAGACAGGATTTTTTGATATTTTCACTCGTGCTTCGCACTCGTGAAAATATCAAAAAATCCTGTCCCACTCGTGAAATAAATTCCATATTCATCTACAAAACATTGAATATCCTGTATTTATTTTTTAGCTCAAGTACGCCATATATCGCTTTAAAAATTAAAAAGTCGTAAGTCCGTCAAAAAATCAATGAAGCGGAACGAAATGCAAATTTGATCTGTAACTCATCAAGATACACTCATAAAAAAAATCAGCTCAATATCTGTAAACATTTAGAAGAAAACTGCAGAAAACCAAGTAGAACAAACTGACAGACAGACAGATGGACAGAGGGTCAGACAGACAGACAGACAGACAGACAGACAGACGAGGAGGAAACCTACAGTCCCCTCCTCAATGATAGAAATAATCATCCGATAAGAAAGATGATTTTAATTCATCTTGCTATGGAAAAAATGGATAAATGTCATAAAGATTAAAAAAAAAAGTAGTGATTAAAAATTTGTTCACTTGCGTTCTACAAATTCAAAAGATTAACTGGAGAATTTTGAAATGCATCAAGTAAAGCAAAATATATACTGGTGATATAAAAAAGATGTTGTGATATAAAAAAAGATGTTTCGATATTTAAAAGTCATGAATGAAGGAGTTATAAATGATGTTACACATGCAGTAGTGATGAAAATCAGGATTTAGTATTATAAGTGACATGTACATGAAACACGACGGTATTCTAGCTAGCTGTGGAAATTTTTTAAGAGGAAATAAATGGTTTTCTCCAAAGGCGCCATGTTAAAGAGGAAGTTTTACCAGTGCTGATATTCTTAAAAATGTAAAATAATTCAAATATTCAGGCAATACATTATAAAGAACTGGTTAAGATTAGAATAAAATTTCCCTTCCATATCATCTTTCTTTGGTTTCTTTTTATCATGGATAATTACGCTATTTTGAGAGAATAAGACCGTGTACTACTTAGTCGTAATTAATTAGCGATAATTAATTCGTTCAATTGTGTAAATCGCACTTCACCAGAGTACACCCGAGAGACCGGACGTATTTCATAGCGGTCCGGATTTCTTTCTTTATAACTGGTTATAAACTTCAAATTAAACATGTACCATTGTAAATGCATAGTGTTTGCAATTGGTAGTTTAGTAATAGTGCTAGTTTTTTTTCTCTGTTTTCTAAATTTATATGTCTTCTTAACTTTTTTCTTTGTCCTGAGGAAGGGACTGGTCGACCCGAAAATTTCACATTTTTTATTGTTCGTGTCGTTGGTCATTTTTAGTGCTTTAAACATACCCCTCCCCCCCCCCCCCTTTTGGCATTGAAACGAAACAACAATAGCTTTGGTGTAACAATTCATAATACCTGTAAAGGAGTTTACATTTCATCGGGGGGGGGGGGGGGAGGGGGTGTTTTAAAAATATTTTCTGTTTTCCATTGATTTCATTATAGTAAAACACAAGTTTTACCAAAAACACTTCAAGTATAATTTTAGTTTTCCCGGATAAGTTATGTTCTATGAAAATTCATGAATATGAAAAATCATTCAAATGCTTACTTTTCTACATGTAAATTGAGTTTTAGGTAGCCTGTAGAACAATACATTTTTTTCGCTGCTCTCTCTTGATTTATATATACAGAGCAAAAACTACATGAAAACTGAGAATTACAAATTAAGAAACATTTTTTTCAGTGGAACATTTAGACATAAAGATGTTTGGAAGGCACTTCTCAATATATAACCAAATATATGAACTAATCATGCAAACAATTTACATGTACACTTATGCTTAATGGAGGCCAGGTACATATAAATAAATAAATAAATAAATAAATAAATAAATAAATAAATAAATAAATAAATATTTTTAAAAGGAAATTTAATAAAAAAAGAGAGACATTTTCAATAATTATCCAATTTTTCGTCAAGCTTGAAAAGAGTTTCACTGGATGAAAAGTACAGTTTCCGCTAAACTGAAACTATATGAAGAACTTGCTGAAACTTGATGTAGAAGGGATATATAAATGGCGCAGTGGTGTCGTATTTCCTAGGAGTACTCCCAAAAGGGTGCAAGTGGAAAACAAAAGTACAGTGAAAGAGTAAATGTATAGACTCAGGCGGATATATGGCCTTCTAATCATTAGTAATAATACGGTTATTTAGAAATGCAATATTTGGATGAAAAATTAAGTAATATGCAAATATTGTCAATTGCCTCTCTATATATAAAACATAAGAATTTTTTTTTAAATTAGATTCAATTCTAATTGTGAATTAGTTAATGGATACAGCGAGTGGGGTTATACAAAGAATTTATCTATAATTATGACTAACCTAACCCCATCCTATGGTCATCATGAACCCTGCATGGGGACATGTATTTCACCACTTTGGCAGCTAGAGGAAAACTATAATCATAAAACAGTTAGCCAGATGTCGTGAAGCAAGGGGAAACCAAGAATGCACTTTCAAAATATGACCAACTAAACCCACCCAGGCGCCAAACCCTCCGGGACCCAACTAGGGTCTTGAATATTACAATTTTAGTAAAGGGCTTGGTTATCCTCTCATTACACAGTTGTACGTTATATAGTGGGTGATTTCCTCAAGTAAAATGTTTCACAACTATGACTCTAAATAATCGTGCATATAACACAAATTGATAAATAGTCACACGTGTGCCACATATGTATTTAAACTTTTTTATTATTATTATCAATAAAAATATTTTTTAATTAATATAGTGATAATTTTAAATAGCATATTCTCAACATATTTCATGTATGTTTTTATTATTTTGATTCAAACATGCATATCTTCATAGGAATAATAAACAATTTCTAAGAAAAAAAATCCTACCTTTTTTTTTTACTTTTAACGGTGGTTAAACAAAGTTAAACCAGAAATAGTTTTTTTTCTTTTGAACAAGAACTATACTTAATATTAGGATTGCTGAAGTAAAAATATTTCTTAGGTAGGAATGAATAAAAAAATTCTAAACTTTAAATGTTTATAATAGGTCTATATCAGTGTATATTAATCTGTTTTAAATGGTTGCAAGTTTAAAATACGCGAAACAGGAATTGAAAAGAAAATAATATCTTTCGGGATCGGGATCACGTGATACACGAAATTAAACTTCCGTAATGAACGAGTCAATAACACCACCGCAGAAATCAAGCTGAATAAAAGATGGATGAACCTGCTAAAAAACTTCGCCAGGCCCTTGAGAAGTTCATCACTCATGTGGACGACTTGATAGAAGAGGAAGATCCCGCGGGAAACGGGTTTAACCGAGAGTACAGGGTAAGTAGGACTGTACCCCATCGTCTCGGACGAATGCACACACAAACCGTATACAGCTGAACCTTTTTATGCTTATCCCTAACTTATTTTGTGATCTGAGTACAATTGATTCAGTGTTTTATTAAAAAAAAAATTATAAAATCCCAGATGGCGGTAGTAAATTGATGTTTGTTTACATATGATATCTGTACGAGTTATCGCTCATTAATCATGTTTCCTGCTTCTGACCAATGAGCACCTGTTTTTCACCTGCCCCTAACAGGATATGTAAATGGGGGAAAGTTATTAGAATTAAAGAATGATTTATAATCGAAAATATAAATTGTTGCATTTTCAGGTATGTAGTATTCATTTTAAATTATTTATAAACATATACAAGCATTTGTGATATTTAAACAGAAGGAAAAAAAGATCAAAGACATTATCATGTCATTGTTTTTTTTTGTTTGTTTGTGTGGTCCTATCTTCTAATATGATCTATTGGATTTTAGTTTTATAGTACAAGTATATAATCAGGGACGTATATAACTAAGTATATGCATCCCAGATATAACATATTTTTATAGTACTGGGTATTTAAAATTAGCATGATTACTTGAGCCTTTAATTCAGTATGAAATCATAGGAAATATCATTTTGAAAAATATTACAAAATACTGGAAAGTGATATGCAGGGCTTTCAAAAAGATTACAAATGGGGGTACTTTTACAAAAATGGGAGGTACAGTACCTTGTGGAAGCAATTTTAAATAAATATTTTTTCAAATTTTTCTCCATTAAATATTTTGGCCGGTACAATCATGAAAAGTATCGAGTACTGGTAGATTTGAAAGGCCTGGATATATGTATCCAAATAATTACAATTCATTGTTACTGAAGTGATCTGTTAATACAATGACCCTAAAGACATTTAAAAGTTATTTTCCATTAAATTAATTTTCATTTGGGAGAAACAAAACTTTGGACGAATTAAGGATCTTTTATTTATTTATTTTTCTAATTAAGCCCTTTCAAAACTTTCAGTGTGTACATGTTCATCTAAATAAAGGAAAATATTTGTTGCTTTTTATGCAAAAAAAAAAAAAAAATTGATAAAATAATTTCCTTCCAGCTCTCCAGTTTCTCTGTCATCTGTGTTCACTTTTAGAGAAACGCGGTGAAGAACACCGATAGTTTATGTTACTTACGCCTAATGATAATATTGTCTTTTTAATGAATAATCATAAAAATTGTCATGGGCATAAACATGATAAATATAATAATAATCCTTTGTTCCCATAATGAATCAAATATGACAATTTCCATATACTTGGAAACAATTGATTTCCATTTGAGTGGGCTTTAAACCTGTTTTGTGGAAAGTTCAACTTCTAAATGTGCAGAGTTAGAACTTGGAATTTTTTTTCCGAAAGTAAACATGAAGCAAGAAACCTATATACATAAAAATACAAATATATGTACATAAAGTAAAATATTCCTATCTGTAAAGTATTTATAATCCATTTGTTCTAGGATTGCATAACAAAAAAGTTTCCATCATTTAAATATATAAATTTACAACAACAACTGTTATGAGTTGAGTGGCACATGGGTTAGAGATAGATCTGACTGACATTTAACCAATTGTAACAATTTTTATCACTTCAGTTTAATCCTGCAATCCATTAGTCTATCTTCCTTCTTTTATCATGTTTATACCAAAGTATGGTTTCTGCCAACAACTTTTTATGCTGCACCAAATATGGCCAGGGCATATAGTGTTTGTCATGTCTGTCTTCCATCCTTCTATCCTTCTGCCCATCCATCATTTGTCTGTCCTTCCTTCTCACTTTACATTTTAGCTCAATTTCAAGGAAATTTTCAAGATATTTTTTTTAATAAAAACTTCTTTTTCTGATACATATTGATGAGAGCTATTTAACTACATCAACATTTTGTTGATCTTGACCTTTCTTTTGACCTTGAACTCACCTTTCTGAATTTTGCCTTTAGCTCAATTTCAAAGAAATTTAAATTTTTATCTAAACACATGAACTGATGTGTATTGGTGTGAACTATTCAAGTGTGTCAAAAATGTATGTCCTTGACCTTACTTTTCTTTATGTTGCATTTAGCTCAGTTTCAAAACTATTCAAGATATTTTTATGTAAGCTTATGCACTGATAAATATTTTGGTGAGAATTTTATTAACTGTTTCCATTTTTTTTTTTTACCTCAACCTTCCCAATTACCCTTGACTTGAGTTTGTGAAACAAGTATTTATTTGAAATGGAAAGTAAATACTGAATCTTGTGTGTTAAATGCTGATATTTTACAATGACAGGAACTGAGAGAGCTTGCTGCTCATCACAAAGAACAGGACACATTTCCTGCCAACTGGGGAAAACAGCCCTACAACACAAAGAAGAATCGCTACAGAGATATTGTACCATGTAAGTCATATGGAGATATTATAGAGATATTGAACCATGAAAGTCATAGATGTAATAGAGATATTGTACCATGTAAGTCATATAGAGATATTATAGAGATATTGTACCATGTAAGTCATATAGAGATCTTATAGAGATATTGTACCATGTAAGTCATAGATATTATAGAGATTTGTACCATGTAAGTCATAGATATTATAGAGATTTGTACCATGTAAGTCATAGATATAATAGAGATATTGTACCTTGTAAGTCATAGATATTATAGAGATATTGTACCATGTAAGTCATAGATATTATAGAGATTTGTACCATGTAAGTCATAGATATTATAGAGATATTGTACCATGTAAGTCATATAGAGATATTATAGAGATATTGTACCATGTAAGTCATAGATATTATAGAGATATAAAACTGAGGCATATCTGATAGAGATGTACAATTTTATACAGATAATGAACCATACAAGTCATTAGACATTGAATTACTGAGGCATTGAATTACTGAGACATTGAATTATTGAGACATTGTGTAAGTTTTACAGGAAATGCTTCCTTTAAATTTTAGCCAATACAGATTTACATGTAAATGATAGGGATGTTGTATCAGGTATGGTACAGTGAACTTCATTATCTGAAACTTAAAGGGACCAAGATAAAACTTCGAGATAACTGAGGATTCGAGATAAAGAGGGTAATACACATTGAGTAAAAGGAATGGCCAGCTTACTTTGACACATCCCTGGTATTCAAGATATCCCTGTTTGTGATAACAAAGTTTAATTGTATATGTAAATTGTAAACATATTATACCCTGTAAGTAAAATAACTGAGGCAGGTGTACATGGTCAATTGTACTGATAGGGCCCTTGCTTCCTGTAGTAAGGAAAAGAAAATTGGAAGTTATGTTGTGAAACAGTGATGCTTAGGATTTTTTTTTTGCAGTTGATGACAGTCGAGTTATCCTTGAAGAAATTGAAGGAGAGGAAGGTTCAGATTACATAAATGCCAGCTACATACTGGTAGGTATAATTACCTTGTAAAGTAATTAAATCTACAGTTTAAATATAGCTACATACTGGTAGGTATAATTACCCTATAAAGTAATTAAATCTACAGTTTACATACAGCTACATACTGGTAGGTGTAATTACCCTGTAAAGTAATTAAATCTACAGTTTATATATAGCTACATACTGGTAGGTATAATTACCCTATAAAGTAATTAAATCTACAGTTTACATATAGCTACATACTGGTAGGTATAATTACCTAGTAAAGGTATTAAATCTACAGTCTATATACAGCTACATACTGATAGGTATAATTACCTTGTAAAGGTATTAAATCTACAGTTTATATACAGCTACATAGTACATACTGGAAGGTATAATTACCCTGTAAAGGTATTCAATTTATAGTTTATATACAGCTACATATTGGTAGGTATAATTACCTTGTAAAGGAATTAAATCTACAATTTATATACAGCTACATATTGGTAGGAATAATTACTGCACGTAGGTAGTCAGTGAAACTACACTTTATATACAGCTACATACTTGTAGGTATAATTACCCCACATACATGTAGGTAGTAAATCTACAGTTTATAAACAGCTACATACAGTGATACTGGTAGGAAAAATTATTTTGTGTCGGTAGTAAATCCAAAGTTTATATAAAGCTACATACTTGTAGGTATAATTACCCTGCATAGGTACTAAATCTACAGTTTATATATACAGGTGCATCTTACTTAATATTAATTAACTTCTGAACAATTTAGAGTCCAAGAAAATGTGATTCTTTTCTTATATCTTTGGTAGTAATTACAAACTGAGAAAAATACATGCATACAGATATCACAATATAGAAAATTTTTATCTGTGGTACATTTAGTACTTGACACTTCAGAGGTTTATTGGCCTTTGATTTATTTATAGAACATCCTCAATAATCTCCCTTTGATTTATTTTTAGAACATCCACAATAATGACGCTTATATAGCATCCCAGGGGCCCCTCCCCACCACGGTGGATGATTTTTGGAGGATGATTTGGGAGCAGAAGGTCCGAGTCATATTAATGGCCTGTAAAGAAGTGGAAATGGGCAAGGTAAAAAATTAATGAGGAGTGTACTAGATAAATAGTGGTGATTAAGAAGTTCAAATGTGCAGAGAAGAATTCAGAAGTTAGCCTTTGTTAAATAGGACAGACATTGTAAGATACTGATTGGTCAAGGAGTATAAAGGTGAGGTGTAGGCTACTGACTGGTCAAGGTGTATAAAGGTGAGATGTAGGATGCTGATTGGTCAAGGTGCACAAAGGTGAGATGTAGGATACTGATTGGTCAAGGTGTACAAAGGTGAGATGTAAGATACTGATTGGTCAAGGTGTACAAAGGTGAGATGTAGGATACTGATTGCTCAAGGTGTACACAAAGGTGAGGTGTAGGTTACTGATTAGTCAAGGTGTACAAAGATGAGATGTTGGTTACTGATTGGTCAAGGTGTACAAAGGTGAGATGTAGGTTACTGATTGGTCAAGGTGTACAAAGATGAGATGTTGGTTACTGATTGGTCAAGGTGTACAAAGGTGAGATGTAAGTTACTGATTAGTCAAGGTGTATAAAGGTGAGTTGTAGGATACTGATTGGTCAAGATGTACAAAGGTGAGATGTAGGATACTGATTGGTCAAGGTGTACAAAGGTGAGGTGTAGGTGACTGATTGGTCGAGGTGTACAAAGATGAGATGTTGGTTATTGATTGGTCAAGATGTACAAAGGTGAGATGTAGGATACTGATTAGTCAAGGTGTATAAAGGTGAGTTGTAGGATACTGATTGGTCAAGGTGTACAAAGGTGAGGTGTAGGATACTGATGGGTCAAGGTGTACAAAGATGAGATGTAGGATACTGATGGGTCAAGGTGTACAAACATGAGATGTAAGTTACTGATTAGTAAAGGTGTACAAAGGTGAGATGTTGGTTATTGATTTGTCAAGGTGTACAAAGGTGAGGTGTAGGATACTGATTGGTCAAGGTGTACAAAGATGAGATGTAGGATACTGATGGGTCAAGGTGTACAAAGGTGAGATGTTGGTTACTGATTAGTCAAAGTGTACAAAGGTGAGATGTAGGATACTGATTGGTCAAGGTGTACAAAGGTGAGATGTAGGATTCTGATTAGTCAAGGTGTACAAAGGTGAGATGTAAGATACTGATGGGTCAAGGTGTATAAAGATGAGATGTAGGATACTGACTGGTCTTTAAATGGGTTGTACATTGATGAAGATAGGGTTGAATTGAAATGAAATCCAGAGTACCTGATTATTTCTGAATTGAAGCCTTAGTTATTTTAAACATACTTTAATTAATAGTTTATACTGAGATTTGTATACTTATGTATTATACAATGTCAGTTGCTTTCATTAGATCATAAAATTTTACATGTACTTATTATAAGATTAAGATCAAGTTTTTGATGAGAGTATTTAGGTACAAGTAGAATATAGTTTTTTTTTTATTCTGCAGTGAGTGGTTAAACTATATGGAACTTCTACAATTTACAATAAGTGTATCCTTAACAGCTGACAAATGACATGGCTGAATTTAATTTGTTTCCATATATATATATATATATATATATATATATATATATATATATATTTGTATGAAAAATGGGTTAAATTTTTTTTCAGAAAAAATGTGCGAAGTATTGGCCATCCAGTAAGGAGGAGGATGAACAATATGGAACCATTAATGTACATTTGGTAAGATACCACTTATTAAATATAAAATCCACTCTTGGTTTGTTAATTTGTTAGAGAATAGGGACATAAATGAAAATGCATTTACTAGCAATTTATATATGAAATGAAATTCAAGCACACATGAACCTTAGTTGAGTGAACTATATGAACTTTGGCATGATAAAAAAGGAAGTTTTTTTCCCCTCGTTGACTTATTTTTCTTGGGGATCTTCCTGAAACATATTTAAACTATTTTTGTCAAAATTACGCTGTCTTAAAAAGTACCTGGCACTGTCATAATTTGGTTGAATCTCAATGGGAACCAAATTTTGTTTAATATTAAGCATGAAATGGTTAGTTTTCACTATGAACATGATGAAATTGAATACATGTATTTCATTCAAAAAATATTTATTTTATGGAGAAAAAATATACTGTGGTTTCATTAATATTCGTGGGCATCAATTTTCGTGGATTTAGTAAAAATTACAGTTTCGAGGATACGTAAATTCGTGGATAATAGTGCTAACAGAAAAAAAAATCGTTTTCTTCTCATTTTTTCTCGCGCCTTATGCTTTAGCGGGAACCTTCATGCCATTTACAATGTTAAGAGTATGTAAATATTTAAAAAGAATTACATGTACTAACAGGTGAAAATTCTTTAATTTATTATTTATATATTACTCATCTGTATTTTTAAAAGTCGGAACCTTCAGGAGTTTACAACTCATGGTATAATAATTAAGGTTGAGGCATTCCATGTACCGTCTCCAATGTAACACTGTGAACTCGCATGACTAATTAAATATCGGATATTGAAACAGATTATTAAAAACAATTCAGACGTTTATTTAATCAACGTTTCGGGAAAAAGATGTGCAAGCATCTCAAAATATTAAGACATTTTGAATTTTATCTTATAGGCGCAAATACCTGCATACGGACGATAACTAAGTTGCAGGACTTTCGCAACATACATACCCGTTACATAAAAAAAAATGTTTCTAAATAAACAGATAAAAGACAAATTACATATAGCAATGAATTGTTTTGATAATTTGTATGAAATTAGCCTGTTTTGAACAGAGAGTATTTAAGTATTTCTACCTGAATTTTTATAAATTTTTTTTGTTTTCATTGTACAGGTGATAATGGGGGTTGGACCGTTAGATTGTTCGAGAATAACAAATTTAACACATTTGGAGTAATACCACTAATTGGTATGCACCGCGTTGGCAGATCTACGTGTGTTTTTCTTTAATCTCCGTGCAGAATATTAAAACATTTTTACTCAAAAAGTCCAGATCATTATCTAAAATTATTTCTTCCTCTTTTTTAACTGATAAAATACGTTTATAAGGTCAACCTGTTGGGAAAAGTGGGGGTTGCATATATTAACGAAAGTCGGAAAGGACTTTTTAAAGGTTTATTCTAAATCAAAATGGAGGCACCAAATTTCGATGAACATTTGATTTCGTGGATCGACTCAACAACGAAATCCACGAAAATTGGTGTTCCACGAATAATGATGAAACCACAGTAATTCAGTTTATAAATCTGGATTATAATTTTAGAATGGATATCAATTTTCAAACTTAGCCCCTATACCAGGTATAAGGGAAAGGTTGACAATGTGGAAATGTTGACAATGTGGAAACGTTGACAAAATTCACAAATGAATTAAGATTGTTAGTTTCTTTAATCGTTAAATTTATAATCATTGTTAAAGAAGAAATTGAAAAACTGCTGGAAGAATAATGTTTAATTTTGAACTGCAAACTTTGTATACTAAGAAATCATTAAATGTTCAACTCATAATTATGGCCTCTTTTTTCAGTAACTAGTCTTATGTTTGTGTTAAAATGTTGTTTGTACAGGTAAAAAATCCAGATACACCATTTACAAATAAAACGGATATAATTATGCAGGTTTTATTACATCCTAAATAGTTATAACTTGCATTTTCATTTATGTGATTTTGAATTTTTTTTCCACTGTAAGGTAGGAAACAAAAGAGAAAAAAAAACAAACAAACAAAAACGAAAGAAAAAAAAACCCAGCAGAGTTCATAAAATTGCTGATGTGGGTATGTTTAATGTTAAATATAGTTTCAGTCAAGATAAAATAATAACTTCTCTTAAGGACATACACAATGTAGTTTGAACTTTATTGTCTTTTCCCCTGGAGTTGAAGAGTTCCAATACTTAAAGGAACTGTGTGTTACAATTTAATGTGTATATATACTGTTGTACGCTTCTTCTAAAACAAGTTTGGATAAACAAAACATGTAGAATATATGTTTAGTAATTTTTGTGTATTTTTCTTTGAATTATACGAGAATTTTCAATAATTGATATCATTTCAAAAACCCTGGTAATACATGCTGATTTTTTGTCTACGAACATTTGATGGCACTGTAGTCTTAAATTAAGAATATCTTGAAAAATTATCAGTAGGTAAGGTACCTTGCGTATGTCCTTAAGTAACATTTAATATCCTAGGTTTTGTTTTTTTCTAGATACATGTACATGTATTTTGGAAATAAGAAAAATTTCCTGTTCAAAGATTTTTTGAAGTGATATCATACATATTGTGTATGTACATGTGTATATACCATGTAACTTAATATTTTAAATAATGAATTTACAATAGGTAGGGAAATAAATGACATTTTTCTATTAAATGCAAAATACAGGGTACTTTAATTTACAGTATCCATGTTTATTCATGTTTAACTTATTCCATGTGACAGAGTAAAAACTACACATTACTATACATGTGTCACTCTGCTTTTAAAATGATTTATAGTATTAGATCCATACAATTTACCTGCATTTTATTCAAAATAACTCTTAAATAATGAAATAACTGTAAATAAAGAATAACTGTAAATAATAAAATAACTCAAATTGTGCAATGACTTGGTTTGTTTTCATAAAGATTTAAGTATGTGTTGTGTATGAGTCATGAATCCTTTTTCTGTGAGCAGTTTGTATCACTGCAGACTAGGTACTGCAGAAATTCTGACATACTGGTGTTATATCTATTTTTACTGTAGCCAGCTGATACAAAGTTCTAGAGGAGAGGTTGTTTTGGGGATTTTTTTTTTGTTTTTTTTTTATTTTGGTGCAAAATTCCTCTTTGTACTGTCTGGTAACACTTTGATAGTTTGTTTTTATATTGAACTTTATTTATGAATTAGTGAATTGAAGACTGCCTTCCTAAAGTTCAAATTTATCCAAATCTGTCATTATACACACTGTCAGCAGGAACTGATGATAAGAATAACAGATAACAGCTGTAGGAAGCACATGAAGTGTAAAATTAAACTTTGACTCGCAGTTTTGTCAATATCTGCTAAATATGGACCTTCTGAATAAAGTACATGTGTAATAATTGATAAAATAAGATTTATTACACAAGCATGACAAGAGTGAATGCCCATTATCTCTCTCTTTGCATACCAAACTTGTGAAATTTACTTCACCTTGGAGCAGGATTCAGGTAGTTTGGACAGGGATATAAAAATCATATCATTTGTAGAGACTGACATGAGCCTCATAATCTTTGGTGATAACTTTTCAGCAAGAGGAGTTTTGGTTGGCAGATGACTGTGTGGAGAGAACGTTAGAGGTGAAGCGTGGTGGTCAGTCTGACCGTCGCATTGTCACTCAGTTCCAGTACACTGGCTGGCCAGACCATGGAATTCCAGATGATATTGATGTCATCCTGACCATGATCGCCAAAATGAGAGAAATCCGTTCCCATGACAAAAACTTTGCACCTGTTGTTGTACATTGCAGGTTCTGCAAAATTAAACATTTGGTTTAAACACAGTTTTATTTTTAGTAGTAATAAAATGAGCCCTTCTATTCTATAATGCAGATCTTAATAGAGACTTGAATATATATTAAATATGAAACTTAAGTAATACTCATATGGACAAATTCAGGGAAGAAATATGAAAAACATCATAAAATTTATGGTTCCAAAATTTTATTTACCATTGAAAGTGTAAACACAATAAAACTTGTCTTATCCAGATACTGTGTATTCCAAAAGCTTGCCTATTACAATGTTAACTCCCTTTAATGTTGTCTAATCTGAATGTTGTCTGGCCAAATGTAATGTATGTCCTATTATATGTATTCTAATGTACTGTTACATTTATGTTCACAGTGCGGGATGTGGGAGAACGGGAACTATCTGTGCTGTAGATTACGCGTGGGATGTTCTAAAATGTGGGGTATGTTTTGTTTAGTGATTTTTACTAAAATAAAGGGTTCATTCTTTAATTATTCTGTAGAAAAGTCTCAGTATGGAATATGTGAGTATTCAAAAGAAATTTTTGAAAAGTTATTATTTAATCATACATGTAATTTACCAAATATTCTTCAGTTATAGATACAGTGTAAACAAAATTGGTATTGAATGATATGCATTATGTTCAAGTTTTAAAAATTCAGGATTTTTAAAAGTTGAACGATTTAATAAGGAATGAGAGAGTGTTTAGTATATTTTTCTTTTGACTTTCCCAGAGGTTAGACTGTGATTTTGATTTGAATGAAATTGTGAAGAAAATGAGAGAGCAGAGGCAATCCATGATCCAGACACCAGTGAGTAGCATTCATTTCTAGTTCATTATTATATATGATCCAGACATCAGTGAGTAGCATTCATTTCTAGTGCATTATAATCTATGATCCAGACACCAGTGAGTAGCATTTATTTCTAGTTCATTATAATCTATGATCCAGACACCAGTGAGTAGCATTCATTTCTAGTTCATTATTATCTATGATCCAGACACCAGTGAGTAGCATTCATTTCTAGTTCATTATAATCTATGATCCAGACACCAGTGAGTAGCATTTATTTTTAGTTTTTTCTCTGAAACCGGTCAACCAATATCAACCAATTTTAGCATAAAGCATCTATGGGTAAAGGGGAACAAAAATTATGAATTTCATGGCCCCTGTCCCCCTGGGGCCTGAGGGGTGGGGCCAAAACCAATACAATTAATGTAGTCTTTAAAATCTTCTTCTTTACTCCTGGACATCAAGCAGTCAAACTGTTGGCATGATTGTAATAAGCATTGAGCCCTCTACCAAAATTATGAAATTGATGGCCTCAGGGTCAAGGGTTCTGGTGCTAAGGTGGGCTCTATTGATCATATAGTGAAAATGCAATTTTTCTACAAAAATATTTTCCTTTGCTCCTGGGTATTATGCAAACAAACTAAATGCATAGTTATGATGAGGAAGGTTGCCTCTTCCAAAATTGTGAATTTCATAGCCCCTTGGTCAGGGGTTCTGGGTGTTAGGGCAGGACTCTTATTATTATAAAGTAAAAGCCTCTGGGTTAGGGGTTCTAGTGTTAGGGCGGGGCTCTAATTATTATATAGTGAAAATGCATTAATTCTCTGAAAATCTTCTTCTCTCCCCCTGTATATAATGAAGATAAACTAGGTGCATGGTTATGATGACCAAGGGTGCCTTTTCTAAAATTGTGAATTGCATGGCCTCTGGGTTAGGGGTTCTAGTGTTAGAGCATGGCTCTATTGATTATATAGTGATAATGCATTAATTCTTTTAAAAAACTTCTCCTCTCCCTCAGTATATAAAGCAGATAAATTAGGTGAATGGTTATGATGATCAAGGGTGCCTCTTCCAAAATTGTGAAATTTTTGGCCCCAGGGTGAGGGGTTTTGTGGGAGGGGGGCTCTGTTGATCATATAGTGAAAAGAATTATTTCCTTGAAAATCTCCTCCTCTGCTCCTGGGCATCTAGGAGGCAAAAGTGTATAGAAAGTTGTAATAAGCAGGGGTATTTTTACCAGATTTTGAAATTCTGTACCCTTTGGTCATTTTATTAAATAGATTAACTTTTAAGATTTGTTATTGAGTACTAAATTAATATTTTGCTGATCCCTGATTATCCTATTTCTCTTGCTTTTGGGTAACATAGCTTTATTTATGAGCTTATTTTGTTTTAATCTATGGATTGTTACAATTTACTCAGAGGACCATTAATGAACTATACATTGTGGATTTTTGTACAAAGTGAATAATATCAACATTGAAATTTGTAGGCATACCTTGTGTAATTTAGAGACATGTAAAAAGAAATCATTTAATGATTTTTTTTTCTTATTTTCATCTGAAATTGATAGGTCACTGTTTATTTAAATAGTGCCTTATTCACATTATCAACAGCTGTTTGAGAAGGCTCTTATTGCTTCCTGTGTTTGAATTAATGATAAAGATCATAAATCAAGTAAAAAGATATGAAAAATACTGCAGAGTGCAAATTGTACCTTTACACCAGGAAATCCTAGAGGCTTTCCTTTTCCTCCATAGATGTAACATATCATAAACTAACTTCTCTATGTGATAGATTGGTCTTCGTTCTTATATGAATTACTACAGAATGAATTCATTCTCACAAACATGAAAAAAATAATTTCCTATTTTACATTAAAGAATTACAGAGATCCAAAGAAAGGTAGTGAGTTTGCATATTACTCTGATAGTTGCCTTAAAGATATTTGTAAAAATTTCCTAGGACCAGTATGAGATGGCCCACCGCTGTGTCAGGGAACTATTTCAGCAGCACATTGAGGCACTGGATGGCAATATTTACGCCAACTTTGAACCACAGCCTGGACACGTAAGAGACTTTATAAAGCTAAACAATCTGTCTTATCAGTTACTGTATAAATTGAGGAAATTCAAATGAAATCAATGCAAGGTGAAACTAAACACCTCTCCTTGGAAAATTAGCGAATTATGTCTGTAGTTTATTTTTATAAGTCCTGCAAATGATGTTGGGGGAGGGAACCCTGTAGAATCTTAGTCTTCATGGGAAACCAATATTCATGGAGTTTGTGGGTTACCCTTACTCCAAGATTTACATCCTCACAAAAAATTACTATTAAATTATTGAAGAGGTCTTTTAAATCTCTCTGTGTACATGAGTTACCCATGAATTACATCCCCACAAACCAGTGAAGTTTTGGTTGCCCATGAACATAGACCCCCATGAATTCACCCCCATGAATTAAAACAATTCCACAGTATAATCAGACTTATCTGTCTATCTGTTTAATCAGGCTTATCTGTCTATCTGTATAATCAGACTTATCTGTCTATCTGTTTAATCAGGCTTATCTGTCTATCTGTTTAATCAGGCTTATCTGTCTATCTGTATAATCAGGCTTATCTGTCTATCTGTTTAATCAGGTTCATCTGTCTATCTGTTTAATCAGGCTTATCTGTCTATCTGTTTAATCAGGCTTATCTGTCTATCTGTTTAATCAGGTGTATCTGTTTAATCAGGTTTATCTGTCTATCTGTTTAATCAGGCTTATCTGTCTATCTGTATAATCAGGCTTATCTGTCTATCTGTATAATCAGGCTTATCTGTCTATCTGTATAATCAGGTTTATCTGTCTATCTGTTTAATCAGGCTTATCTGTCTATCTGTATAATCAGGCTTATCTGTCTATCTGTTTAATCAGGTTTATCTGTCTATCTGTATAATTAGGCTTATCTGTCTATCTGTATAATCAGGTTTATCTGTCTATCTGTTTAATCAGGCTTATCTGTCTATCTGTTCATCTGTCTATCTGAATGTAGACATGTTTTGTGTATAGATTTTCTTTAAATCTATTCATTAATAAATTTTCAAGCTTTGTAGAAATAATATTATCTGTATTTACTTATGCACTTAAAATTATTAGATAAATTTGTTTAAATTTCAAAAATTGTGACATCAAAGTTTTATTATACATTAATTCTGTGATTAGAATTTTATTCCAAACTTTGAAGCCAAGAAAGTAAGTCGTGATTAGGGGTGTTTGTTAACCCTGTACAAAGGTCTTTATAATAAGGTCAGGGTCACAAGGTACAGTAGGGAAAACTTTGGAAAGGAGGTATTTTGGGTGTTAATTTTGCTGAAGGTTGCTTTTGACTAAAGAGCATGTCTTGATCTAAAATGGGTAATTTGGAAAAGGTCAAGTTGAGAGGTTTCAAAAATCTTCGCTATAACTTTGAAATGGATGGACATTGGAGGATTATACTTGGCAAAAGTTTGTGACCTGATGATGTTTAATAACAAACTGAGGTCTTTAAGAATTTTATATTATGGAACCTTTAAGAAATGCTCTGTCATGATTCTTAGCCAAAGTTGTTTAGACAAGGTCACATAGATCAGCTGCATCTTTCGAACCCTTGTTTTGGCCATGACATTTTATTGCTAGCTAGAATATGGAATGTCACACTTTCATACTCGACACAAAGGTTGTTTCTGACCGGAAGTGTCACATCCTTATATTTAAGCATGATTAAAGCCACATGATTGCAGTATTATTTTTTGTGGCTGAGTTTTTTTTTAATATTAGATAATTTCAGGTATGCCCCTTCGGAGGTCTAGTCCAGTTAAGATTTTTCTAATTCTGATTATTATATTTTGGTAACATGACCTATTAATTTTTTTATACTTAATGGCTTACATCTTATTTGATTCATACAATCTACCTGTCTCTATATAAAAGTATAAGTATTATGTAGGTAGAATGAATATGTGCATATTTTTGATTTCATTGTTGTTTTGAAGGATGAGTATTATAATGTGGAGCTAGATGGCCACACAGATCCGAGTGAGTTCTTACACAGTTTACTAAGTGTGAAACTAAAATAAACTGGACATTTTTCTAACAAAAATTAAATAGAATATGTAAAACAAAAGTAACAATCAAAAAACAAAATAAGTCTAAATTGGGAATGAATATTATGGATTTAAAAGTCAGTTGTCAAAAGATAAAAAAACAGATAAGTTTTTTGATTGCAGACAAAATCCTGTACAACACAGAAATTACCCGTTAAATGATAGAACTTTATTTACAGTAATATCCATACAAAAATTGTATTCTTCAGATAGGGAGGTGGACCCTTATGAAATGGTTGGAATGAACCAGAATCAAGCTGCCTTTACAGTCAGTGAGTCACCCAGACCATCAAACGTAGTATCCATTTTAGAAAGGGACGCCTTACAGACAGTAGACATGTACTCAACACCAGAAGCTTTTGAAGAGGCACTGCAGGACCTAAAGAAAGCTGCAGAGTCTGCACCTCGGAGGACCTCCTATCCAAAACCAGAACTTAAACCCAAACCAGTGTTTATACCAGAATCAAAAGAAGGGGTCACCCCAACTGGGTATGAAAACATTTGTGATGATGGAAAATATGAAAACATGAACAAATCAGACCATCTTACATTCCACCATGAAGAAAAAAGTCCCAAAATTCCTAGAAAAGACAAACCAGTTCTAATTCCTAAACCGGAAGAACCTTTAAAGACTGTTGGTTCAGGTCCCGTTTTTGTAGATTCTAGGAAATCTGGACCTCAATTTGCTAATAATAAACCATCTGGCCCAGTATTTCACCAGTCCCTTACCTCCAAAACAGGCCCTCAGTTTGAGGTGTCTTCCAACAATGGTAATTCTTTTCCACCACCAGTTAGTTCTAGGGCAGTTCCCCAGTTTGAATCCCCCGCCAACAGAAAATCTGATCATCAAGAATCCAATCATGCTAAATCAGGGCCTCAAATTTCACAGCAGCCCATGGGGCCAGTGTTTGATAGTTCTGATCCCAGCAAACCTAAAGTCACTCACAGACAAACAAGCTCAGGACCCAAAAACAAGACTGTGATAACAGTTAGCAGTAATCCCAGAATTTCTTACGTTAATAATGAAATAATGGAAGGAAAAACCAAAAGTGCTGTTAATCCTTCACGAAACTCAAATGGCTTACCACTAGCAAATGATGAATTATATGATAAAGCCAAACCTGTCCCTGATAGTCCCACAAGGAGTTCTCAAGAACCTGCTGTATATTCTCAAGTCAACAAAACAGACACATTTTCTAGAAGTTTTGGACCAACTATGAATCGTTTTGAAAGTACGTATGAGACAATCACAGGCGAGAGTTACTCGAAAAGAAGCAGCGACTCTAAGATCGGGGCATCGATGAAAAGTAATATTTATTCAGGTGCGTAGTTTCTTATAGAGATTAGATAATTAAACCACTGAAAAGAGTACTAATTTATTATTAAAAAAAATAAGTGACAAAAAAAAGAGAATATTCTATAAGAAATGAAATTGGTTTTGTGAAATAAAGAAGTACATGTTGTGCAAAGAAGGTAAAAATTCAGAATCAAGAATTTTAGACAATCAATTAGGAAAATGTGTGATAAAATTGATTATCTTTAATCAGGATTTAGAAGAATTAATCCATGAAGCTTATAGAAAATTCTAAATCAATATGTTTCTCTTCTCTTTCAGAGGTAGACCCTAGAAGTATGGTAAGCAACAACCATTATTCTTATGTATTACTATATGGAGGGAAATTTTCACCCCTGTATATTTTTCGCCCCTTTGTTGGATTTCTTTAATATATAGAATTATGGGGATTCATTGTTTTACGAGATTTTTTTTCTTGATACAGGACTCCAGCAGTGCCCCGCCCATTCCAAACAGGGGTTACAAAGAAGACGAACCAAAGGCCCAGCTACCCTCTCATACCATTCACGGACTCACTACATTAGAGAGGAAATCTGGTAAGGTCATTTATTAAAAAAAAAAAATTTACATCCTCTTTGTATTTCATAGTTTTTTTTATATAATTTATTATATATATGTGTCCTGCTATAACATTCATCACTATGTATGTAACCTGTGTTGTAGTCTTGTAGTATCTATAGTGCTTGTAATGAGTAAAAATAAAGATTACAATCAATTCACCATTGATGATTTTATAGGAGGATGTCACGACTGGGAGTTGTGAGACATTGTGCACAAACTGTATATAACATTTCTAATAAGTCCGCAAGATAACTTATGTAAAAAAAAAAAAACTATGTAGTCCATCCAGCCCATGAAATATTTTTCTTTAATAGATTTTCAAATTTGCTCGTTGCCATTCTATATTTGTTATGAAATGTTTTGTACAGTTCAGGTTTTTAAAATCCTTAGATATTGATTAAGATAAATGAGTTGAATTCAGTCTACAATGACTGAGATATATAAAACAAGGCATTCCCAGTTAATTTGTTTATATAAAATTTTGATTTCAAGTTTGTGGTAAGTTAAAAAGCATGATACCCTATTAAATGTATATTAGTATTAAAATGTGTGTGACCTTTCTTGTTAGCAGGGAAACTCACCTTATTGTATATACATGTATTTATTTGTGTACTATATTATAATAGCGAATGGAATGTATTTATTTATTTATAATATATAATGAAAAAAATTAAATCTCAAAAAACATTAATTAAATGCTTGTTTAAATACTAACACAAAGTATGGCCTGAATTAACACAAAAACTCTGAAATATATTCTACCGAGACTCAGTCGAAATAAATGTATCAATCTGTGTCCTTTGTAGTGAAGTACAATGAAAAAGTTACATACACAACCCAATCAAATGATGCACGTATGTTTTTTCTTATACCCAAGCACTTCTTTTTCATTGCATTCAAATATTGCTATAAAACATTTTTTGAAATACTAAATTTCATCAATGCGGCGCTTATTTTGATGTTTTCAGGTGACAAGAAATTGACATCTTATTCATGTATCTCTCACACAGTACATAGTACACACTGATGGGCAATAACTTTGGTTGCTGAAGCAGTGTTAAAATTGAACTTTGTTAATATTCACGCAGTACTTACATTAATAATACTCTAGGTCTTAGCAGGAGAAGAACGAGTAAGTTTTGACCTTGAATGTCTTCCTGAAAGCATGCTTCATGTGGTCACACGAATAAATGAGACATAGTGTTGTTTGCTTGCCCAAAAAGGTGTTTTTTAAAACAGCTTAGAAATGCTAGTATGAACACTTAGCCACAAACGGAAAGATATAGATGATGTTAAAGTGACATGTATGTTAACTGCTTGTTAAAAATCCTTGTTTTTTGCAATGCCATTGCCAGATGTTAACACACTTGTGACAAAGCTCTTTAAGATTTCACTGTCAATTTTGCTACTTTGAGACTCGTCATCAATTAATTTTTATGTTTATTTTTAATCATAGATTTCTTCTCAGATAATTTAGATTCTGTTACAAGTATATTGCGTTTCCCAAGTGAGGGACTGAGTGCAGGATTCATATTTCGTAAAAAAAAAAGATGACTGAATTTTAAATTTAAGAACAAATAGTATAAATGTAGTAATTTTCCAACTTGGAGACCCTCTCCATTCAAGCTATTTTCATGATAAAAAGGTTTACAGCTATCCATACAAAGATTATTGCTTTTGGAAAAAGATGTAAAACAAATGTAGGGAGTAGATTTACATGTGTATAAATTTATGAGTAAAAATTATCATTACATATGGTGAATGACACAATTATCTTTTGTCAGACTATGTTGAAATAGACATGGATTATAATGTCCTCACCAAGAGAGGTACCAGTATATTCAATACAGCTTAAAAATTTGCTGTTAAAAAAATAAGTTCTGCATAATGTAGCTTGCAATACATTTATGCTTATTGATTTTTTTGCTGGAGCTCAAATCAATGCTGCTTTAGGGTGCTTTGTATATATTATATATGTGATATATAAATCACAATTTTTTTTAAGGCCGTAGATCTATAAATACAAGTAGATAAAATGAAGATTTAATATTTTTTTCAATTAGAAATAGTCAAGAATTACTCAAGTAGAGACCTGCATTTTTTTACTGTTTCCTTAAAGCTTGTAGTAAATTTGATAATGTGGAAATAAAATGACATGCACATGACACTTAACAGTTGTATCACTTTCCAATCTTACCTTCACTGTGTTTCTGTTGACAAAATTCAAATTTCAGTATCTCTGTCCTAAATATAATTTTCTGATTGCACTCTCTTTTCTTGAACACAAACAGAAAAAGCAAAACCACAAACTTAAGTTTTTTTATCATTTGTCTCGGTTAGAAAATGGAAGTAATATTTTCTGTTACTAACTGTTGATTTATACCTGCAGATTACGTTTTGATGAGATATGAATGTATATATATATATATATATATATATATATATATATATATATATATATATATATATATATATATATATATATATATATATATATATAATGTTCTTTGCTTTAAGCCCTCTCTTAAAATGCACTAACAGTTTTTGATCACTGTAAAGTAATTAACAGGATCCGGTTGTATCAATATTTAATGAATAATTAAAGCTTAATTAAACTGATCATTTTTAATGTGTCATTAAATTCCGTTGTATCAATGTTTTAATGAACGAATCGATGCATTAAAGCTTCATTAACTTCTCTAATTTTAATGAAGCCAAGAGGGCTTCTTTAAACGCTCATTAACAATGGCGGCCAACGTAATGTTTGGTCAGTTGGGTAGAAGAAGAGCGGATAAGGTTTTTAGAGAACGTTTTTCTGTACAAAACATGAGTGAAGAGGAAATTCGGAGGCTGTATCGATTTGGAAAGGAATCAATAAAACAAATCGTGGACTTACTTGACCCAGTAATCAGCCATAGGACTAGGAGGTCGCAGGCATTATCAACAGAATTACAGGTATATAACTGATAGAAAAAAAACTCACTTTGACATGTACTGTCCATACGAAAACAGTCAACAAACACCACAACCTCCCATTTCCCTTGTTTTTTTTTAGTTGATTACGTCACATATTGCGTCACCTTGGTGGCGGATCCCATATAGTACAAGAATAATTAATAATTATTATACATATTATACATGAACATGATTATACATACATACATCTCATATTATTTGAATAATCTTGTTTGATTATACACAGGTGAACTGTGACGACAAAATTCTTGAGTGATTCTAAAATATTAGAGTTATTCCCCTTTGTGCATATCATGTAAGCATGTCACAGGTGCTTGGAAACTGAAGATCCGCAATTATATGCTAGTATTATTTTTTTTAGGGGGGGGGGGGGTTCTATATATGTCCTTGAACATGTATAAAACACCAACCGACTGTGTCTGGGATATCAAAGGCCAGCCGAATGTAAAAATATTCCGTTTTAAAATCAAAATGCTGTGGCTGTTTTAAAATCACGTTTTGTGATACATTTAGTGGAGTCGTCGGTGGGCCGCGTTCTGTAGTATTTGAATCATTTGAATCATTTAAAATCTTTCATCTAAGATTAATTAGACAATTTACGTAATATCTTCATTGTATTCGCCATCATTATGGAAATATACCGCATTAATGAGGTTGATTTATTTATTCAATATTATGAAAAATGGAGAAGGCCCACATTAATAAAATCTGTAACATAAATTACTTAAAAAAATGAACTAATATACATGTATATGCATATACACTGTACTACATTTGTATGAAATCCACATGCTGGTTTTTGAGGTCAATACGATGATTTAGACACCTGAGGAATACAATATTCACCGAGCCCGAAAAAAACAGCAATAATTGTTTTATTATATGATTCAATGATAAAATTACACACACTCATTAAGCAATCCAGTACTAGCCGAACATAATGAGAGAAACAGGGTTAAAAACAACAGTTGTATTATTTTGGAATTTTTAATTCTAGTTTAGGTGCAATGTAAATAATATAAATGTCAGGCATATATATAGGATTGATTTTGAAAAAGGGGGAAAAAGTGACAACTTACCTAAAAAAATCTTTGACTAGCCAACCCTCCCAAGGAAAGGAATTCTCCTGACTCAAATTTTTATTCGGTGGGAGGTAGAGGTCCATAAAAGAGGGAGGGGCTTTCATTGAAATATTTTATCCTTAAAATTTAAATTAAAACTTTACATTCTCAAAATGAAGGGGGAGGCGCAGACTTCCTGCCCCCCCCCCCCCTAACCCAACCCTCACCCGAGAATCTATGTGCCTTAATGTTATGTTCATATGAGTGGAAGTCAGGTGCAAGTGAGATAACTTTCCAAAACTATTTGCATCAATTTGGAATTTCCCTAAATATTTTCGGTCCAGTGTAGAATGCATAATTCCTGATATTGACCTGGAAAGTCACGTGCAGGTCAATGTAATGTAGTATTTTTCTAACATTGTTGGATCTCAGCCAATCAGAGATGGGAATTATTCAATCATATATATATATATATATATATATATATATATATATATATATATATATATATATATATATTATATATATATATAT
Organism: Saccostrea echinata; assembly: GCF_033153115.1. Taxonomy (NCBI): domain Eukaryota; kingdom Metazoa; phylum Mollusca; class Bivalvia; order Ostreida; family Ostreidae; genus Saccostrea; species Saccostrea echinata. The sequence goes on from NW_026889800.1 coordinate 2,850,033, forward strand.
ATATATATATATATATATATATATATATATATATATATATATATATATATATATATTACATAAAAATATGCAATTTCTACAATGGTAATTTTAATTGTTAATATGATAGGTCTTCACCATTTTCAAAAAATTACATTTCAAAGTTATGCCTTTATTTGAAAAATATATAAATAAATAAAAACAAACTTTTGCCTAAAACCGACCCTATTTTTCATAAGCATAAAGTAGTAAATCCATTTTTTTCTTAGACCCATACCAAAATAAAGTAGTGTAAATTGGAATTTTCTTGGATATTATTTTACAAATAATTTTAACTTATTTTAATTTAACTTATCTAACATAATGCGTGTACACCTATGTATTTTTTCCGCAGAAAAGTAAACATGAAACCAATTTGCAGATTATAAATTGCGCATAAAAAAGTCTACAAATTTTAATTTTTTTTTTTCAAATTTAGATTCTGATTGCCTTGAGATTTTATGCCAGTGGAAGTTTTCTTCAAGTTCTTGGTGACACAACTGGGGTCGACAAGTCAACAGTCTCTCGAATCGTTCTGAAAGTGTCGCAGGCACTGGTATCTCTTGCGCCCAGATTTATTAAATGGCCAACAGACGAGGAGCTAACCAGCATCAAGAGTGATTTTTTTAAATTAGCAGGCTTTCCAGGTGTTATAGGCTGTATCGACGGCACTCATGTGAGGATCCAAGGACCGTCAGAGAATGAACCAGCATTTGTGAATAGGAAAGGTTACCACTCAATCAATGTTCAAGCTATCTGTGATAATGCTGGTATGTAAAAATGAGATTTGATATGAAATATATACTTCTTTTTACGTAAGCTAGCGAGAGATTATTTGTTATTGCATTTATATAATAATATAAAAATTGTTTTAATATCATTACATAGGATAAAAATTGAATATTAGTGAGTACTTTTTTAAGAACCGAAGCATATTATGATACAGTTATGATTGTGAGTTTTTCGGAAACATATTGTACAGTAAAAGTAACCCAAAATAACCTTGGAATAACCCCCCCCCCCCCAATCCTCCCTGGGAAACGCGCACCTCTCATGAGTTGGTCAGATAAAGATGATGGAGAGTACCTTGTTAAGATGTATGCAACCCTTCCTAGCTGTTTCGCGTTTGGATAGTCTTTTTTATTTTTTGTCTGATCAATATTATTTTTACTCGACATTTTTAGCACGACCCCTTGCCCCTTACAGTAAAATTCATGGATCCGCCCTAGCACTTGTAGTTATTGTGCCTTTTTGATACAGGTAAATTTACCAACATCGTGGCAAGATGGCCAGGTAGCACGCATGATAGCCACATATTTAACATGAGTGGAATAAAGCAAGATATTGAGCGGGACTTCCGCTCTATCAATGATGGCATCATATTGGGCGATAGTGGGTATGCCTGTAAACCATATCTTATGACACCATACCTCCGACCCTCCTCTCAGGCCGAGGAGCGCTTTAATACAGCGCATTCTAAAACACGCGTGACCATTGAGAGGACATTTGGCTGGTGGAAACGACGGTTCCACGTCCTTCATTCTGAAATCAGAATGAAGCCAGAGAGAGTGTGCACAATTATTGGTAAATATATAATTCGTTAATATACTGTCATTTATAATTAACCATGCGCCTGATACAGAGAGAAGGAAGCAATTCAGAGAGTAAAGATCATAAGTCAAAGGTCAAAGTATGCACAGGTGAAATTTCAGGGTTTGACATTAACTTTTATGAGTACTAGACCAGTCGGGCTACTTCCCATAATTTTTACTAGCCCTGACCGTAAAATCACTAGCCCTGACCAAACCTGCATTTTTTTTTCTTAAAATTGCTAATTTTAATGAGGTAATTTTGAAATTGTTTCAAACTAGCCAATTGAGCCGGGTTTATCAAGACATGCGAGTATTGTAAGCTTTAAAGATCATTCAACGAACTTTAATAATTTTTTCATCTTAAATATTAATAAATTAATTGCAGAATATATTTTTTCAGTAACTTTTTATACCATATTGATACTGAAGGACGCTAGTTTCTACCGCGGCTTGTCTATTACAGCCGTGGCTGAAAATAGCAATTGTGTCATACAGAGATTTTTTTTATAGAATGATATCTGTGTTTACAATCGCACAAATTAAGAAAAATTCTTAAAAAAGTTTATTGAATATTTATTTGAAAGACTGAAATGGGTTTTAACAGGTATTTTATTAACACGACCAATCGGTCTAGTTCACGTACATTTTACACGACCGGACCACTCATTTACTAGACTGAGTCGGTCGGACGTGCCTTAGTGTCAAACCCTGGAAATACTGAACCTTATCCTCTTTCATTTAAAAGTTATGAGCATATTAAAGTTTATGTTATAGTATAAGTGTATTTGTGACAGAGAGAAAAATTGACAGACGAATAAGATTACATGTACATCATAATCTTATATGAAATGCGTTTAAATATAGTTTGACAATGAAGTTTAAATCAAAAAATTAAAAACTTTACAATTTATGTATGCATTTGTTTCCATAACTACACTTTAGGTGCTTGTGCAGTTTTGCATAACCTGGCTATAATGTACAACGAGCCACCGATGGATGAAGATATAACTGTTAATGGAAATATACAAGGAAATTACAATGGACCCGAGGATGGAAAGAACATCAGGAATTACATCACACAACATTATTTCTAGATAGGACAGTACTTCATTGGCTAAATACTCCCATTCTACTGACGTAAATTTTATCTCTCTAAACAGAATTTTAAACAGGATTTTAAAATTTGAAGAACCTTCACTACAGAACAAGTTAAGGACCCTCTAGACTATACACTGATAATAATGTTTTTGGACACCAAGAATATTATATCGTATAAAGGTGTAAATACTGAGTTTTATTTTTATATCATTTTCAACACAGGGTAGTAGTCTAGCCATATACAACCAGGAAAAATGTTCAAAGCCTACGATGTATTGATTGAAAGAAATCACTGTCGATCGCGCACTAAATCGGGAAAATACATGAACATGAACACGAAGTCTTCAGTTAATTTATGAAATTGATGCTTAGAATTCTTTAAAAAAAAAAAAAGAACTATTTGATAACATGATTCATATATTTATTAATCTTCATTGGATAAATTTAACTCCAATCGCAATTTTTTATTCATTAATTGGTAATAAATTGTTTGCTCCTGTATCTTTTTCTTCTGTTCTACCAAAACTTCGTACTGCATTCTTGTAACATCTTCGGGCCTTATTCTTTTACGTTGACCTCGATCATTTGGAGTTCCCACTTTTTTTGACCTACAATGCACAAGGGTAAACTTTTACAGTTGTGATTGTGCATGCGGGATTGAAATTCAGCGTTAACGTATGTATGTAAAATTACCTTTTTATGATTAAGAGTAGCTTATGAAGATCTTACCAAACTAAATAAATCTATTATGTACTAGTTCATATACTGATACACGTCTATGCATTATAATGTACATTTGAAAAAATAAAATTAAAAAAAAATAATAAATTTTGGGTAATTTTATGATTAAACCATGAAATGGTGAGCAAGTTATTGTATTTTCTACGGTTGAACTGTTCATTTAAATTACTAATTTTCTAAGTTTTATTACATGCTTGACTCCACACATGTCTCCATGCTTGTGGCTGCAGTACTAGTTTTATTTTCTATGCTGGTTATTTCTTCCACCATCTGATCGGGCGAGCAATGAGTCTCCTGGATTGGTGTGACTTGTTCTGGCTGAAGTTTTAATTCATTTTGCTGGTGGTCAAGTGGAATCAGCAGATCAGTAAGAATTGAGACGGTATTTGGCGAGCCAATCAAATTGATGTTGCTTTCATCTTTGGTTACAAGTAAAAAAAAAAAAGAGATAATACTAGTACTACAGTATACCATAAAGGTTTTAGATTGACATCATTTCAAACCACCCTCATTGCCATGCGCAGACCTGGGGGGGGGGTTTCCAGACACCTTTGAAGTTCTTTGGAGGAGTCATACATGTATATATGAAGCTTGAGAAGCGAAGAAAAGACGCTCAAACAGCCCCCCCCTCCCCAACTTCATGTTAGATTTGCGTTCTAAATTTTAATTCAACAAAACAAATTAATTGAATTATAATGGGAGTAAAAATGAATTTGATGCCCGCATAAATTAATTTTTGCTCTTACCAATTCTAATCAAGTCAATCGTTGTCATTTGCACACCTGTGAAAACTACTGTAAGCAAAGGGAGAAAACTACTCCAATTTGTTTGTCTATACTGCCTGACCCTTTCAGAACCTCTTCGCAGATTTATATTACCGATACATGTTTACTATTACTTTACACAATATTTCTTATGACATATAGATGATTTTGCAACTTGATTCCGATGAACTTATATACCCCCCCCCCCCCCCAAAAAAAAAAATTAAAAAAAAATCAAACCCTTATTTATCAATCCTTGTATCTGGTCCATATAATATTTAATATAAGTAATTTGTATTTTATATTTCTTGCAAATTGAGAACTTTAACTTACCAGGTGCCTGAGTCTCGAATCCGGATAATCCATTAAAAGTTGGAGAATCTTTGTAGATATCAACGATCTTTTCGCTGACTGTCGAAAGAGGTTTTGCGCAGGGTCCTCCCCCTGTTTGTCTCTGTGAAAGTTTGTTGTAGCTGAATTCCTTTTTTGCCGTCTGATGCATATTGGTCCATTTGGTTTTAATCTCTTTAGTAGTGCGACTTGAAACTCCTAACGCATTTATTTGCGCTGTGATATTATCCCATACTTTTTTCTTTTTCTCATTGGTAACACTATTGGTTAGTTTGCTATTAATGATGTTAATATTTCTCTCCACCAGTTCGGCTAAAAGTTGAATTTCACTAGAATCAAAATTTTTCCCCCGATTTCTATTACATTTAAATTGAATTCCTTCGGTCATTGTAGCACAATTTTTTTTATGAAATTACGTTTCTTTATGTTATTACCTTCAAGACGCTCACAGACTTCATAAAATGACGTAATTTATTTTTTTTGCGTCATAATTAAAAACCGCGACCATTTTGGCGGACTTTTAATTGGTCTTATAAGCTCATTTATTAAATAATTGGTACGTGTATATGTTAAACAAAGGAAACGCCCACGGAAACGCCCCCGGAAGTGGAAACGCATTGCATTGCGGGATATTACCCTAATGTTAATAAATCTTTAATGAATTCTTAAATATTTAATGAATCATTAACTAATAAGACTCTAATAAAGGTTTTGTACAACACGTTTTAATGCCTTCATTAACTAATGCATCATTAGGAAGTTAATGATTCATTAGGCTTAATAACTCATTAAAGTTAATAAACCGTTGATACAACCGAATCCAGTTCATTAACAGTTATTTCAATTAATTTTGTTCTGATGGAGGATTAGTTAGTAAAAGCTTTTTAACTTCAATCTCCTAATAAAAACCTATTAATCAGTTGGATAAATGTTACTTTCCGATTCCCATTTTAGAAAACTTAATTATCAAAATATTTATTTCAGCTGGACTTTTTAAAGGTTTGCTTTGTGAATTCCAGACACAGTTCTGTCATATTTTTTTAACTCTCTGAAGTGTAATAAACCTTTACTCAACACATGTTCATTAAATGATATATGCATGATTTGATATATTTCATGTCTGTTATCACCTTTAACTTGCACAGGTAAACATGTCCAAAACATCTTTCAAAACATTTCTTTACCATAAAAGACAAGCAACATATATTGAACTTGTGTTCACAAACGGATCTTAAATGGTTGTTTCATATTTGGATAATTACAATGTTTAGCAATCATAAAATTCGATATATATGCTTACAAATGAGATACAAGTATATGGAGATAACGAACAGTATTCAAGCTCAATACTCCATTAAACAATACAAATTATGGAGCAAACGTGGACCTCTAAAACATCAGAGGTAGGATCAGGTACCATGGAGGAGTGAGCATCCCCTGCCGACCGGTGACACCCGCCATGTGCTCCTTGTCATGATCGGGAAATAACGAAAAAATCCGTGGACAATTCATTGTGTAAATAATGGCCTAACAATTAGTATGAAAAACGTCAGCCAGCATTTGACTTAATGATAAATTGTATTTGCATACAAGGTCATTGTATCGATCATAGAACTTACGAAATGACGACTTTAAACGAGACTGCTGATATTCTTGTTTCATCAACTTGTTTGTCAATAGCTTACCTCGTCTTAGAAATTGTTCATACGTAGAACAAGCTCTTGGGTATGTGTTTCAAGCATATGTTGAACATATGTCTGAAACATATGACATGCATATCGCTAAAAGCTCATATATTGTAACTTATGCTGAACCTATGCTCTGTTGCTTGTTTTATAATGGAAATAATTATGCAATCTGAATGTGTAGGAAATTCAAATTAGCCAGCTTTCAATGATAATTTATGTGAAATCTCCTTAAAATAATTATGAGTCTCTTATCCACCTATTGGCATGATATATTTATATTGTTTTTACACATTTATTACAAATTAAAAGTCTTCTTCCGTGTACTTCTCTTGTTTTCTTATTCACCAAAGACAAACTTCCAAATTCTTACTGGAAATAAGACCAGAGTATGTCTCCCTTTTTGAGGTAGGGGTAGCACTTTTCTTCTTTGTCTTGATTGGGGCTATGGAAAGTTTTCTTAAAATCAACGTTGTTCTTGACATGCAAGAAGTAAGATTTTCTACAATCATCAGTGTTTCCTTTTGTTATATGTTAGATCTTACCTTTGACTCCTTTCTCATTAAAACTTATTATATATCTAAGAATTTTTAATTCTTAACATTTTTGGGGGGGTAGGGGGGTGGGAGGAGGGGGCATTCTGAAGATAAACTTCAGTAACTTCTTTTGTGGTGATATGTTGATAATTCTGAGAGGTAATTATTTTAATTGTGTCCTGTTGTAAAACAGATATTATGAAGCTGAGGAATGACATGTCTATCTTTTACTACAATAAGTGTCGCTCAGTATTATCAACAAACATTTCTCTTCTGCTCTTAAAATGAGTGTCACTCAACATATCAACAAATATCTATCTTCTACTACAATGAGCGTAGCTCAACACATCAACAAATATCTGTCTACTACTACAATAAGTGTCGCTCAGCATTACCAACCAATATATCACTTTGATTGTAAAATCTATCAATCTAAAATAACAGAAAGAAGCTATTTTAGAGTCTTAAAAAACAAAACTAAAACATCAATGAAAGCATTTGTTCTTAGTAAATTTATAAGCACTTAAGTAATTATGCTAGGTAATATATGGTTAACCTGTGATAAAAAGTGGTTTTTAAATGTATTACTGATGTGAATCCTTGTCTCCAGAAGTGAATTAAGGTGATTGTAAAATGATCTTCCTCTTTTCTCTTTCATGCCAGGTAACAACGCTTTATCCAACCTGAAGCACAATATTAAAGATAAGGTGTGTTCAAACTATGAAATAAAATAAATACAATACAGTAATGTAACATCATTTATATTTGTTTAAATTCAAGAAAGAATTATGTGATGTTCATAAACTGACCAATATGCATCATGCAAGGTTTGAATTATTTTATTATTATGAATGTTTTAATTTTTTTAAAGACATATTTTTTAAATGTATTTTTACCAGTAAGATTTTACTTTTATTAACGTACAGATTGTTTTCTTACAGCTGAACATAGGGAGTAACACTGAAGGTTAGTAGAAACATGCACATAATTAATCAAAACATTATTTCAGTTAATGAAGGATATATTATTCTTTGAAAAATATTTGTAGTTTCAGAAGCAACATGTAAATTACATTATAATAAATAATCATGAGATACACAGCTAGGTACGTTAACATAAGGTAGAACGTTTTAAGAAAAAGTTTTCAGACAGTCAAAGAAAAGGTAATCAAACAGCCAAAGAAAAGGTAATCAAACAGCCAAAGTAAAGGTAATCAAGCAGCCAAAAAAAAGGTAATCAAGAAGCCAAAGAAAAGGTTATCAAACAGCCAAAGAAAAGGTAATCAAGCAGCCAAAGAAAAGGTAATCAAACACCCAAAGAAAAGGTAATCAAGCAGCCAAAGAAAAGGTAATCTAACAGCCAAAAAAAAGGTTAAAAAAAAACAGCCAAAGAAAAGGTAATCAAACACCCAAAGAAAAGGTTACCAAACAGCTAAAGAAAAGGTAATCAAGCAGCCAAAGAAAAGGTAATCTAACAGCCAAAGAAAAGGTTAAAAAAAAACAGCCAAAGAAAAGGTAATCAAGCAGCCAAAGAAAAGGTTACCAAACAGCCAAAGAAAAGGTAATCAAACAGCCAAAGAAAAGGTTAAAAAAAACAGCCAAAGAAAAGGTTATAAAACAGCCAAAGTCAAAAGTTATCAAACAACCAAAGTAAAAGTTTATGTAACAACGAAAGAAAAGGTAATCAAATATCCATAGAAAAGGTTATGAAACAAAAGGAAAGGTAATCAAACAGTAAATTGCCCATTTCAGTGCTCCCTTATATCAAAATGGTGAGCATGCGAGTTATTTAACCACAAAATTGTTGGTTTGAATGAGCAAGAAAGACTTTTTTGTCTGCATGAAGGAGTTAATAGAAACCAAAAATGATAATTCGTAATACCTTGATGAACTAAGAGGAATTCTAAATCTTACGAGCTTTAGTTAACATTTTTTTCTGCGTCTTTACTGTTATAACATAGAATGAAAGTAACTTGGTAGAATATTAACATTAAGACTGCTTAAAACGCTTTCTTGATCACACGAGTAAGGACTTGACATGTATGTGAACTACAGGTTTGACAACTAATAGCACATGGTGTGAGTAACTATATCAAGAATTAAACGTCTTTTTTCCTTTTTTTTTTATCTGTTCAAACGTTAATTTGTGTATCTTCTTGAGGTATGAAAATATATGTTTTCCTATTTCATTATATTCTTTTCTCGTATTTAAAATAGCGGATGAAAATTCTTGGTACCATGATCATTAACATATATTTGAAATAAAACTTATTTTTACAACTTTTGAAAGCTCTGTGAAATTTTCTAATTAGAACTGCATGTTATACCTACAAACGTGGTGAAGAATAGGATCCGCGTAAGTTAGACGCTTAAATGTCATTACTTACCGTTGTTGTGGTTTCTTTGCTTATTACTAGCGTAACATTGTAAAGAAAAATGGTAGTGTGTGAGAACACTGTAAAGAGAGTTGCTAGAATTACTAGTAATTGCTTCACCATCTGATTTAGACTAGGGACAAGTCTCTTGATCAAGTTTTTGCTTCATATAGTATGGTATCGAGGCCAGTAGTATTTTTTGTTGTTGTTGCAGTATTTGTTATTATGTAAATTTTCTTATGGAAGATGCTTGTCCCCATTTTTTGTTGCTGTACGATAGAACAGTGTAAGTTATTATTTGGAAGCTGCTTGCCCCCGCCCCCCCCCCCCCTCACCCCCCCCCCCACCTTTTTTTTTGTTGCTGTACGGTTAAATGGCAGATTCAAGCATATAAAAGAATTAACTGTAAAATTCGAGAAAAGTCCAAGTGGTCCCATGCCTCCCTCGAAATAGGATTTACGAGTTTTAGCAGCTACTTTTCTTCATTAGCTTGTCCTCTTTTTATTTTTGGAAGCCCCCCCCCCCCACACACACACACAGACACACACCCCACACACTTTGAGAAACGTTACTACGGGCTTGTTCTAATTTTGATGAAAGACTGAATTTTATATCAAGTATCAGATTAATATACTCGTTAAAAACAAATTTTGCGAGAATTTTTAGGTGTATTGTGCAGGGTTTGAAAGTATATCACTGCATGATGAGATTTTTAACACTTCTTTCAGTTGTGAATTTCTCTTCAAAATCATGGCCAAGAGTTTTAATCTGCTATTCTCATATTTTGAATTTGAAAATTTTAATTATTGCTTCAATTTATTGCTTCTCGAAATGAACGATATATACTTTATTAGAATTTTCAATCGTACCATAGTAAACGTTGAAGATTGTAAACCAAATAAGTATTTGTAAGTTGTATATTTATAAATACTTATAAATGGACTGATTTAAAGACAGATTAAAATTCCTTGGCTGCCACATATAAAGATTAACACTCATTTAAGTCATGTCACGTATAATCACATTGTTTGCTCTCATAGTGTAAATTCCTTTATATGGATGATTTATTTCAGGAATGTTTTTTTTAAGTTCTGTGTGAGTAATTGGTATGTAAATCACAGACTTGTCACTTGGGTATATTTCATGAAACGTGCATGCCCATGTGCACGTCTGTATGATTTACACACCAATACCTCAGACAAAGCTTTTTTTTTTTTTTTTTTTAAATCCTTATATTTACAATATACATGTTTAAAAGCACCAAATTACACTCAAAATTTGAATATATCGCTGCCCAATATCGCTGTATTTTTATCAACGTCTCTTTAGCCTCACTGTGACGTCATTTTAGCGCAAGTTTCTCCATGTATATTTCTACGCGTGAATATACACAAAAATTGTATTCAAATCACTTGATTTAGTAGGGAAAAAAAAGCAAATGTAAAAATTTAAATCATTTAAATATTTTAAAGAATATACAATTATGGACTCTTCCAGTGGTGGATATAGTTTGTTATTCACCAGAAAAATATCGATATTGACCGAGGCGAAGCCATATTCACCACCGAAAGAGTCCGTAATTGTTTTATTATATAGTCTGGATTTGAATAAATAAGGCATTGAAGGCTGCATGATGATACCACTTTTATTTACGAACTTCTGTTGTGTTAAAATAAAAAAAAAATGTCCAGATTACAAGTAATAACTTCCGTGTTTTCCTTTTGCTGTTTGTAAGACATCGAAATGTTTAGAAAATAATCCTGCGATAGGCTTGGCTTATGTTTTTCCTGCTCAGATAAACAGCTGGCTCCGGCCGTTGCAACCATTGTTTACAACTTTGTTTAAGGTGTTGATTGTGACGTCACAATGCCGCTGCACGCGCACCGCCCCTCTGGTGAATACGGCTTCAAAACCAGTGAATATGTAGTGTTATGAACTGTTTGCGTTTGTATAGATTATATAAGGACTATAAATAGACTATATAATAATACAATATATTGTTGTGACAGGTTATTTTTTATTCTATATTTAAATGTATACTAGTATTTGAAAAGGTATATTTTAAGATTTCGTTTCATCTTGTCTTCTAGAATGTAAAATATAGTTGTAGCACTGTACAGTTGGTTCTTGGCTGAAATATAATGATAATTTAAAAGCCAAATTGTTTTGTATTTTACCTGAAATTGTCAGTGTAAATATCATTATTATAGAAGAAGAAGAGAAATTACACTAAAGTAGTTAGCAAAAAAAAAAAAAAAAAAAAAAAAAAAAAAAAAAAAAAAATTATAAAAATTTATAAAGATAACTTTTACAATTAATATCTTTCTTTTATTATTATTTATGTATTTATTTGTTTTAGACTTGGGGACAGATACCAGTCACATCCCAGGTAAGGATTTTTTACTTATGAAAACGGTGAATTATCACTCCCAGGTAAGGATTTTTTACTTCTCATTAAAACAAGGATTTTAACATCTGTTGAAAACCGTGAAAAATTATGGCTAGTAAGGATTTTTAACATCTCATGAAAACTGTGAAATATCATGCCAAGCAAGGATTTTTAATATCTCATGGAAAAGAGTGAAATATCATCCCAGGTTAGGATTTCAATATCTCATAAAAACTCATTAAAAAATCATCCATGAATAACAGGTTCAGTTTCAATGTATGTGAAAATTAATATTTGAAAACACACACCTGACCAGCTATTACATTTATATTAGGTTAGCATTTGTTTAAATTTGACGTCTTTTCAGGGTTTAACACAAGACTCGACAAAAAGCCTGGTGGACCAAAAGAAAAGCCAAATTTTTGGAAGAAAATCCTAAAATGAATACTTCATCAAGTCTTTCATTAAATCATAACATATCTTAATTAAACCATTATTTTTGTACTTTTATATATATATTTCTGAAATTGAGTTTGTATTGTTATAAACCATTGTTCATGGATTGCGGAAGTTGCATTGTGTAAAAAGTAAAAATATTTTGAATCAATTATACAAATATTAATTTGCCATGACAATTTAAAACATATGTAAAGGCACTCTTAGTAAAATTTTAATCAAATGAGTATCTTCAGCAAACATTTTTAGCTTGGATCGAAGGGTACTTCAAAAATCTCCATTTTGATTAATGTTCATTTTATGCAATCTTGCTGTTTTTCTTATTTCAGAAAAGAGTATTTAAAAAGTAATTAATATTGTGTAAGGTAGATCAGATAACTATGAAATATTGCTTAGGATTTTTTTTTTTTATAGATGAAGGGTTTATTTGGATTTTGTATTCAGTTGCTTTAACTATTTAGACAAACAGCTCCCATTGTTGAAAATCATTATTGGATTCATATATATAGTTTGCTGAAGAAATAGATATATTAACAGATAAGTACTTGAAGCTGATTTTACAATATTGAGACGGACTTTGGTTGTACTGTACGTACCAAGAGGAGGGCTCAGTTGTACCAGCAATTTGATTATACAAGGAAGATGTGTAGATAATTTATTTACTTTGTTATGAAATACACACCCCAATAAAAGTGTAAAGTGTAAATTTTTGCTTGTCATCAAATTTACATCCAAATAGATTAAGTGCACATTTATGCTTTACAGATATATAGCTTAAACTTCTTTACATAAAGGTGGAACGTCATTTATTGTAAGGAAGAAGAACATATCCAGTATTTACAACATTGTACAATTTCCAGTATCTGGACTTGAAAAGGCTTAACTTATAATTTTGAAATTGTTAATAAAAATGAACAATGAAAAAATGGTATGAATAGAAAATTTTAATTCATAATTCATTACTGGAAATTTTAATTCATAATTCATTACTGGAAATCCAGGTCTTCAAGGGGGGTGATTCTGAATTAAAGCTATGAAAAAAGTAGATGTGCTTGCAGCCTGTACAAATTCACACTATTTATATTGATTGTAATTTATACAAAAAAGCCTTGTTATAATTTATATGTTTTATATACATCTGTTTCTTATTTAAATAAATATTGCACCTGAGTTTTTTTTTTTTTTTTTTTTTTTTTTTTTAATAATTTTTTCCCCTATCTCCTACTGCTTGGAATTAAATGATAACAGAAGCCATAAGCTGATTAAACAGACTGAGGTTGACTTGGAAAATAATAATAATAAAATGCGTTGCTTGTGGTTATCGAAGGTTCTTTACTCTGCAAGCACGTAAAAAAAATCAAGATTGGTAATGTTCTGAGTGTTTCAGACTGGGATTGAATTATATAATCGGTTGGAAGAAATTAATAAGCAACAAATATATTTCTTGTATCCAGATTTCATTATAAACTTTTAATCTTATGTCCCAATTGAGCCTCATGCACAGAGACAATAGATTCTGATCTTTGTATTAATATACAACAGAATGAAACGCATAAACCGTACGTGTACTTGTGTACATTAATAAAATGAAAACTTTTTTGGGATGTAAATGTAAATTGGAATTGACGATTCTTTATGTCTTGAGACCGTGTTTTACAAAGACCTGATCATAAATAATTAAAACGTCGATCCTTAATTTAGTTATTGACAAAACCCAATCTAAATTCAACGTGTTGATATTCATTTTAATTAGCCTACATTTCTTTTCAGATTTTTTTAAAAATAAACTTGAAATATACACCTGGAAATAAATTGTTTAAACTCTTTGTATATAAGATGGAATATTTCAAATGATAAACGACTTTCAAATTATGATTAAACTTCAATACCCTGTTGATCCTTGCATCGCGGATTCGAATCCCACTGTGGGACGTGGAGACTGGTCCTTCGGATGAGACCGTATAAACCGAGGTCCCTTGTCGCAGTAGGTGCTGGCACGAAAAAGATCCCTCACTGCTCAATGGCCGTAAGTGCCGAGTATAGGACAAAATTTGCAGCTCTCCACCGGCAAGTGGTGGCATCTCCATAGGAGTGAAAAATTCTCGAGAGGGACGTTAAACAACATACAAATAAACAAACAATTCCCTCATATCTAGTCTTTCGGTTCTATTCATCCATTTTTTCCTGAATGAAAAAGTGTGATAGCTAAAACACTCCTGAAGAAGTGATGAAAAATGCGAAGATAACAATAGTGGTCAACGTATTTGTCAGTAGCCTGACTTAATTTAAAAAATTGATTACGAAAAGAATATGCTCTTGCATACAAAATTGTATCTGAGACATTAACGCCTTGTGCATGTGAAAGTTAGTTATACATGTACTATATACGAGGGTTGTCCATAGAGTTCGTGGACAAATGCTATAATTTTCTAAATAATTACCGCACTGCCAAACGTGTATGATATTTTAATTGGGACCATGATTTAGTATATATATAAACATTAAAACAAAACAAACTAATTTTCGAATGTTATAGATGTAAATACTTTGTATATGGAAGCCGGACGGCCCAGTCCCACGTAAAGCTAATTTCATGATAACGTCAAAAATACGGATTTTGATTTTTTATTACATGTTTACGGACACAAGCTACATTTTTTTTTATTATGCCACACTGCCAAGTGTGTGCGTTAATATTTATGTATAGACCATAATGGATTTAATTTTTAAAGTTCAAATTGATATACGATAATTTAAGAGCGTAATCAGGATAAACACTTCGTATACACAGGCTTCGCAGCACAGTTCGGCATTGCGCTAAGATTTATAACAAAGTCATGAATAATGATATCCTATTCATTAAATAACAGTGGTTTTTCACTTCTTGTAGTGTATCCAAAATTGTAACCACCGTTGAAAAATCGTATATACCAATTTCAAATCAATAAACTAATTTCAAGTTGTTTGAATAAATACTTTGTCTCTGACGTCGTTTTAACCATATTAAAACATAATTTTTTGATTGGACCGGTTCCGTTCGGATGGCCTGCGTCACTTTTTCTGTCAATTTTTGAAACGTATTTCTTGCTTTTTTTTTTATTATTATTTTTTATTTTTTTTATTTTTTTTTTTTTATAAATATTTTCACTATCTCTATAGTAAGCAATACTTAAGATATCTGAAAATGACGATAGCATCTTTATTTGCAACACATTTAATTTTTATTAAGCCTTGACTTGCTTCAAAAAGAAAATAATCATTTTATTCAGAACACTTTATTTCAAAGTCTATGGCATATTAACCCTGGGCCGTGCACACCATCTGCGACCTTTAAAGACCTCCATTTTTACAAAAATATGAAGTTCAAACAATCAAAATCAAACTATTCTGTCTTGGATTTTCATGACAAATATCTTGATATACAATAAGTATATCTAGGACCATTCATTTTGACAAAAACGTCATCGTCTACGAACTTTATCGACAACCCTCGTAAATAGGGAACGTTGACGATGGAGAAGCTGCGGTCATTCGTCATATAGTTTAGTTGTAAGTTGATCATTTACGTTACAGTTCAGATATGAAATAGAATTGACAGAATATGTGGTGTTTTATTTCGATGTCATTGAGATATATTAATGAAAGTTAATATTGAAAATTGATAAACTGTTGTTGATATATGTTAATGTCGAATTAAAGGCCACTACAATAAACTTCTCCAGTCCATATTTTAAAATATATTTTACACAAATAGTGCCCATCAGATGACGTCAAGAAGGAACTCCAACATCTTTTAATATGACCTTTAGAATATTTATGCATAGAATCATTATGATCTTTAACAAAGTTAAATTTTTAATGGTATAAATAACAAGAAATGAAAATTTCCGAATTCGAATTTTATTAAGGAAGCATTTGTGTGAAATGTATGGAGATAACAGAATTCAAGCTCAAAAGTCCATTAAACAATACAAATTTTGAAGCAGAGCAAACATGGACCCTCTAAAACATCAGAGGTGGGATCAGGTGCCAAGGAGGAGTGAGCATCCCCTGCCGACCGGTCACACCCGCCATGTGCTCCTTGTCATGATCGGGTAATGACGGGAAAATCCGTCGACAATTCATTGTGTAAATAATGGCCTAACAATTAGTATGAAAAACGTCAGTCAGCATTTGACTCAATAATAAATTGTATTTGCTAACAAGGTCATTGTATCGACCATAGAACTTACGAAATGACGACTTTAAACGAGACTGTTGATATTCTTGTTTCATCAACCTGTTTTTTAATAACTTACCTCTTTTAGAAATTATTCATACGTAGAGCATGCTCTTGCGTATCGAATCAACTGAGAGATATAAACCCCGTATGCAGGTGATGAAGGTATATTCTTGCATAAGTAAGGGAAGTTGACGATTGAAAAGTTAAAGTCATCACGTTTATCATAAAGCTTTCTTGTTAGATTACCATTAACGTCTTTTTCTAGTAAAATATCCAAATATGAAACAGATGTGTCAGATTCTGTGGTATCTTTTATTTCAAGCTCACTGGGATATATCGTATCGACATACGAATGGAAATAACCATTGTTAATTGACAATACGTCGCCGATATATATGTAAATGTCGAGTTGAAGGCCACAGCAAGTATTTTCTTTTTTTCACGTACACGATTTTGAACAAATTCTGCTTCATATGAATACAAAAATAGGTCTGCTAATAAGGGGGCACAATTGGTACCCATGGGAATCCCAATAGATTGTTGGAAGACTTGGTCTCCAAAAACCAGATAGATATTGTCAATATTTTGTCTGTGTATGATTTCAAAAAGCCTGGTCTTTCATTGATCGTGAAGAATGGTTGAATAAAGGGTTGATTGATTAGCCATATGATTTTGATAAAATCATAAAGGAAGATTCTTTCTCCGATCTTTCAAACATCAATGTAAAAAATGTATTAATTATTTGCCAGTAGAAAAAGTACATATTTTTTTTCATTTCATTTTTTTTGGGTACATTATTTTATAAATCATGCTTTCATTTATTTGCTTTCAAATTTTATACCCCCGCTTTAATATTGATCGGGATGTGTTCGTGTGATGTAACCTTTTCCCGTTCGTCATTACCATTCCGTCATTAGTTAGTTGTCCGGACCTTTTTTGGCCGTGCTTCTAGATAATGGGTTATTTTTTGTATGTATCTACAAATACATGTATCAGATCAAATTCGAGTTCAATGTTAATTGTCCTATTTCACGAAAGTTTTTGCCCTTAAACTTTGAAAGTTTTTAAATGTTCATAGTTTTCGGGGTTTTGTGCCTTGTAGATCAGGAGCTGACCTTTTGATATATCTCTTTATATTGATGATTACATGTAACAGTTGAAGAGAAGCAGGACATGTCACATGACTCAACTGACTACGTCATATCCTCTGTTAATGAAGATGCAGAATGTTATTAAGATAGAACCTATGTCGAGAAGTCCTTGTTACAGGATTTTAAAACTTTTCAAAATGATTAATTACCAGGCACTTGCTAATTGATCAATAAAATAATGTATGACACGTGTCTTTGTTTTTAAATGTAGTGCAGCCTTTGATTCTTGGAACTGTAATCATATTGTCATTAGCCATCTTTAAAGCTGCAAAATCGAAAGAATAAGATAGAGAATAACACATCTATAATATTATTGTTTAGTGATTACGGGTAATTTGTTTTTGAGGGTATACACTTATGTTGATAACTTAATGATTTGTCAGATGTTAATGTCGGCTTGTCAGATATTAAAAATACACATATACAAATTTTCTTATCTCCAACACAGAAGAGTTACGTTACATTGCTATTTTTTCAATATTTCTTGCAACTGAAATCTAATTAGAAAATTTCAATTATGTAAAATGTAAAAATAGACTCTTAAAAATGTTTCCAGAAACTTAACAGTAACAAAATTTCATATATTTCTACAACATTTCAAATGTTATATTGAACAGTTAAGTTAATTTTCCCCACTTTCATCCAAATAATGTAGTCAAGCATAACTTGTTCCTAAAGTATGCTATTGCCACGTACTGAAATTCAATTGTCATCGTACAATGTCTTGCAAGTCGACATATTTGTCTAACGAGTTACATTACTATCTGAAACATGACAATTCGAAATAATTTTCTGACGAGAAAACATAATTTTCTGACGTCAACATAATCTGACAAGTCGACGCAATTATCTGACAAGTCAATCGCCACAATTTTTGACAAGTTGTCATTATTATCTGAAAAGTTGACATAATTATCTGATGTGGACTTGTCAGATGTTATGTCGATTTGTCAGATAATTATGCCGGCTTGTCAGATCTTTATGTCGACCTGAGCGATCCTTATTTTAACTTGTCAAAAAAAAAAAAAAAAAAAAAAAAAAAAAAAAAGAAAGAAAGAAAGAGAAGAAAAGAAAATTGTAAACTGAATGGCACATTATAGACATGGGCATGTTTCCTTGTTGAATTTTTAAACACGTGAGTATACGTATAACAAGTCACTATAGAAATCTTACAAAATGATTTAAACATCTAACAAGTCGACACATAAACATCTAACAAGTTGACACATAAACATCTAACAAGTCGACACATAAACATCTAACAAGTTGACACATAAACATCTAACAAGTCGACACATAAACATCTAACAAGTCGACACATAAACACTTAACAAGTCGACACATAAACATCTAACAAGTCGATATACATTTGACAAATAATGGCAGAAATATGCCACATTAATTTAAAGACCAAATTCGAGATTTTTTTTTTGTTTAAGGACCTTTGAAAACTTTGAAACTTTGAAAAGCTTTGAAAACACCTAATTTAATTTGTAAACACCTTTTGTACTGACTTTTTACCCCTGATGTGCTTTTTAAATAATAAAATTATTGATTCATCGACAAATTATGCAAGAAAAAATCCACAGTATGATGTTCTATCTTTGCTTCATTACCACCAAATTTCAATTTCAAGCCCTTGAACTTTCGAATACTCATAATCACGAAATGTTTTACATGTCAGTTTTGAGTTACTCTGCGACACAAAATACGCCATAGAAAACTCATAAATAACAACCAATGGATGAAAGCGCTACTTTACCTACTTTACCAGATCATTTTAAAAATTTTGTATTTATTCAGGTATGTTTTGACAGATTCTTGTAATATAGTACCATAATATAGTGGTAGCAGAGAGAGAGAGAGAGAGAGAGAGAGAGAGAGAGAGAGAGAGAGAGAGAGAGATGAGCTTTGCAGTGAGTGAAAATATAGAATGTTGTTATTTTTTAATCCCAGCTTTAAATCCTAAAAAAACCAAAGTAGCTTTTCCGGTATTATTTTTTATTTTCGATCCACCAAAATTTGCTCAAATTTCACATAACTCGATATACTGTTTCTTGAATTTGAATAGCCTGATGTCTACAATAATAATAATAATATATTTGATGGAGAAGCACCATAATTATACCCACTACTGGCAAAACATGTACTTTCTACAATACAAGCCACTTTAGGGAAAACAGTTATATTTAATTATTAGTGCATATTTTTTTTTATTTTTTTTTTTTTTTTGATGAGATTGACTAAAATAAATTATCTAGTTTAAACATTTTGATATTGTTATCAATATCAAATCTTTTTTGAATTCTTTATAAAGCAAGTTTTTTTTTTCATTTTACATGGTAATGGCCGAATCACAAGCCCAGGACGTCATTAGATGTCAATACTGCGAGGACGAGCCCGCTGTCTTCCACTGTCTTCCGTGTTGAGATGAACTGTACTCGATGTAAAGTCTTCCATCTTAAAAGCAAAGTTCCCTCGGGACACAACATCATCCGTCTGTCCGAGAGACTCCCCCCTCTGATCAGATCAAAATGTGTGAAGTCAACTCATCCAAAGCATACGAAGCTTGTGAGGATTGTCAAGTCCCTGTTTGTATTACGTGCATTCAGGAGAGCACCGCAATCATTCTATCAGGAACATACAGGATCTTTATAATAAACAGAAGGCTGAAACCGAAAAAGAATTGTTCAAAATGAAGACACAATGGAAATCTGAGATCATTCAAAAGATGAAAGATGTCAAAAATGGAGAAAAGGAAATGAAATCCAGCGATGAAGATATTAGAGAAAAAATTATGAAACAAGCTCAGAATTTTATGGATCAGGTTAGCATCATACTGAAAGAAGCTTTGCATAAATCCGAGGAAAATGAGAGGAAAAATTTAGAGATATTGTCTCAAAATACAGCGGAGGTTGAGAGATCAGATCAAAACTTATATCTATTGATAGAAAGATTTGAAAATCTAACGAAGTCGAGCCATCCTGCCGACCTTATATTGTACCGAAAGCAGAATCCTGACATATTCAAGCAATTTAAATGTCCATACAAAGTTAAAATTGTTGCGCCTTCGTTTACAGTTGGAACATTAAACAAATCTCATAATGTACTTCAGTTTGGCAAATTCACCACAGATCATGTAAGATATAAAAAATCATCCAATGATAGCTTACAAAGTGCACAATCAGACAACAAAATTTGTACCAAAAAAGTATTTGAGCGGTCAGTAAAAATCAGAGAATTAAAAAAGAAGAAGGAAAATTTATTTCACGTGAGTTGCCTTGATGTCAAATCAGCGTACATCAGTGGTGATGGTCCTGGAATACTGTTCATAGACAGAGTAGGTACACAACTAGATAACTAAATAACATCTTCACTGACGGAGAACCAGATGGTCTAGCTGTGATGCAGGACGGAAGCCTGATTTATTCCTACGGACTCAGGAAAGCCATTTATAGAGTGTGTCTTAAAAACCAGAAAAACTTTATTGATACTGAATTTGGACCTGGGGGACTGTGTTGTACCAGATCAGGTGATATCTTGGCCTGTATGGGTTTTAGAAAAATAGCCAGAGTGGTGAAGTACAGCAGCAGTGGAGAGAAAATCCGGGAGTTTCAGAAGGATCAGAACGGGGAGAGACTTTTCATTCATCCAAGGTTTATCTGTGAGAATGCCAATAGTGATTTATGTATCTCTGATTGTGGTAGAAACAGTAAAGTAGTCGTACTGAGCAAGTGTGGAATACTTCGGTTTAAATATGATGGGAAGGTCGGAACTAAAACGCTAAAAGAGGATATTAAGCCATGTGGAGTGGCTACCGACTGATTGGGTCACATCCTTATTGCAGACAGCGCCAATAATGTAGTACATCTGATCAACCAGGACGGGGACTTCCTCTCTCTAAGCCTTACAGAGGATGATGGGATATCACGACCATGAGGAATTTCTCTGGATACATCCGACAACCTATGGCTAATAGATGAAAATGCAAAGTGTTTCAGTATTTGTTTTAACTTTGGAATTTTATGACCTTTATTGTGAAGTTTCCAGAAGTATTCTTGTATATGGTGGCCTTTCGGTATTAATGCCATCTAGTTTTAGTAATATGACCAGTTCGAATACTTAATAACATCAATTAAGGACAGATGATAGAAAGAAACTATTATCAAAAATCTTGAAAATAACAACTTAAGTCATGTTTAAATAAGTAAAATGAATACAGGTAGTTGTTTCAAACCTTCCATATTTAAACACGCCATCAGTTTAAATTTTAAAAGATAAAATATGATTATATTATGCAAAAAGAACATAAACTGCAAAAGGCTTCGAATAACGGTTATCAAAATTTTAATTGGTTACGATATTTTCGACCAATTAGTCGGTTAACAGCTTTATCATTGTCATTCCCACCTTTTCCATTTGATAACGTTTAACTATGGTAGAGAGCAGAGAAAGGGCAATACTAAATTGAACAGAGAATTGGAAAAAAACAGTTACAAAGATACGTGAGCAATCTAAGGAAAACAAAGCACTGGTATTTAAAGCTAAATATAATTCGTTAAATTAAATTAAAATTAAAAGAATTCATATTTCTCCGCAATATTTCTATTCATCCGTCTTCATTTCTAGAGTTCCTTTATATCAATGAGGGTTCGGAAAGAATATAAGACATACTATTGATTTATTTTGCTCAAAGTTGATCGAATATGTATCTTTTTTCAATAGAGCTTCTACGAACTGAAAGTAGCTGTATTGCAAAAAAAAAAAAAAAAAAAAAAAAAAAAAAAAAAAAAAAGTGAAAAAAAATAAAGTGCACGACTGCCACACAAGATGCGACCCCTGTGGAATTATTCAAATAGACACAAATATTCAAAATGAGGCCAAGGATACCTACTGATTGGCTGCTTTATATATTTCTCCAAAGATTCAACAAACTACAAGATTTGATACTTTTTGGCATGATATGGGCACGATTTAGATATGTGAAGGCATATAATTCCAACATAAAATTATTTATACCTATTTTATATGCATTACACCTTTTCCCAACATACTGTAAACGTACTTTTTCCACGGCGCCATGATTCAGTGGAATCACAATTCTGTTCTATCCGCGGGCAGAAAATTACGCAGATTTCTTATATTCCCACTACATGCATATGCCTAAAAGTACATTAAGTACGCCATGATAAATTTCCGCGGAAAATTGGGACTGCGTTCAGAGCGTAAATTATTACCACGCGGAGAAAAATATTTCAACAGTACATCAGCTGACAAGGTTTTATGATCCTACGCTAGCATAAGCAAGTTGACTATGACTAGACATAAACTTCCAAAATGACCATCATTTGGGTTGGAATTCCACCTTCCCTAAAGATACATAAACTGACAAGCTCTAATGATCCTAAAAGATATGAACTAGATACAAAACAACCAGTGACGTAAAGACAGACAGACAGACAGGTTGACGGACGTAAAAAGCCCGTATAATGATAATGTTTGTCAAAATTTATAACAATTATTCTTAGCAGCGTTTGAAAATTCTAACTTGCCAGCTTGTATCCAGATGCTCTTCTGAAGTTCCGGTTATTGAATATCAAATTGTCTATATTCGGTAACTAGTTAAAACCAGCTTTCAAGCCACCTGTATGAGAGTTTCTAAAGCACGGGTTCTATACCATGACGTACAGATCAAGAATGTAATATTTTACAAACTTAAACTACTATTGGGATTATTAGTCCCCTACCGGTGAAACCGGAGGGGACTATAGGTTTCCTCTGAGTCTGTCCGTCCGTCCGTCTGTCTGTCTGTCTCTCTGTCTGTCGCTCCCTCTGTCTGTCTGTCAGTCTGTCAGTCTGTCACACTTGGTTTTCCGCACTTTTTTCTAAACGCTTGCAGATATTGAGCTGATTTTTGGAATGTGAATGTATCTTGATGAGTTACAGATCAAGTTTGCATTTCGTCCCGCTTCGTTGATTTTTGACGGAACTATGGCATTTTCAATTCTTAACGGGAACCAGATTACACTTGCCGGTAGGGGACTAGTATTGCTAATGAAATACTCTCAGAATGCTTGTTTATATAGACATCAATTAAAAAATTACTATGTCTTTGTTTGTTCATGCTGGATTAACGGTTGCAGGAAAAAAAATACGCAGGCGGTTATGTATTTTTTTTCCTGCAAAGGTTGCAACCGTTAATTCCCGCATTAACAAACGAAATATAATTGGCTATTTTTTCTTATTTTAGAAATGTATTAAGATAAATTTATTAACTCATGCAAAGTTGGAAAAATCAAAATCGACTCAAATTTTTCTGTGACAATTTAAATGTTTTAAATTGATATATGCTGTTAAAATAATACTTAATTTTCCTTTTGATCACCGGGCATGGTATGGCGTTCGATTCGTCTTCTTGAAGCCCGGGTTCGATTCTCGTTCGCCGAGCCTCGTCAAACCTAAAACGTAAACATAGGTAGAGACTGTTCCTTCAATCGCCAAGCGCCCGGCATTAGATTTGAAAGTCATGGGTCTTTTGGATGAGACCTTAAAAACCGAGGTGCCGTGTCATGGTAGGCGTCTGCACGATAAAAAAAACCCTCATTGCTCAATGGCCCCGAGTGCCGAGTATAGGTCTTAATTTGAAGCCCTTCACCGAATGGGACGTAAAACAACATACAATCAATCAATCAATCCTCTTGATACTGAAAATTCTTAGATATTGGCTGACATAAGAAATAGTAATAATTGAATTCTTAAGGTGAGTCTTCAAGATAAAAAAAAAATAAATAAATGAATTGCTACTATTAAAATTGAACTTCATATACTGGGATTATTAGAGCTGTATATATAGCACATATCCAAAAATTTCAAAATCTTTACAATACTTGAGTTTTATCACGCGATCCCCAGTCACATCAATCAAAAATCGTAAATTCTTTCTACATTTACCTTTGATATATGTGTTCCTTGTTAAATTTAGCTTTAACTAGACATATCTATGGTTATGAAAATGAATGCTTTCTGCAATAAGATAGGAATGTTGTTTAATCTAGACAACTGTTTATCTGACACTTATATAAACGCTGCTCTGATATTGATAGTTCTCACGGTAAAATTTTAAATCAAGGATCTTGTTTCCAATTTGGGACTGTTATAAGAACTCTGGAGTTTGATTGATCAATCTAATGTCTTTATTATCTCTAATTTTCCTGCACGATTTGCCCTGTCTTCTTAAATAGTGTTTTTTTTACGCTTTCTTTGAAAGAAACTGTCCATCTATTCCAGTCTTATTTATATTAATCAATAAACATAGTTACAACTCCGAAATGAAGCCAATATATTTTTAAATTTATCACACACTGATCAAAAATCTTTAAAGAAGAAGAAAGAAGAAATAAGACTTCGAAGTACGAGAGACAAAACTATTGTTTGTCCATCTGTCTCTGCTACATACAATTTTTTTAAAAGTTGAAAGGTAATAATGAGCCCTGGATAAACAAAGAAACTCAGATTTTGCCTTGCAGAATGATTTGCTAGGAAAAAGGTCATTTGTTTTAGTGCTAAAATGTGAAGCTTGAGGAAAGCGATTAGTGCTCAATCTCATGAATTCAGTAAAACAAAAGAAATTGTGGACAGTGAAAAAAAATGACTACCAGAAACAGCAGAGGTGGGATCAGGTGCCTATGAGGAGTAAGCATCCCCTGTTCTAACGCCTATGGCAAAAAAGAAAAGCAATGATTATTACATATACATGTATTGGAATTTATTGAAATGAAATATGATGACAGGGAACAGTAATTAAGCTCAAAAGTCCATTGAATGAAATGTTTACGAAATGAAAATAACGAACAGTGATCCATCTAAAAACAATAAAAGCAATACAAATCTGTGAATAGGGCATAAAACACAGATCCCTGGAAATTCAAGAGGTTGGCTCAGGTGCTTGGGAAGTTAAAATCACCTGTCGACCCATCAAACCCAAAACCAGATAAAGAGGCAAGAAATTGACAAAACAAGTTGATGAAACAAGGATAACAACAATCTCGTTTGAAGTAATCATTTCGCAAGTTTAACGGTCGATACAATGACCTTGTCAGCACATGAAACCTATTATTGAGTGAAATGATGAATGACGTTTTTCATACTAATTGTTAGGCCATTATTTATACGCTGAACTGTCTACGGATTTTCCCGGTTTTTTTCAGATCATGACAAGGAGCACACGGAGGCTGTGACCGGTCGGCAGGGGATGCTCACTCCTCCATGGTACCTGATCCCACCTCTAAAGTTTGAGGTCCCTGTTTGCTCTGCTCCAAATTTGTATTCTTTCGAGATTGAATACTGTTCGTTATCTTCATATTTCAAATGAGCTCTATTATAGTTGAATCAACACTTTTTCAAAGTTTATGTCCCTTGCCAGCCATCTTTGGGGAAAAACCATAGAATTCTCACTGCGGCCTTTGTTACTTTCAGTTTGTGACTTTGTCATTTGACTTCAAAATAACTGTAACTTCTTGTTCTTTGATTTCCCCGGGATGGGGCTACCCATACATCGGAAGTAAGAGGTTTATACACAGTAAATTTAGAGCAGCAAGCCCAGATGTTTAGTAGTGTTCAGAAGAGAAAATTGGCGTTTTCCGTATTGACCTTTTGGACAAGCCAGACAGTATTTTTTTTTACAACACTCTTCGCGGAGGGTAGGAAAATCGAGAGTTTTACTACATTTCTGACAATTTCACAATGTGACAAAATATCACTTTTATTAATTCAATAAATTACAGTATTTTCTGCTAAAATGATATAATGAATTAAATATCTTCCTATGGTGTGTTATATGGAGTAAAACAATTGAAATCTTTGCAGATATGATTTCATAATTAATTTTTCTATTTTTCTTTTCTGCAATACGTTTAACTATATGGAAAGTTATAATATTTGGACGTAAAGAAGAAAAAAACTATAATCAATAAATCTGCACATAAAGTATTAATGATTGATGTTATAGTCCTGGGAAATATAAATATGAAAATGTAGTTGTTTTCCTGTGATTTTGAAAGGAGGTTTTGTTTGTTTGTTTGTATGTTGTTTAACGTCCCTCTCGAGAATTTTTCACTCATATGGAGACGCCACCACTTGCCGGTGGAGAGCTGCAAATTTTGTCCTATACTCGGCACTTACGGCCATTGAGCAGTGAGGGATCTTTTTCGTGCCAGCACCTACTGCGACACGGGACCTCGGTTTATACGGTCTCATCCGAAGGACCGGTCTCCACGTCCCACAGTGGGATTCGAACCCGCGACGTAAGGATCAACTCCTTACTCCGCGACTCTAGAACAGACGCTCTAACCACTGCGCCACGCGGGCGACGAAAGGAGGTTATGTCTTATAAATGATAAATGTTTGACCTTTTCATGAGTCATACAAATACTACTCATACCTGCAGGTTTTTCTGCTAGATTTTCAATTTTTTTAGGGAGAACATTAACATTTTGTAATACCCCTTACAAAAGTTTACTATAGTAACTATAGTTAACTAAAGTACACATTTTGATACTTTGATTTACTACTTAACGAGGTTCGCTCCTGAGCTTTTGAGCAGATTTTTATCTTAACCTATATTCAGTTAAAATTCCATGATTAAATTCCATACCAAAAGCATTAAGTGAGGAACTATATTTTATGGCGGAAGGTTTTTTAGAAGAAAATGATCATTTTTTCTCTTTATAAGTATTTAAAGTATGTAAAGTTTGGATTCCTATTTTATTATTCAGTCTGCACACAGAGTTATTTTGTGCAGTGAACTGTTTTATACTGGTCTTAAATTATATATTAAATAAACTGTCATGAATTCTATCATCATATTTGATAAATATAGCAAATATATTGTGAAAATCAAGAAAAAAATAGCCCTAATTTAAGCTTAAAATTAGCACTAATTTAGTAATATCTAAAAATTAACATCACAGACCCCCACTTTTAATTTTCTTTTCTGAAAATATGAGATACTTTTAATCATTCTTCTTAAATTCAGTAAAATGTCATTACTTTCAAATGATTTTTTTGCTTGTTAAATTTTTAATGCCAGAAAAATGAATTTTTTGAGTGCAAAAAGGTCAAATAATTGAACATGCGGAGTAATTTGAAATTTTTTTCATTGTCACAAATTTTAATGTGTCTATTTAAGATGAAATAAGACTGTGTCTGTTCCCATAATTTATTTTAATAAAAAATATTGGACGAAAAACTTTAAAAATTGATTTATGTCTAATACGTTTTTACAGTGCAAAAAGGTCAAACTAAATGCTCTGTAGCGCCAAAAGAAGCGCATTGACCCCCATTTTTTGTTTTGATTTTTAGTTGAGCTATGTGTATTAATTCTAAAAATATACTTGATAAAAAAATCTCATTACTTTTGATGGCAGGATCCAACCTCCTTAATACTTAACTCTGAAATTTTGTTTGAGAATCTCTTAAATTCAATAACAGTAAAGTTTTAAAATGATATGTGAATGTACAACTAATTATTCCATTTAATATTAAAAAAATACATAGATGAATTGGCGAACATAACATATAACAACCTGGAATCTATAGTAAAAACACATAGATTCACTATAGTGAAAACTTAAATTTACTAAAGTAAACACCTTGTACATGAGTTAACTATAGTTAACTACAGTATTTTTTTGTAAGGAACAATGTAAATTCAAATCAAGATTTTTTTGCAGCACTTGTTCTAATCTGAACATGACTATATCAAGGTCTTACTCATCTATATGAAGTACGCAATATGGTATATCTCGTACAAAGCATGTCAGGGTTTTAGGTCGAGGACTGATATGTTCATTCTGTACAAGAAATTGGGCTCATATTTCACAAATATTTTCAGTTTTCTAATAAAAATCAAATCAAATCTCTTCTTCTCTCAAACTGTTACATTTTTAATAATATTTACGTCAAGTACTGTTTAAGGGAATAATGAACATACCTTCCTTAAACATTAGTCAATACATATTCTGAAAACAAGTTTACTGTAAACTTATTGTAACACAGAACAGTATTTAAGGCCGATCGTTCATGGAGAGTGCTTAATCTTTAATAATATTTATGATATAATATTGATAAAATTTTAATATTGATTAGAATGTTTAATTAAAATTCACGGGGTTATCTTTATTTTAATATTATTTTTATTGTTCTTTTGCTTAGTTTTATGTGATATTTTTATCATTATCATTTATTTATTTATTTTTATGTTTAATTTTGATTTTTTTTTTCTATTTGTTTCTTGTTTAATGTTTTCTTTTGATTTTTTGGGTTTGAATTAATTTGTCTTTATTTCTTTATTTTTTTAGGGGTAGGGTGCTTATTTTTTCCCCTATTTTTGCTATTTCGTGTCTTTTTCTAATAGGAAATGTGGATGTAAAAAATAAGAAAACTAATATACGAAATGAAATACTGGACATTTTAATTCTAAAATGAATAATTGTTTCTTCAGTGCACACAGAAATTCTTTGGACTACATTTTAGAGCGACATTAAGGAGGCTGGGTGGTCAACAAATAAACCACCAGATTTAACTTAATTTTTTAGATATGATATCTTAAGCTGTCAACTATCATTTGGCAAAGAAAAATTGCAAAAATTTTAGTTTTAAAATTTGATCATTTTCTATATCTTCATATGGAGCTCTTCTTCTAAAGGAGATCAATATAGTCTAAAAATGGCCACAACCCCCCAGCCTCTTTAAGATAGAATACTGATAAAGATATCTTATCCAAGGTCTATGGAGATGATTCTAATCAGGGGCTAATGACAGCAATATTTCATAGCTGAAATGTTCAATCATTTTATGCTGTCCAGCATTGAAGAAAATATTTTGGAAAAGTTGGATATTCATAGTATATGTAGTTCTGATAAAGTAAAAAATCTATTTGGAAACAGGAAAACGGGAATACTTATAAACTATATAAGATATTTAGCCTAAGAACAAAGCTACCTTGATTTTTTAACAAAGAAAATCATTTGATATTAAAAGTATTTTTATCTTGTTGTTTTTTTTTTTAAATATATGTTCTCAATGCAAATTCTTCTATTATTGTTTTTTTTACCTGGGGAGGGGGAGGGAAAGGGACAGGGGAATGAGTTGAGGGTTAAGATGCGGCAACTAAGTTATAAACCAATTTCAGGAATTCTCATTTAAAAAACAAGAATGGATAATGAATGAGCATACTGTTTGAAAGCATCATTACATCATGGTCAATGTGTTTTTCGCTCCACAAAGAATTGAATTTAATTGCTTTTAAATTTCTTACGATTTTTATCAATTAATTATTTCCACAATATTTCTGGAAGGTGTAAATTATACGATGTTATTTAATACTTCCTCTCTCTCTCTCTCTCTCCCTCTCTCTCTCTCTCTAGCGATATCAGTAGAAAATTAAACTCTTCTAGGAAAATTTATGTTCATCAAATAAATGATATATTTAGTGAATAAATTACTACTGTCATCAATATCTGCAACTTATCGTCCCATATACAAACGCTATCCAATGTATGTTGTTAACATTTTTAACATCTTCACAGAGAGCTTTTTTATATCTTCAGTAATTTTTCCACAAACACTTATACACTCTGTTTTTGATTATGTATAAAATAAATTAAAAACACTTGATTTAATATTCATAATTTTTCAACAATCAGTCGAAGATGTACTCTTTACAGCATGTTGAAACTTTCACCAAATTTCAATCAATATATTCAGTCAAAAGTGTGAATAAAATACACTCATGGCATTGGGTTAGAAATAGGTGATCCAGAAATGATTGGCAATGAAGTTGGAGTAGTACATCCAGCTCCGGTCTGATCAAATCCGTATACAGGTACTGAAGCACACGCCGTCCGGATTTCTGTGGTGAGATGATCTATACTGTGATGGCCGACTTCATGAATATCTGTGCTACAGTTTAATCTGTCGATCATCTTAGTCTGTAAAAGATATTAATACTGTAATATTTATAGTATATAGATATCTGAGTGCGATCTACTGATTTAGTCATATCAGTTTGAAATAAGACTGGAAACCTATTAACAAAAATAAGATTTTTTTTTTTGATTTCGAGTATTTCAAAAAACAACTATAGCTGATTTTTTTGATATGCTTACTCGAGGAGTACAATATATAACATACCTATAAATAAACACTATTTGCTTCATTATATGCTCCAATGATAAAATGATATGAGCTCGTTTAACAAACCTTGAAATCTTTCTTGGTTGCTTACATTTGCTGAAATCACCAAAGAGGCAGGAAAAGAAGCAATTGAATGAATGACAAAAATGAACACATCCAATATCTTAGTAATTTCCTTTTTAATTTTGGTCCATGTGAAAAAAGGTCAATGAATATTCATACAAATTGTGAGACCGTTATTTTCGCATTAAAATGTCTACAGATATTTGTGTTTAACCGATCATGACATGTGGCACGGTGACCGGTCGACGGGGGATTCTCGCTTCTTCAGGCACCTGGTCCCACTTCTGTTTCCAAAACTCTACGTTTGCTCTAATCACAATTCGTATTGCTTAATTGGACTTTGAGCACGAATACTGCCCTTTGTCTTCACATTTCGTGTCTGATTTCCAGCATGTTTGATTTCAGCCAATCAGAAAGGTTTCAAAAGAAGGATATGCTAATACAAAATCTAGTAGACAAGATATGGTAGCTGTGTTTTAACAATAACATTTAAAGATTTTAGTAGAGTACACTAAAAAATAGAAAAATGCAGTAATACAAAGGAAAGTACCTCAAGAGCTGGCCTCAGAGCATCATCAAAAGAATCCTGAGATTCCTGGTGATTCATGTGATACTCATAACATCCGGTTCCGGGCCGTAAAATGATGGCTTTGTGCTACAAACATTTGTTAATATTTACAGTTCAGAAGTAATACCTTATATAAAATTTCCTGTCGGAGAACAATAATCTAAAACATGAGGGGATATACACTTTTAAAATACGTAAAACGTGTTCATAAAAGTTCATTGATTCATAGTTTAGTCTAAATTGTGAATATTTTCAATTGATTATTAGTAAAAGTCAATACTAATGTGTTACTCATTTTTTCAGTAAACATTGCCTTCTAGAAAAGCATGTTTTTAAATATGTGTAATCTTAAAATATCAAGATATTACAAATATTTATTACAATGTACTCACGTGTTTCCTGTCATACAGAACTTGTTCACAAAGAACATAGTTCACCTAGGAATAATCAAGAGCAATAACATTCTATAATTGTGAGTGTTTTTAAAAGCAAAGGTTTTATGCATTATCTATTTAATTTTAAAACATGTTCCACTTCCTTTTATTTAATATGAAACATTGAATATACTATAATATTGTAAACCCTTACCGCAAGCAGTAGTGCGAGTGCTGTCAATGTCTGCATTTTGTCAAAGTGAGGTAACGATGAAATGATATGCTAATTTTATAATCAGATAGTCTGTGAGAGCAAAGGGTATCACAAGAAATTGATAAGACGCTTGGTTCTGTCTTAAAAACTGAAGCAATATCGTGATTGGTTATTAAACACAATTAGTTCCTTAAATCACCAATGTGATCCATTACCAGACTTGTATAATTTTCATTGATTATATTCTTTATAACTTTTGTTTTGTGTTCTGGTCTCAAGACCATGCACTGGGATCAGACTTAAGTCAAAATTGCCATTTTAAAAATCTTATTTTTATTTCATACATGGTGTTATTATTGGAATATTTGGAGCAAAGAAAATAATTTCAGTCTGTACAATATATAATAAAAGCAAAAACATGGTTGTTTCATTATCATAATAATTTCAAATTTTTTTTTTTGATAATTTCAAAATTTGATTCATCTGTTTTAAGTTGGAGTCCGAGGCCTTAACTATACCAATTAGTCCAGATTACAATTGTATTGTATGAAATTACTAGGATGCTATTGCCTTCTTTACATGGTGATCATATCTCCTTTTGAAATAGGGGTATAAATAATATTTACTGATCGAATGGACATTGTAGAATTTTTAATCTTTATCATAAAAATGTCATTCTTGCATTCCGCCTTTAATCCGGTTGACTTCTACACCCAGCGTTTCCTGCGGATGTTCCCATACTGTTGGTTCCAAACTTTTCAATTATAAACAAATCTTACAGTGTCTTGGAATTGAACATCTTAAACAAAGTACTCTTAAGTGTACTTTTCTTCTTTTTTTTCAACAGCAGTCCCACTGGACACGTCATTACCGGTGATGTTAATATCCTTAAAAATGACGCCTAAAAGCAATCACCTTAAAAGGTCCTAAATAAAGAGATTCTTGATCTTTCAGTTGGCGACAGAGCTTAATTTCTACTCTGAAATCTGTCTTTGTCAAAAATTATGCACGACTTTGGGCGGAGTGTGAGGGGTAGGACTTGAACACTTTTAAAGAACGGATTGGGCGTTTTAGAAAAGTGTTTGGGAATCGTGTTTGAGGGTTGGGAGGCAATATGCGAACGATCCGTTTTTGCTAGATCGGAAATGAAAATGGAATTGAAAGAATGCATAAACAATATGTTATGGTTCCAGCAGGCATGGCTTGTAACATTAGTGTTTGAAAGGCTCATTATTGTAACTGTATTTTAGAACTTTGCTTAATTCTACATCTGGAAATCCAACTTATATTCACAACTATCTTTCTGAGAATGAAATTCTTCAAAGTCGCATTTCAATCCTTGATACTTTCAACATTCAAATCAACCAAGGTGGAATTGATCTACCCTACTATACTGGACTCCGCATTTTCATAAAAAGTCTTTCAAACAAAGATACATTTCAGTGTCCAGCGAATGCTCTACCAAACCCTTTCTTTACTCCTCACAAAAAATATTAAGTGCAGCAAAGGAGACATTTCAGACGTACTGTGCTACAGCAAATTCTAGAGATGGTGTAAATCAGATGTGGATTTTCAAGAACTTCAAAGAACTTTTGGATAATTCAAAATCACCGAACTTTTTTGAAAAGTCATTAACATAAAAACGCACGACTTTTCTATACTTTATACAACCATTCCTCACAATAAACTAAGAACTATAATTTTTAGTATAATAAAACAACAGCTTTTTTCAATTGAAAACGATTTCGGAATATTTTCAAGTCTTGTGATTGGTCATCGACAAAATATGAATGTTAAAAATCACTCTGATTATCAAAAAAGTTACTATGATTATCACAAAAGTACTCCGAAGTTGATATCATAAGGATGCTGGATTTTCTCATTGACAAGAAATTGATTGTACTTAGAGCGAGCATGCTCTTATCGAAAAAGTTTGGAGACGTAAACATCATATGCAGGTGATAGCGGAATATAACTACAAAATAAGGAATGTTGACGATAGAAACGCTGAAATCATCTTGTTTGACATACAAATTAGTTGTTAGTTGGCATCCTCCCATAGTCAGTAAAATATCCAAATATGAAACAGATGTTGCAGACTCCATGGTGTCTTCTATTTCGAGTTCACTTGGATATATCGAGTCGACATATGAATGAAAGTAACTAGGTATCGTTAATTGATTAAAAAGTCGTCGATATATCAAAATGTGAAGTGTTCTCTTCTTATCATGTAGAAGTTTTGAAATAAATTTTGCTTAGGAATATAAAAACAGGTCGGCTTATAATGGAACACAATGAGTGTCCAATGCAATTACTACAGTTTTTTGGAAGAACTGGTCTCCGAATTTATCAATGAGGAACTTCAGCATCCTTTTAATAACAACTTCACAGTACTTGTGTGTAGAAGTCTGGTGGAACCTGGCTACAGCAGTAAAGACATTTATAAAATCCCTCTCTAATTCTGTGTTTATTGTTGTTGGTGATGTTATCTATCCTTTTTATCCATTCCTTTTACTTTTTATTTTGGTTTTGTCTTCTTAGGCGTGTAAAATAGGGAAACAATTATTCTGAATGAAATACTAATAATCACTTGTCTTCAATAAACTTCAATATTAACACGAATGCTTTGGTCTATATTTTACAGAGACATGACAAAGAAATCCTTGATAGAGATATCTAATCCAGAGTTCCTTAAATGTCAACACTAACTACGAATTTTAAGTACATTATTTGAAATAAATAGACTAAGAGAACTAAGATCATTTATTTCAACAATTTATTAAGTAACTCTGCCAAATAGGATTTCTTTGAAGATCTTTTTATTTTAGTTAGTTATTTATTCATTTATATTTTTATTTACCTACTTTATATTTTTTAATTTAATTTTTTTTTTTAAATTTTATGTCTCTTTTTATTCGATTTGTTTAAAATTTGAAAATAACGATCAGATATCATCTGATAAATCTAGTGAAGTATATGTAAACACGCCAAAAAACTGATCCCTTGGAAACACAAGACGTTAACTTCCCCTGTCGACCGGTCACACCCGCTGTGAGCCTGTATGTCTTAAGAGGAGTTGTTAGGTGCCCAAAATGTCTTAATGTACATATTTTTTTTCCTACAGAACGTGATATATGTTTCTTTACTTCTGGAAAAGCAAAATTAAAGTGTTTCTCTTTTCTCCTTTGACAAAATCATTATATCACATTTAAGGAATAAACATGAAATATTGAAATGACGAACAGTTTTCAAGCTCATAGGCCATTGAAATAATAAAAATCGGGAAGAAAGCAAACACGGACCTCCAAAAACATCATAGGCCGGATCAGATGCCATGGAAGAGTAAGCATCCCCTACCAACCGGTCACATCGGCCTTGTGCTCCTGGTCATGATCGGGAAATAACGGAAAAATCCGTAGAAATGTCAGTGTGTAAATAATGGATTAACAATTAGTACGGAAAAAAAGTCAGTCAAAATTTGAATAAATGATAGATTATATTTGCTGATGAGGTCATTGTATCGGCGGTAGAACTTGCCAAATGATGACTTCAAAAAAGACTGTTGATATTCTTTTTTCATTAAGGTTTTGTTTAATAGCTTGCCTCGTTTTAAGAATTGGTCGTACGTAGAGCATGCTATTGCGTATTGAATCAACTGGGAGACATAAACCCCGTATTGTTGTGATAAGGGTATACTGCTACATAATTAAGGGAAGTTGACGACAGAAAAGTTGAAGTCATCATATTTTTCTTTAAGTTATGTTGTTAGGTTACCATTAACGTTTTTTTCCAGTAAAATATCCAAATATAAGACAGATGTGTCAGAAAGTGGTGTCTTTTATTTCAAGTTCATTAAGATTTATCGATCTACATATGAATGGAAGTACTTTATTGTTAATTGATAATACGTCTTCGATATATCTAAATCCCGAGTTGAAGGCCACAGCATGAATGGAAGTACTTTATTGTTAATTGATAATACGTCTTCGATATATCTTAATCACGAGTTGAAGGCCACAGCAAGTGTTTTCTTCTCCTCATGTAGCAGTTTTTTAAAAAATAAATTCGGCTACATATGAATACAAAAATAGGTCTGCTAAAAATGGCGCGCATTTTTTTTTACCCGTGGGAATTCCAACAGATATCTTCACAGATATTGTCATTCGGAAACTAAAGCATATTTTTAATATCAACTTCAGAGCGCTTTTGTATAGAATAGGATTTTTTTTAAACAAATTAATTTTGCAAATAAAGCAAAATGACAAGTTTCATTTTTATTGAAAAAGCAACTATCTATGATGTCAAAAAGCCTGAATTTTAATTCATGGCCAATGGTTGTTTAAAGTATTGAAAAGTCGTACGTTTTGATATTATTGATTTTGGTAAAATTTTGTGATATTTATTATTCCAAGTTGAAATAAATTTATTATTTCTTTTTTATTTATTTTTTTAATTTCATTTTTTAAATCTATTTTATTTTTTGCTACAAAATATGTCTCGGTCATGTTTATTTAAAAGAATTCTCTGATTTTTCTTTCTTTTAACTATTTAGCGTTGTAATTGATCTTTTTATATGCATTGTAGAACATGTACACTTCAAGACTTTTCTATGGTTACAATTCAGGATATTACAATTAACTGTCTACTAATAAATTTCAATATGAAATCTCTCTCTCTCTCTCGGTGTCTGTGTGTGTGTGTGTATGAGAGAGAGAGAGAGAGAGAGAGAGAGATCAAGAAAACGTCATTATTTACAGTTATATTATAGATTCAATACTGAAAGCAGCGTCATAACAACGTTTTAATAACAGTGTGGATTTTTTTTAAAGACAATCAGATTTTTAAAAAGTCATTTAATATTCAAAAACTATGATGCATTCAATTTTATTCAAAACAATTGCATATGTATCATATATAGCAAGTTGAAAACTTTATTAACTCCCTCTCAATATATCCAGTCAAAACTGACTTTAAACACACTTATGGCATTGGATTAGAAATAGATGAGCCGGACATGGTTGGCAATTCAGTTGTTGTAGCACATCCGGATCCCGTCTGATCGAATCTGTATACAGGTACTGAAGCACAAGCGTTCCGGATTTCTGTGGTGAGATGATCTATACTGTGATGGCCGACTTCATGGATATCTGTGCTGCAGTTTAATTTCTCGATCATCTTAATCTGGAAGAGATATCAATAATGATAATATGACATAATATTTGTGTTCAAATTCTTTTAATCATTTCAAGCTTAAATAAGAAAACTTTATTAAGAAGTTTCTTATTGGGAAAGTAATTACAGAAGCTTTAGAACTGATTGAAAGATAAGGACACATTTGATTGTTTTTTTTTTAATATTTATGGTGGAAAATTAATTGATGACAGATTAGAGTGAGGGATGTATTCATATTTTGTCTTCAATTTAATTTTTCATCAAATGGGCTCTTTCTTCAATTTTATCAAATAGAAGTTATCATTGAATCAAGAAAATCTGACAGACAAAAATTTCGATTGTGTTTAAAAATACATATTCCTTGTTTTGCAGAATGCAGCGCAAAATAGAGGATGTAGTAAGAATAGTAAAGTACCTCAAGATCTGGTCTAAGTGCATCATCAAAAGAATCCTGAGATTCCTGGTGATTCATGTGATACTCATAACATCCGGTTCCGGGACGGTATATGATGGCTTTGTGCTAAAACATATTTTGTTAATATTTACATTTCTGAAACATATTCTTTTAAATTTCATCATGAAGACATAGGAGAATATATAATCTATGTTCAGTAATAAAAGTTCTAAAATTTTATTGATAAAATTAATAATTTTTCAGCCTAATTGCTTCAATTGGCTGTGAATATATGACAATTCATATTGATATTGTGGTTCAATTAGATGTATCATTTGTAAAATGAACATAAAGATTTTACATGACTTAAAAGTATTCTCAATGAAATGATATGATAAATATCTACATGATACTTACATGCTTCTGATCGTACATAACTTGTTCACAGAGAACATAGTTCATCTAAAAAGAATAGGATAATCAGTTATTACAAAAATAAGTTTCTACAAGCAGCAATATGATTTTTCAAGAGAGAAAAAAACATTTTGCTATATTAGTACAAAAATATAAGAACTTTCTATAATAAAATTTAAAAAAAGAAGAAGATACAAATAAGTACAATTCTGAAAAGACTTACCGCTAGGAAGAAAACGAAAACCGCGAATGACTGCATTTTGTCAAACTGAGGTATGGATGAAGTGCTATGTCTACTTTATAATCAGATTTTCTGTGAGAACATGATGTATCTCAGACAAATGATAAGATGTTTAAGGCAGGCCTTGAGAGCTTAAGCATTATCGTGATCAGTGTTATTTAACAAAATTAGTATTAAAGGTCACCAATTTGATTTATTACAATTCTTGAATATTTTCATTATTTATAGTGTCAAAGCTTTTTTTTTTTTTTTACATTTTGGTCTTAAACAATTTGTATAAAATATCTATGGAATTATAGGACTTTGCGAGTAAACGACATTGTTTAGATTTTTTAAAGAGAGATACAAAGAATGCTTAAAAAATACGTCTTTGAAATGTGGCGTTTTTTTAGAAATAAAACCAAAACACCAGTCAGAAACAAATTTACTGATGTGAAGGACTACACAATGAAAAACATAAGCCTACAACAATGAAGAAATTTTACAAATTTTATAGATATATTTGATTATGAATTGTATAATGTAGTCTTCTGAAAAGCGAAACACGTGTTCTGAACATTAAGTATTTACCTTATATCATGATCAAGGGGACCTTGATGATAACATCGAAGGTTGTGTATGAAAGCCGGGTTTTCATTAAATATTATAGTTATTTCAATGGAAAATAATGTTGTAAGGTAAAGATCTAATAAATGGAAGGGGTCTTAAGTTTTCTGAAAATCGAGAATTGAATTCCTTTAATGATTTATAATTATTCAGAAAAAGAACACACAAATAAAAGTTGTTTCTAGATTTTTATTAAAAGTATTAAGTATTTCTTTCCAAAGATGATAAAACTTTTAACAAAAACTTTTTGATTACTGTTATGGAATTTGAATTCTTAAGAGAGACAGCTATTTTTGTCTAATTCATTTTGTTATGTCGATATTGTAATGATCTTAATAATCAGAACTAGAATCGTCCACATCAGATTTTATATTTATATTTTATGTTTATATTTTATTCTTATATTTTATGGATACTTTAACGTAAGTTCCTGTGAATAGTTAGATATGTATGATTTATGTGCAATATAAAAACAAAAAAAGTTAAAAGTTGATTTATTCTACGACGTTGTGATTTCGTATGATACAGAATCCATGCATTTCTTTTGAGAAGAGGTTTGTTTTCTTTTTCTACTGGAAAGACAACTTTTTCAGTAACTATGCAATTAACACAGAATGCTTTTGCAAGTGAAACATTTAATTTGTCGTTTCATATCAACAGATATGTTGATAGTTTGTGTGTGTGTTAATTTCTATCCGAGGTTCATCACAAATGATTCAAGTGCTTATTTCTATCACATGTTTAACACGTTTCAGTAAAAGTATGATGATTGATTTTCGCCAGTCGGTGTACGAATCCAATTCCTGACTTTTGTCTGTGGATCCTCTTCATAAATCCATCCAGTTACTGTAAAGGATATTTAACCTTTAAGGTACCTTTAAAAAGTATAGCCACGGAGCAGATTCTTTTTAAAAAAGTATCTGACCCATATTAGGACCTAACTTTCTAACCACAAATACCCATGTTTAAAATACTCATATTAATTTAAAGCATTTTAAAGTAGAAAAGGATTTATCAAGAAGAAAAGTTCAAAAAATGTAATTATCTAAGCAATAAATAATCAATAAAGATTGCATCAATATCTATGAGGACAAGCAAATTTTTGAAAATAAAAAATAATAAAAGAATAACAAGAAATGCTGTGCTGGAAAGATGTAATTAATCATGAGGGATAGAAAACAATTGAAAACTATTTTTTAACCAGCTAGATTTTTTTAGAATAGATTTTTATTGCTTAAAATCATAGGGAAATAACTCTTCAAGGACAGGACAAGGTCATAAAATAGGGCATGTTGTGCTCGTATATACTGATACTTAACATGAAAATGATATCTAAATAAAATGATATTCAGTCAAAACATATCTATTCTCTGAGGCTATGATGGGTCGTGCGGATATGTAAAGGCTGCACTCAGATATCCTACTTGGCTATACAGTATGACGTCATAGTAAGCTGTATGACGTGAACTTTAGAGATACTGATTTCTTAACATCTATATTTAAAGTTTAAATTCGTCCAAGAAGTGAATGGAATCATTCAAAAACATAATATAAACTAAATCTTGTCGTTTTGGGTGGTATAAATAGCTTAGTATTTACCACGGTGGTTAAATACCAAACCCATGACGTCATAACTATTGATCAAATATTTGCCGGGTGAAAATTAAACGTGACGAGAATTCGTGTAAAAAAATATGAAATGGGGGTCTTAAAGCACACATGTATACCCTGAATGTCATGTGTGATTCATAAGGAATAAAAGATTAAGAATCAGGTACGCTGATTTATACTTACCATTTTTTTCTTATAATGATCACAGGCAGTTTTCCCCTGCTTTCTAACAACAAAGATGCGAAAGTTCAACACTACGTCGCATACTTTGAAACATAATTTTTGTTTGTATCGAAAGCTTATATTCTATGTTACTTGGAAAATGCTGCTAGAATCGTGTGGTTCACATGAATTGATGACAATTCCTAGATCGTATGTAAAAAATGTGAAAATTATGGTAAGGTTTCGTGCAAAACTTTGGAACAATTTTTTTTTCTGTTTCGGGCGAGTAGAATTCTAGCAGCACTTTTCATTTTTTTTCCCCATGATTTTTCATAATTATTTTCACAAAAAGAAATAAATTATCCCCGGGGCAGTATTGAACTTTTCACTTTTTCGTTAAGGCAATTTTTCTATTCATAGACGTCACGTGATGACGTCGTAGTGGAGTGCTTCTATTTGCTCAAGACTCAATGACGTCTATACAAAGGATAATAATAGTAAATGTTTAAATCTATGGCTATTTATCTATGGCTTTTCCGATTGATCAATGTTACATTTTATGAAAAATAGTCTAAATTCGCCGAAAAATGATCTGAGCACTGCCTTAGTATTATACCTGCACGGCTACTTTAAATGTCAGTGTGGTATGTTCTTGCATAATAGTTACACGTGTAGTTACCGATATCTTTCCCGCGCTTTGTCGTTTTTGGAGAAGTTGCTAATACATAATTGGTCAACTTTTCACCATTAGTCGGTACGGGGTTAACAATTTCGTTCCCTGAATAAGCCGGGGATACAAGGCTCCTCTTGGCAAATTTAGAACTATTGAAAGGGCTGGGTTCTGAAATGA
Source organism: Saccostrea echinata (assembly GCF_033153115.1). Classification (NCBI taxonomy): domain Eukaryota; kingdom Metazoa; phylum Mollusca; class Bivalvia; order Ostreida; family Ostreidae; genus Saccostrea; species Saccostrea echinata. The sequence goes on from NW_026889800.1 coordinate 2,891,273, forward strand.
TAACAAAGGAATATAAGATAATATATACTTTATGCATTTCAAAATATAATATTTTTAAAAGCAAAAAATGGAGAAAACATTGTCAACTACTAACCACTATTTCTATTGTCTTCCCCTTCGTGTCCCTTTCCAGCAGACGTATTTTCTGTATTTTTTGTGGGTTTTAATGGCTCGTCAACTGTGTTAGCAGAAAGGAACGCAGTAGAAAATGTTGGATTAATTGTTGATGGAACCCTTTCCATTTCCTTCTCAAAGACTGTTCCATCATTTTCCTGACCCATTTTTTCTATGATATGTGCTCGGGTTTTTAAATCTTCCTTTTTTCTGAAATACATATGACACAACAGTGGAAAACTCTGGATCAGATGTTCATAGTTTCTTTCTTTTCATCTCATCAGTGAATTGGCAGAGATTACTCATTTGATAACAGGATATTTTAAACACATCAAATGTACAATGTGATAAATTATGTACTCTTCATTTACTTTTAAATTTGTGTACAAATGATTCCAGCACATTCATTTTTAGCAATAAATTCAGATTTCAAAATGCAAAGATCTTAAAAAACTACAACATCAACATCATATTGATGACCTGCTATCCTAAATTTATTCATTCTTATTTTGTTTCAAAATAGTCTGAAAGCACACAAAAATTTTACTTTTTCTTTCGACACCATCGCTTTCTCCAAGCCAGACATAGTATCAGAACTGCAATTATTATTCCAATGATTAAGAGCAGAGATAAGGCCAGAGGTACCGCTAAACTGGTGTCACTCTCTTCCACAGGGGAGACCACCGGGTCAGCATTAACACGTTTACCTCCGTAAGGAACAACCTTTTCAATCTTGTATTCATCCCACCTCTCATCTGAAATGATTCACATTAAGCATATTATATATACGTCAACATCGATTTTATGTAGAAAAATACAATGCAATTATCCATTCATCCATCCTCCTTGTTTTTCGATACACAGTTTTGAAATTCATATTCATAATCCTATCACAAAGTTACCTTCTATAAATGGTCTACCATTGACATCGATTTCAAGGAGGTCTAGAAATTCGCCATTAGTTAAGAATGCCTTGTTTCTGTGCAAGTTTTTAATGTCGTTCGTGAGTTCAGTCTTTACGGCATAGATATAAACAAGAACTGATCTGAAATAGTACACCATATATTGCACAGAGAAGTGTGAAATTGTTGAATATTTTCCTTCTGTTTTTAATTTTTTTTTTTAATTTTTATTTTACTTCAATGACTGTACAGTACAAAAAAAGATAAAAAAGATAAAAATCTAGTCTATTTTTATGAAACTTACTCCTTATTCTCTAGCACACACCATCTTTTAACATAAGGAGTAACATATTTAACCAGGAGCGCTTCCTCTAGTTGCTGCAGAAAGTTCGTTTCCATTTGATAAAATGATGCTAAGGTCATACCAAGATGAAAGGTGATGACAACTTTATTAGGGTCAAATCTATCAACCCTGACCAGGGCTGGATCTGATGACGTCAGAAAGGGATTACCATTATCATGTGCCATGATTTTGAAAACGTATTTAGAATCAACCAATTTCCCGTTAGCTTTTACTTTTCCTAAAATAAAATGGCAGGTATTATAAAAAAATTATGCAAATGTTAAATTGCCGATAATGATAAAAATGAAACTATAAATAACTCGATAAGCTTTTACCAAGTGGAGACACGACAAAGGGTAGATCTTTTGTTTCCAGCTCAAAATTTATGGCTGCGTTTTTTCCTAAATCTGCGTCCGTTGCTGTAATTTTTGTTACTTCAGCATCACAGAGTTTAACGGAGGAGACTTCAGAGTTATAAAACACAGGGGAGAAAACAGGCCTGTTATCATTGACGTCTTGGATCTGGACAGTTACGTTTGCTGAGCTGGATAATGATGGTACACCTGTGTCTCTGACTATAACTGTGAATGTCAACTCGTCATAGGCTTCCCTGTCTATTCTACGTTTGAGGAAAATGTCTCCTGTATTTCCATAGACACCAAAATAATAATCAGCGAGTAAGCCATTTTTGTTCGAAATGTCAAGTTCATATTTAATTATAGCGTTTATTCCTACATCTCGGTCGGTGGCTCCAGTCGTGTGAATTTTACTGTTTACAGCAAGATTTTCAAAAATAGCCGTTGAAAATTCTTGTCGTCTGAATATTGGTGGATTGTCATTAATGTCGTCAATTTTAATTTTTACGATTACATCAGAAAATAGGGTGGGTGTTCCACTGTCCTTAGCTCTCATCAGTAAGGAATATTCATCATAAGCTTCCCGATCCACTACCCCATTGGTTAAGATCTCACCAGTCATTTCTTTTATATCGAACACTCCCGTGTTTCCTTTCCAAATTGTAGCTATACTATATTTCAGTTTAGCATTTTTACCAATATCTTTATCTGTGGCTTCAATGTTCCCGACAAGGGTATTTTGTCTCACGTGTTCTTGTATGCTGAATTCGTATACAGATTTCGATAAAACGGGAGGCGAATCATTTTCATCTCCTACATTTACCACTGCGGTCACAGTAGACGACCTTGGAGGGACACCATTGTCGGTGACCTTTACAATCAACTCATATCTGTCTTTATACTCTCTGTCTAATGTTGTTGCTAATTGCACGACTCCCGTATTTGATTCAATCTTGAAGATTGAGTTAAGGTTCCCCAAAATGATTTCATAGTTAAGTTTTCCAAATTTCTCTGTATCAGCATCGTATGCACTAATATTGAAAATAACTGAGTGTTCCGGGGCGTTTTCAGATACAGTGGTGACGTAGCTCCCAGTTATGACTGGGTCGTGGTCATTGACGTCAGATACAATTATTTTTAGTGACAGGGTTCCCGTCATACGTGGGTTTCCGCCATCAGTGGCAGTTATAACCATTTCATATCTGGAAATAAAATTTAAAAACTTATCGTATACCTATCATGTCTGTAAGAGAATCAACATTGCGGTTGTTTTAAATATCCCGAACAGTGATAATCCTACATTTCAAACTATCATCATTTGTACTTTTTTTCTTTAAAACAAATTGTTGTCTATCTCAAGGCTAAATATTTTTTTTTCAAAATGAAATAGGAGTAAACTACTAGTACTTTATGTCAATAAAACTAACTTGTCTTTGGTTTCCCTGTCTAGATCACCTGTAACAGTTACAGTACCATTGACTGGGTTCACCTGGAAGGGCACTAAAGAGGCGGAGAAATATGTAATCTTATTGTTATCATTAAGTGAGGAATCGGCGTCTTCAGCAAACACACTGATAACTGACTGACCAATCAGAGCACTTTCTGAAACTCGCTCTTGTAAGACAGTTTGTAATAACTCTGGTGCATTGTCATTTTTGTCCAATATTTTAACAATTACCGAACACTCTGTAGACAATGATGGAGAACCAAGATCAAAGGCTTCAATTGCCATAACAACTGTTTTAATATCTTCATAATCTATAGGCGTAACGACGGATATAATGCCTTTAGATATATCGATGTGAAATTTAGAATCGTCATTCCCCGATACAATCCTATAGTGGACTTGTCCATTGATTCCTTCGTCATCATCAACAGCGGAAATACTACCGACTGTCGTCCCTGTCGCTGTATTCTCCGAAACCAGTAACCTGTAAACAAACACAGACATGTACCAAAAACAAACAGTAGAATCATATAATCAGACAAACACAAGTTTACTACGTATCGTATGGTTTGATATCGATATTTTTAGTTTTATTAGGAATATTTTTTTCTCGAAATTTGCTCGAGCAATTGAAGAACGTTCTTCTTATTCTTGTTTGTTTTTTTTTTAAATATTCATCTTGCAGAGAATTATCAATTATATGACCAACTTAAAAGAAAAAAGAGATTTACTGATAACTGGATTGTTTAAACACAGGGTGTTCGTTAATGTCCTCTACAGTCACAGAGACGGTGGCAGTGGAACTCTTCTCTCCATCAGAAGCCAAGACATACAGGATAAAAGTAGGACTGGTCTCCCTATCAGCAGGTGCCCGGAGGATGATTTTTCCACTTTTAGGATTGAGCACAAAATGTGGATAAAGTTCCAGGAAGGAATATGTGACTGTATCGTTATCGCTATCTGTAGCAGAAACAGTAGCGACAGACGTTCCAATGGTGGCTGCTTCACTCACAGTAGACTGGAAATCTTCAAAAAGAAAATCATTTCGTATTTCATTTCATAGATGCATAGTTTGCAAGACATATACTAGTCAAATAATTCAACGAGAGAGAGAGAGAGAGAGAGAGAGAGAGAGAGAATTTTACCTTGCTTAATAAATTGAGGAGCAACTTCGTTAACGTTTAAAATGTTAATTGAAAGCTTGAGGGACGTAGAAAATATCCCATCTGATATGGTAATTGTAATCTTGTAGAAAGATGTGCGCTCATAGTCAAGGGTACCTTAAATTATATCCATTACATGAACGACATACATCTTTTTCTTTAATTAATCATAACTGAATCATAAAGGAAGCATTTTAATGATCATTGTTTTAACATTGTTATTAGGAAAAAGATGGACACCGAACGTTTGATACATGCACGTTCAAGGCACATCTTCCAAGTGTTTAAATGTAGCCTTAAAAGAATTGAACCAAAGCTTTGAGTTTGTTTTCAGGTGATTTTAAATGAACGATCTGCTTCCTTTGCTACTAGGGTTTAGGTTATAAAACTTTTAGAAGTAGAAAATAGAAGTAGAAATATCAGATTGTTTTTATTTCTAAACACAATCCTTAGTCACCTACTACCTTTCACTTTGAGTTGTTTAGTTGCAGGGTCCAACACGAAGGTGTTATCTGATGGATTCTGACTCAGGGAGAAGGTAAGAGGATTATTGTCCACGTCATAACATCCAAAGTCCGCCACTACCACGTGACCTATAGCTGGAGTCACAGAAAATAACATTTAACTTTACGGAGGATAATTTCTTTCTTTTACTACTAGTGTCCAAGTGGAGAGCTTATAAATAGCAATAACTCGGACAGTTTATTGTCATGCTTCTTTAAGTAAATCCGATAAACACTTTGCGGTTTACGCCAATGATCGAGAAGAACAACACCAAATAAAGATTTGTTTTTTTTTCTTATATTTTTAAACCTGAAGTGAAAGATAAAATTATCATTAAGACTTACCTTCAGATTCAGATACACTGATTGCATCTGATGACTTTTTGCAAAAGGGGGCGTGGTCATTTCCGTTATCTATATTGATTGTCACTGTGCCGGTAGTCTGATGAACATAGAATTAAATTAGGCATAGCTAATGAAACGATCATGCTTAAGACTAAAATAATTTTGAGATATAAAAACATGCAATAAAAATTCTTGCATAATTCTCTTATTCTATTAACCTTTCAAGTACATTAACGCTGCTGGTTAATTTCCAAGAAAATCCACAAACTGATGAGAAGTTTTATTTCAAGCATTACTATTTTTTCCTTTTTTCATATTTGTATTATTATAATAATTAATCATCTTACTGTGTCCCGACCGCCATCTGTTGCCATGACAACAACTTCATATTGTTGTATTTTCTCAAAATCGAGCTTCTCTCCCAGGAAGATTTTTCCAGATGTTTTGTCCAGTAAAAAATAATTTTGGTTTCCGTTTTTCACTTGGAAAAGAAATGTTTTATATGAAACCAATTTTATTTAATATTAATTTTACGAGTTTACTACCGTTTTGATTTTGAAAATACATTTTTTATAACTTAAGAAATGTACCGTTTAATATCTTATATGACGTCACCCCATGAGGTGGTGCGTCACCATCGTCTGCTTCATATTTGAAAATCATTGTTCCAATAGCAGAATTCTCATTTACGGTAATTTTTGGATTTGATAGAAACCCTGGTCTGTGTTCATTTACTGCAGAGAGTTGAATCAGAACCCATACATATGTTGATTGAATACCATCTGAAACCTGAATCGTCATGTAGTAAGCTGTGATACCTTGATCATAGTCCAGATCTGAATAGGAAAGGAACATTGTATACTTCATAGGGACTAAGAAAGAAACAACTATAAAGAAAATAATTTATTTTTTTCTTACCTTTAGCTATTTCTAAATCACCATTGGACGAGACATGAAATTTATTTCCATCCCCAGATAATATCTGATACGTGAAAGAGGGATTAGCATCACCATCAGTACACGAAATGGAAAGAATCTAACAGGAAGAAGAATGGGAGTAGTTATTGTATGTTAAATTTAATTTCTTCAATTCTTATTTATATAAAACAAATACAACGAATTGAAATATACTAGTTTGTGCACTGATTTTTAATCCTTTATAAATGAGAACAATTTTTGTTACCTTTTAGATTTTCATACCTTGGTCCCGCCTTTCGCTGCATCTTCTCTGAGAGTTTTGTTGAATTCGTTTGGTAAACAAATTGGAGCGTTATCATTGACGTCATCAATTGTGATGTCAACAGTAGCTGTGGAACTCAATCCTCCTCCGTCAACTACTTCTATTGTTAGAGTATATGTGTTGCTTGCCAAGGCCTCGTAGTCAACAAACTTCCGTAAGTAGATCTTCCCTGTGTTTTTACTCATCAGAAATATATTGGTGGGATCCCCTGCTTTTCATACATTAAAAAAGTACCGTTTAGATTATGAAAAAAATAAATATGACATCTTGAAAACATGCAAATCACAGTTTTGTGATGTATTTCATAAGTAGTTAATATCAAAATTTCATCTCTAGAAAATAAATCTAACCAGATACTTTATTTTTTTTCTGAGACGTTCTGTTTCCTAACAGACTTCAGTAAGTTTGTCTTGTAACCCAAGGCATCAAGTATTATAAACTCTATCATATGAAAACTATTTCATGATTGTTAGTATGAATTTGTCCAAAACGAAACATTTTTGTGAAGACGAATGTATGAGTTGCAGGTGGCATCGAGCTAGTATTTAATGTCTTTCTGTGGTTACTGGTTCTAATTCTCTATTTCTGTAATAATATTTTAATACATAGCGTTAGGAGTGTGGAGTGAGATGACAGATGGGGGTGGAGGTCAAAATATAAGAAAAGAATATATTGTTTTAAAAAATAATATGTAAAAGGTACTCTTAAAGGTGCTTAGACACAGATTTGAACTTTATATTTTCTCAAATTTTCTGTATAATATCACGACTTATATATTGCAATAGCATTTCACACGAAAATATATTTAAAAACTTATATTATCTGGAAATCATGGGAACTACAAATTCCGGGACGTGTTTGATTAACACATCTTTGCACTTACACAAATTTTAACTTCATCCTTAGTTAATATTTAAGAAAAGAAGCGATTTTGTTATGTATTAATGAAAAATATTACATCTATAATCCAGAAAATTCAGAGTAGAAATGTTCGAAAGCAAAACCAACTCACCAGTATTGTCAGTCCGCGCTCTGTGATGTGTATATAGTTTAACAAATTGAACACACCTGTGAAACGTAAACTGTTTTTGTAAACAGGGCACGAGCTTTGTTATTGTTAATGTTTACGATTCACCGGGTGTGTTCAATTGTTAAACTCTGCACACACCACTGAGCACGGACTTACAATAATGTTAGTGGGTTTTGCTTTCGAACATTTCTACTCTGAATTTTCTGGGTTATAGTTTTAATATTTTTCATAAATACACAACAAAATTACCACTTTTCTTAAGTATTAAGAATAAAATTAAAATATGTGAAAGCGCAAAGATGTGTCAATCCAACGCGTCCTGAAATTCGAAGTTTTAATAACTTCGAAATGAAATAAGATTTTTAATATATTTTAGTATGAAATGCTATAGCAACATATAAGTCATGAAATCATACAGAAAATTTGAGAAAATATTAACTTCAAATCTGTGTCCAAGCACCTTTAAGAACAGCACAAACACCTTTAGTTATATTACTATTCGTGTATTCCTAAATAGTAAAGAATCAAATTTGTTCAAATCAGGGTAAACAGGACAGGACACAATTGAAGCCTCAATGAAGGAAAAAGTATTACATGTGCATATATCGGGATAATCTTGAAATCAGGATCAAAAACAATGATCTGAGACCAAAATAAAGTCAAATTATAAGTTTTGAATGTGTTGATTTTTATTTAACAAACAGGGTTAAAAATTGCAAGTTTGAATATAATTCCAATCCAAACTATTTTTAATTTTTAAATTCGTTTCAGTCGCCCGCGCGGCGCAGTGGTTAGAGCGTCTGGTCTAGAGTTGCGGAGTAAGGAATCCTTACCTCGCGGGTACGAATCCACTGCGGGACGTGGAGACCGGTCCTTAGGATGAGACTGTATAAACCGAGGTCCCGTGTTGCAGTCGGTGTTGGCACGAAAAAGATCCCTCACTGCTCAACGTCTCTGAGTGCCGAGTATGGGTATAAATTTGCAGCCCTCCACCGGTAAGTGGTGGTGTCTCCATATGAATGAAAAATTCTCGAGAGAAACGTTTAACATCAAACAAACAAACGAAAATTCGTTTCAAATTGATATAAATTTGAAATTCGACGAAAATTTATCAATTCATGGATTTAAGGCCTGTTTTAAGAACATCATGCCCAGGACCACACTTTGCAGGACTCGGCCACTGTGGCTTAGTAAAGTCTTAAAAGGCTATTTTTTTTCTAAAGTACATACTGAAAAAAATACCTTTTAAAAAAAATATCTTCTCAGGGATAAATAATGCCAGTTTGCAAAAAAATAACTATGTCCTGTACAATTCAAAATCAAAATCAAATGTTCAGATCCCCGGTGATTGGACAAGGTCACGATAGAATTTTTTTTTAAATTTATTTATTTATTTTTTTTTACATGCAGACTATCATATCATCTTGTGCAAGAAAAACACGGTACTTTTGTAAACGTTATGCTTAACATGTTGTTAAAATCTAATTTGATGAGATAATAGGCTTTACAATGGATGAAATAATACATGTATTAAATTTGCGTAATTGTCTATGTTTTAGTCAGAAAGAGAAAGGTGACTCGACGCAGATAATCGTTGTTGTCATTTTTTTTAAACAGCTTCATCTGAATGTTATATAAATTGACATGCAATAGCTGTATTTTTTCTCTTAATCATAACCTTTATTACCAACAAAGAAGTTTTTATCAATTTGACAGAATTTTGTTTTTTCCATTTACTTCACTTTAAATTTTTTGTCAGCAATGTGCTTTGATAATAAACACTTAATATTTTTTGGGATAGGTATAAGGACTGAATTGACAAAAAAGGCATTGTTAGGCATCTTTTTACTTGTATATGGCGCATTTCAACATGCAGTTATACATATAATTTGTTTGTGCCTTAATTTTCATCTTTGATGTTCATGTAAGAAGTTTCAACTTTAGCTCCAGGTCCATTAAGGATATCCGTGATCGTATCAGTCTCAGTTACGCAATTCTTATAGAACATGCCTTGATTTACACATAAAGATTCAAATATATTTACAACAAATGAGAGTATCGCCGTAAATGAAGGAGGCACTACCTGTGATCTTGTACGTCAATTCTCCGTGGATATCTGTATCGTTGTCTGTAGCTGTCACAGGTAGAATCTCTGTACCTATCTGTGTAGTCTCCGGGATCTGTAATAACATGGTTGCATTCATTAGTGTATGATTGGCACAAATATTCCTTTCTGTTTCAAACAAAATTGGAACAGAAATATCAGAATTTTATTTGTTTTGAGGAAGAAAACCTGGCCGCCTAATCATGAAACAGTTTAAGAATTAATCAAAAGATTGCAAATTGTCTGAAATATTTACATAGAGACAAGTACAATTTGAAATGTTATTAAAGTTTGTCTCGTCGCCCGCGTGGCGCAGTGGTTAGAATGTCTGCTCTAGAGTCGCGGAGAAAGGAGTTGATCCTTATGTCGCGGGTTCGAATCCAACTGTGGGACGTGGAGACCGGTCCTTCGGATCAGACCGTATAAACCGAGGTCCCGTGTCGCAGTAGGTGCTGGTACGAAATAGATCCCTCACTGCTCAATGGCCGTAAGTGCCAAGTATAGGACAAAATTTGCAGCTCTCCACCGGCAAGTGGTGGCGTCTCCATATGAGTGAAAAATTCTCGAGAGGGACGTTAACATTCTTTGTGCCGCGGGCCTATGTTGGGCCTATTTTCAAAAACTACGTTAAGTGCCATGGGCCTATTTTGGACCTACTGTTAACTCATTACGTCACAAGTAAAACTGATTATGACGCTCCGTCATTATTCTGAGTTTCGCGCCATTTTAGCCTCTTGATGCAGAAAACAATCAATTATTTTACAATTATATTACTGAAAATTGTGAGAAAAATTGTGAGAAAGAACAGAGATTTTAAACAGGCATTTCATTTGTCTTAATCTTTGGAAAATGTAAACAATGCATTCTAATTTAAAATTAAGGAATTTCATCAACATCTTCAATCCTTGTCTGAACGATACAAGTAATCAAATTAAGTTCCAGTGTGAGAAAAAATATTAATTATTTACCTTAAACATGTTTTGATCGTGGTAAATATGAAATACTAGTAATGCAATATCATTGTAATTTCTGTAAAAAATTTTTTTATCTAAAATCGGCATTATATACCATACAATTTAACAATATAACATGTAAGCCTTGTAGAGCTTTTTAACCGACTATAAAACGTTTTATCCTTGGGAGCATCGCAAATTTATACAAAGAAATGCAGATTACAACAGATTACTTAATCTGGAAATAGCAAAAAAAAAAAAAAAAATAGCGACTGTGTAAAATGTATGGTATACATGATTAAAAAGTCTAATAAATATAATTTGTGGAGGAAAACACTCCTAATTATCCCGGGATTGTATATCGGCGAAAAGGGGGGTGAAAATATCTTCAAAATCGGAGCAAGCCCCCCCCCCCCCCCCGCAAATACCCCTAAGCCCTAAGATCTTGATTTCCTCCAAATGTAACTTAACCAAGTATAGTAATACATTATTTACTTTATTTTCTAACAGCTAAGCGAGGCATTTACGGTCAACTACTACTTACATATAGATGCACATTGTAAGTGTTGACGGAATATTTAGTTTTTCCAAATGGTTTGTTTCTTAATTCTTTAAGGTCCTTGAATATATCTAGCACCAAATACAAAGCACAGACTCCAGTTTCAATTATATTTTTTAACCCATAACAGAAAAATAACATTATTATACTATGGGTTAAATAATTATTACAGAAAGAAGTACCTGTGATACAAGTAATACATATTGTAGAAAAATGTTGTAGTAAAATCACAAAAAGAACAAGTTTTTATTATTATTTTTTTTATAAATCTAAGTCTCTTCATTTGATTGAATCAAAAAATCCGCAGAATGCATTCGAGTTGCCGATCAAGATCAACATAAAAACAAACAAACAAAAAAGTTTGTCTCCCTTTGTTAATTTCAATTTTCAAAAATGAGTTTCTAATGTTCATTATTTGAATGACTGAAAATTTTTGAGAATGTTCTGAGCTTGATATGAAAAGTCAAGAAAATGGTTTACCGTTCACGATGATCTTAACAGATAATGAAATACATGAAGATATCTTTCTTAAGAATGTATATAATTGAATTGTTTAAGCGTGTTATACTGTTTAAATGTATCATATGTCATTGTTAATCGTAGCATTTCATCGAGCCACCAAAATTATCAAATCATAAAATTGACTTATGCAGATCGGGATTTTTGAATAACTTAGTGGAATCGCAAAAAATTGTCTTCAAGAGAGATCAATTAAATTTGCAATAAAAAATTTAAGTTCTGCACACAAATTATAAGACAGGGTTAAATCATTGATTGAAAAAGTCGAATAGTGATCAATTTCATAAAGGTCATAAGGAATACAAATCGAAAACAGCGCTATTTACCAAAACAATTATATTACTTGTTCATGCACAAATGATGTAAAATGATAAGTGACTAAAGAAAAGTTTTTAAAGTTTGATTACAAATTATAGTCTTTTAACGCATTTACTTACATTTATACTTAGTTGTTGTCCATCTATAAAAGGGGTAAACTCATTTACTGGTTCAATGTGGACGGTTACAGTCATAGATCCTGTTTTCTGAGGGTCAAGGGTCGAGCTGTCAACACCAACCACAATTAGCGTGTACATGACGTCACCATTGTCGTAATCAATGACATTGTTAGTGGTGTAGATTGTGTTATTATTAACTATTTTAAACTTTGGTAGGGGATCATCTCCTGACTCAATATAAATTGATGAACAACCAGCAGGATTACCGTCTGGTTCCTTGTCTTTATCACTGCAGTTAAACGTGGCTACGAATTTATCTGAAAACATAAAAGCCAATTCTTCTTCTACCGTACACTTTTTGTTGCAACTTGTTTTCTAAACTCTCTATAATATGTATGGCATCAGATCTTGAAAAAGGAGTTGCAATTAGTATATATGCTATGTAAAAAAAAAGAATAATTCATATTTAGTCTTTTATATGCTGAGCATGTCAGCTACATCAGCTGACCAAAAATCTAGATGTATAATACATTCAAAAAAAGATACTTGTTGTTTGTATACGAATTTAGTTGCAGAAAATGATGTACCATTTCCTTCCCCCAATCTTCATCTTTAAATTTACATTTACAAATATTTTTTGCTTAAGTAACACTATTTGAACAATGCATTTATCAAGCATTGAATTATTATTTTTTTGATTTTTTTTATGTCGTCGGTCATATAATAGCATCTGGTCTGTACGACAAATAGAATACCACGCGTTTGCGCGGTATGATAATTTGTTGGCCAGCCAGGTGCTGTAATTTGACTGACGACATCCAAAAATAATAATACAATGCTTATATTTATTCTTTTATTCTTTCTCTTTATAGATGTTATTTTTCATTTATCTTTATTTAAATTTAGCGTCTTTCAGAACTGGTTTGGCAGGCACGAAGTATCATTTTTAATAGTGGGGAAGTGGGGACGGAAAAATAATTGACAACTTACATGAAAATTCTTTGTCAAGCAGAAAAATGTAATAGTCCAAACTTGAACTGTTTTGGGGTGAAGGTGGGGGGTTGGGGGAGGGTATATTCCAACTTTTTCTTCATTTTTTTTTTCAAAACATTTACATTGGAGGATTTGGCTATGCTACAAAAAAGTGTGGGGGCCGAGCGCCCTTTCAATAAAGATTTTCATATTAAAATAACAGTAGAACATTATTTTGAAAAAAAAAAGGGGGGCAGTCCAAGTCCCTCTGATACTATGCGCATGTTTGATTAATGAGACGGAAGAGTCATTTTCACATAATTCAAATAAATATTTCTAGGAAGAAAATGACAAATATTTTTTGAACGTAAAATTGTTATAATTTTACAAGAATTTGATAGGGTACTTATTTACAAATTAATTGAGAAAAAACAATATACATTATATAGTGTTCCTTACAGAAAATGTATTTTTATTACATTTTCAACAGTGAAATACTGTGATTTATTTATTTAATAAAAGTGATATTCTCTCACAGTGTGAAAGGATACCAAAATGATATTCTCTCACAGTGTGAAAAGATATCAAAGTTAGTAAAAAATAATTTCTGGCCTGTCATAAGATAGAGATAGTAACTAAATGCAAATTCCTTCCCAAATGTGTTGCTAAAATCCATGCTATGTAATGTTTTCAATCACACAACTGCTAAGCTATGACGTCTCAACCGCTCAACTATTACGTCAGGCCTATGTCACTGTGTTAAGAAAAGACCGAGGCAAAGGGAAAATCAAAGAAAATGTAATAAACAGAAAATTCGATGTTTTGTAGATGAATATGGAATTTATTTCACTCGTGAGACAGGATTTTTTGATATTTTCACTCGTGCTTCGCACTCGTGAAAAATATCAAAAAATCCTGTCCCACTCGTGAAATAAATTCCATATTCATCTACAAAACATTGAATATCCTCTATATATCCTGTTGTATTCTTGCGCCAGTGACAAGGCTTAGAGCGTGTTCATAGGTGATTGAACGTTTTAGATTTCAAATGGATTTCAACGAAGAAAAGTAAACTGAATGTAAAAATATTAATAAAACTTTAAGTACAAGTTTGTCATGTAATCATAAATTCCTTAAGTCATTACCTATAGACATAATTTTTCATTGACGTAATGCAGTAAATAGTCGACGTGTCCAACGGATTTGACTAATACTTATTCGGCTTTGATCAAATGACCAACCCTTATCTATATTCCTATTAGATATTTGAACATGATTCTTTATTTCGTACATATTTGAGCAGGTTGCATTTATTTTGTTTTTCCTGGGGTTCCTTGGATAAAAATCTTATTTTTAATTGTATCTTTCTTATTGTAGTATCTTTCTTAACGTATACTACTTACGAGGATTGTATGGTTAACTCGTGAACAAGTTGTCTAGAGTAAAAAATAATCATCACAGCGTCCTAAAATTTTTACGATTCTTTAGTACTTTTTTTATTGAGATACATGGCAATTTAAAAAAAATATGGGATTTTATGTTATGTGTGGTATCGCCCTTACAGCGCATGCATGATAACGTCAAAGTGTCTCAAGTAATGTAACGTTCCACCTTTGCGAAAAAGTTTGACAAGCCCACTCAAATTCTGGAATTTTACTGATGCACACACTCGAGTAGTCCTTATTCCTCAATAAACTTGCAAAGGTCCAACCTCACAGACGCATGGACCTTCTGACGATTTGTATTACATGTAGTAAGTAATCATATGGACAGTACCTTTACTACAGACAACTAAGTAGGCAATCTTTTTTTTTCAAAGTTCTGAAGAGATATAGCGTATTTCGCCAGTTGCTATTCATCCGTATGTTTTGCTCTATCGCGGACTCGATGAAAACGCCTTTCCTTGAAACGCTAATTCCACTTTTATACCTCAACATATTTTCTTATTTTATTTTTTTCTGTTATCATATTTAATTCTGTAAAGGCGTCATCACTAAATCTACCTAAAAACAGAACCGCTCTCCGATGCGCCGTAACGTCATCAAACTTTGGCATTTCTCGCGTGTTGGTTTACCGCCTTTTCATTTCAAATGCTCAGTTAGTTGTCGAAAATATAGCAAATATTTTTAATTTTTCCAAATGACGAAACGATAGGTGTCTTAATTTTTTTTATCCAACCTTATCTATTTAATTATTTTATTTCAAGATAATACTCGCGTATTCTCTAATAAAACCCTGGATTTTTTTTTGGACATGCACCGTAGGACCATACCTTCTACATATTAAAGTATAATCAAATTCTTATTTTTGTCTAAATTTTTTCAAGAAAAATTAAGATGAACTCAAATATGATAAATAACATTTGCTGAAATTTCAGCTCAGTGGGCACATTATGTTTTAATAAAAATGCTTTGTCCGCGATTTTACCGAACTAGCAAATTTAGTCTTCCTGTGATAAAGTTACATCATTTTTGACATCACATTTAATGATATTCGTCTTTACAAAAAGCGTATAAAAATATTCAAATATTATAAAAACTGATTCTCCATGGATTTTGAATTTACATACATATTTTTTATGTTATTTTAAATCGAATATCAAATTATGTATGTCAGTAAATGAAACTGAACGAACATGCTTTTTTTTGCACAAAGTCGAATGCCTAATTTCAGAAACTAGAAATCTAAGCACAGTTCTTTAGTATATGAATAACATTATCAGGCATTATCAAATACAAAATTGGTTTCGTTTTGAAAGAAAGACCTGCAATGAGAAAAATTATATATAGATGTATTTACTAACCCTCCGGGAGATTTTCCTGAATTTGGACTGTCTGAGATTTCGGGAGTATATCAGGCTGATATTCATTTGCCGGGAGAACGTTGATTGTCACAGGCCCGCAAAAGTCTCCCAAAGCTTCAGATGTCGGGGGGTCTCGTACCCTATTGATGTTTGTTAATTTATAATTTATATTAATTAACAAGAAACACAAAAAGTTCTGCCAAATGTTATCATATAATATAATATGTAAACAAAGAGATATCAATATAAAACTAAAGAAGGGAAATATAAATAGATTGATGAGGCATTTTTATTTCCTATATTTCAAATAAATTGAAATCAAAAGCTTTGGGTCATTTTCGTCTATGCTGCTAATTAAAGGCAGCACAATAGAAACGTTAACACTTAACGCAGATTAATACTATGTAAATGAATCTTCCTATTTAGCGCACCGAACTTTTGACTACATATATATATATAGAAAAGAGCAAGTGCACTTTCTTACAGATGTAAGTAATTTAATTATGTAAGATGGCAAAAGAACTTTTTCTCCGATTTCTCATCTTATATTCTACTGTAAATATAATTTATGAAATTACACCAGATATTATTAACACGATGAATTTCATTTTAATCATAATGTCAAAATAGAATATGCATTTTCCTTATTTCAAGTAGTTGTGCAAGATACCGTTTAGAGAGTTGTCTCCAATTTCTGGTGTATTTCATATTCTACTATTAAATTAAGTGATAAAAGTATACCCAACATTGCCAACACGATGACTTTCAATTTGTTCGAAATCCAGGGACTTTTTTAAACGTAATTGTTTTCCAAAAAGTTCAAAATAATCGCTTTTTCCAAATATATAGAATATATCTCCACCCGTAGATGAGTAAGTGAAAACTCTATATCCGACACCTTCTGCCTCTGACACATTTACAGTGACGCCACCCTTATTTGGTGGGTATGTACATACTGCAGCTGTTGTTCCTATCAATATAAAATTGTGTGTCAACATTTCCCTCTATCATACAAAAAATTGAGAGAGAAAAAAAAAAATAAAGACATAGAAAACAAAGAATCGTTCATAGATGTTTTACATTAGCATCATATTTTAAGTATGTCTTTCATCACTTTTTTTTTCTTTGAAGAAATTAAAAAAGGTGTAGAAAAAGATGTAGATTAAACACCAGACTCTTTTGAAAGACTTCTTCCTCGAAAAGCCAAATATATATTAAAAATCAAACGTCTTTGATATATTATTTTTTCCTGTTTTGGAATCAGGTTATGTTTTCAAATTCCTTTTTCATTTTCTTAATATCAGCTGCAAAGTAGAATATTCTAAATTTAAAAAGTAATAGAAAAGGTTATAAATGATTTTTTTCTTTATATCTACTCACCTTCTTTAACATAGAACCCCAACAGTACAACAAGAACAATGATAATTGTCCTTGGCTGTGTCATCACTTTAAGTTCCATGTCGTATTTAACAAAAAAGGATGCATGTCAGTGCAGTTTTATTTTAAATCACCATAAAATTGTAGACGGTGCCCCATTTAATTTAATCTTTATGGAAATGGAAATTTGTTCCAAACTGGCAAAGCACGTCATATTTTTACGCAACAAAAACGTTTAGAATAGTTTTGTTGTTGCTTTCACGGAATGTTTTAAACAAAACATTCATATTAATACCTTTATAGTGAGAATTTAAAACAAAATGTTAATTTCTGTTTACACTTAAAAAATTAAAAGCTTAATTTAAAAAGGTATTTGTATTATTTAAATGAAAACAAAAACTGACTAAAACTACCAAAAAGAGAGAGATAGAAAGAGGAAAGGAATTGATAAAACAAATCATAGAATTTTTTGCATAAAAAATTGTCTCTAAGTTTAGTATTGCTGGGCTGTAGGATGAAGGAAATTACAAACTCAGGAAAGGCGAAATTATGAACAGAAAAAAAATCACATGTACTAATCAAATTATAGTATACAGTACCGACCAGACACAATTTAATAACAGAGCAAACCCTAACGAACCCCGGGTTCGCTTTGCGTTCGCTCGGTGTCCGCTATTTAAATAAAATTGGTGCGCTTTGGGTGCGATCTGGGTTTTTTGTGAGTTCGCTCGAGGTCAGCTCTAGGTGCGCTAGAGCGAACTCGGCGTTCGCTTTTACTCAACTCCTTTTTATCTTTTTCCCTGTAAGCCGCACTCCTTGTATATTCCAAATATACCGTTGTTGAAATGGTTTATTTTTGTTCAGTGGTGACCAAAAGGACGTTTATACCTGCTAAGACAAATGGATTGATTGATTGTATGTTGTTTAATGTCCCATTCTTCACTCATATAGGGACGTCACCGTACTCCGGTGAAGGGTTTAAAATCTGGACCTATGCTCGGCACTCAGGGCCAGTGCAGTGAGAGTTCTTTTTCGATCCAATGCCTACCGTGACACGGGACCTCGTTTTTTAAAGGTCTCATCCGAAAGACCCATGACTTACACTACTAATGAAGGGCGCTTTTACGAAGGAACAGTCACTATCTATGTTTACAGGTATAAAGGTTTGAAGCGGCGCGGCGAACGACAATGAAACCCGGGCCTTCTGACCACGAAGCAAAAACGCTGCCATTAGTCTTCCGTGATCCGTACGACAAATGGAGGACGTTAATAAAATTACCAGAATTTCATCCTGCGTTCTAAGCAGAAATATGTACTAATACACATGAACATATATGTGTGTCTCGAAAGATGATATTATTCTTAACTTTCTCCATATATATGACACACTGCTAAAGCAATGCTCATTGTTCATTGTGCAACTTTTCAAAATTAATTCTTTCCCCTGTCAAGCATAAAAGGAACGTCACAAAATGGACAATAAGTATATGTTTTATAACTTGTACATTTCTTTTTCATATAAATGGCTACTGCATTACAATAAACACGATTCTTTCTTTTATCCAATACCTGTTGAATACAAGTGTTGATTGCATTTGAAACAGAAACATTAGGTTTGTCTTGGCCCATTTTAACCTTGATTTCAATGTTCTATCACAGATAGTTGTGGCTGAAGATAACATAAATGTAACTTCTTTACAATCTTTCCATTGGACTAAAACACATTCATTTTCTCGATGCCATCTCAAATCACCTCATCTTGCAACTTTTCACCTACTTTAAACATCTTTCAATTCTTTAGTAATAGACAAACTATTTTATTTCAGCACACCAACAAGATAAACCTTCTTCTGTAACAGTTCTTTGCCAATTGGTAATGAGAAATAAAAATCAGTAAAAACCTTGTAACCTTGAACCAAAAAAAAAAAAAAAAACCAGGGTTAGAAACTCCCTGAAATTACAACTCGCAATTAATTGCGAGTACCAAGAAAGTGAACTCGCAATTTTATAAGACTCGCAATTTTCATATAAAGTTAAATTTATATAAATTAAATACATGTAACTTAAGGAAAAAGTAACTACTGTACAATACAAAAATACAACTACAGTGTGACTTTTATTTGAATTACTGATTGAAATCAAAAGCATTGTGTTCTGTCATATTATATAATTTTGCTACAGTTTCAATGCAAAAAAAAAAATCAACTTGCAAGTTTTTGCGAGTTACCTAATTTTTAACTCGCAATTTGGGAATTCTAACTCGCGTTTTGCGAGTTGTATATAGTGAATTTCTAACCCTGAAAAAAAAAAAAAAAAAAAAAAAAAAAAAAAACCATAATGTCATAGTAACATTGATTTTGGGTGTCGGATACGAATACGGAAAGATGATACATTTATATAAAAAAAAAATAACTATACAATTTTCTTTACGTTTGTCGATTAAGAACCCCTCTATACACTGCACACTAAAGAGTTCTGGCCCCGCCGTCACCAACATCCTCAACTCAATACTCAGCCTCAACTCTGAGGTTTTCCCTCAAATTCATAACCTCACCCTCAAGTCACCGTCACCACGCAAAAATTGAGTTTTCCTCAACCGAATTTTGAGTAAATACTCGAATATTTAAGAGTAGCTCTAAAGTAACCTTAAAATCTTCCTCAAGAACAAAAATGGCGGAAAGACGTCGCAGACGTAGGAAGTATAATAGGTTTTTGTGTTTAAGAAATCAACCATCGAAGAGGACAATTAGAGACAGACAGAACAAATCCTTTTAAAATTTATACTGACGATGAGTTGTTTGAGCGTTTCAGGTTTAGGCGGCCTACCATCATACATATTCTGTAGAAAATTGAAAACAATCTTTTAAGCAGTGCGAGGAATAATGCCTTACCTCCACTTTTGCAACTTTTGGTGTGTTTACGGTTTTTTGCTACCGGGGCATTCCACAAACTTATTGGGGATAGCTTCAATGTGTCCGAGTGCACGGTAGGAAGATGTCGTGCGGTGGCCAGTGCAATCGTCAGCGTCCGAGGCGATTTTATTCAATTCCCTAAGGATCATAAGGCCAGAGAAACCAAACAAGAATTCCTGAAAAATGCAGGTAAACTTTCCCCCACTAAAACCAGTCTGCTAGCCTTTAGGCCAGATAAAATTAAACTTTAGATTCTCATCCCCGCCCGCCCCTCTCAAAGTGCCCCGCCCCGTTGTTTTTTATTTTGGTTTTCAAAAGTATTTACATGTATTTTTGACTCAGCAAGAATCAGTCAAAATTTAAGAGTTATCTCCCGTCTGTATTAAAAGTCGCGTGGCGCTATTTATAGCACAAAAGCCATGTGAAGAATGGAGAAAAATCGGCAATAAAAGCAGTTTAAATATGTAGGGAAAAGATAATTTGCCAGGATAGAGAAGGCAGAAAAGCAAAAATAACATAAATACATCTAGATACCATCACTGGCATGAGCAAGTTTTTAAAGAGATTTTAACCAAGTAAAAACAGACGAAGAAAATGACATCTGGTCAAGTTACAACTTAATAATAATCGCCAGTTGTATGTGATTTTGTCTTTAAAAAAAAAAGAAAAAAAAAAGATCGCTGGCAGACTTTAGAGGATAATAATGCTAAGGAAATGGTACATGTAAATCTTAAAACTGTTGAGCATAGGCTTTTCAGTAGAATATTTTACAGTTTTAGACATCGATCCTGTTTTGCAAAAATGACATTCTTTAATGTTGAACGTGTCAAGTCTCAAGAACGAAAGTACGAGGACAGTGGAAATCAGTGATATTTCACACAAAACAAAAGGAGTTGTTGGTAAAACTAAAAGGTATTTGGAGAAAGGCTGATGAGAAGTCGCCAGTGACGACTACTACATACAGCATATGCAATTTATTGGGATCCGCACCCCATTTTGTGTGGCGTGTGCCGTATCTGTGTACTTGAAAATTCATTAATAAAAACTATAAATATTTAATATTCTATAACAAGAATCTTCGGTAGATATTTGAAAAAAATAAACAATAAAATATATTCATATTGGCATTAACATAATGTGAAAATTTTGTGTAAGAAGAGCGTTATGTAGATATTTTCAATAATAAAAAATAAAATCCGCCCACCCGCCCCAATTTTTTAGCAAATTAAGATGAGAATCTAAATTTTAAATTTATCTGGCCTTACTTTCTTTTTAAGAATTTACAAGAGAGATAATGCACAATATTATCTTTGAAAGCTCGTACGTCGGAAAGTCGACTTTTTACTACTAACCTACAGTGTAAGAGTTAATTGTTAAACTTGTCAGTATGACCTGTCATGGCGAAATTCCAACGAGAATATAATACATTCATTTAAATTTCTATATAATCGTCTGTATTAAAGTATCTTTATTGGCCTTCATATTTTTAGGTGTTTTTTTTTTTTTAAATTTTGCACCCCCCCCCCCTTTCCAGTGAGAAAGTTGGTTCGGGGTTGGGGTTTTTTTTGTATCTTTGGCTTGTCAGGTTGCCCTCCTTCCCCCCAAAAACCGTTGCTATGTGTCTGTTTCATGCATTTTCTCATATAAAATCATAATTTCTAATTATATATAATACTGACCAGTATTCATTTACAAACTTTCTTTACACATTATACTTGTAAGAGCAACTAAATACCGAAAGTCACAAAAAAATATTAATAATAAACCAAAAAAACCCCCACAAAAAACAAAACGAACCCCCCCCCCCCCCCCACACACACACACAAACAAAACAATTCAATATCAGTCATGATTGATACGCTTTTTTAAAGGGTTTCCAAACGTCTTAGGATGTATAGACGGGACTTTCGTAAGAATTATTGGCCCATCTGAGAATGAAGCCGATTTTGTCAATAGAAAGGGTTTCCACTCACTCAATGTTCGGGTACATGTACTTAATTATTTTAGATACACAATACTGGAATAAAAATATAACAAAAATGTTAATAATTGTATAATAAATATTTCTGGTTTAGATGGTATGTGGTGCAAAGTTTAAATTTACCAGTGTGTGCGCTACCTGGCCAGGAAGCGTGCACTACAGCCGAGTGTGGAGGGAATCTGCCCTGTGTCGACAGTTTGAACAAGGTACGTGCATAATTGAGGCGTTGATATGGGGAAATGCTTCGGAAAACGTAAATATTTCAACACTGAAAATACCCCCCCCCCCTTTCCCCACCAACCGTCAGTCATCACTTTGTGACCTTTCCCTTCTAATTTCCTTCTGAAGCCTGCAGGTTTAATGTATACACAACAGTTTTATAACTAATGCCTGCTGAATGCTGATACTTGCTGCATATACATATACAGCTTTTTACAACAGGTGAACATAATGGATTTCTTCTTGGTGATTCGGGATATCCTTGCCGTAGATACCTGATGACACCGTACCTCAATCCAGCCATTGATGCTCAACAGCGTTTTAACGCTTCGCTCTGTCGAACAAGAGTGCTAGTTGAGCAGAGCTTTGGGATTATAAAGAGGCGTTTTGCATGCCTTCAAGCAACACTTATGCAAGTTTTTTTTCATTACAATGCATGAAGCAAATTGATCAATGAAAAAATACTTTTTTGGATATTTCAGTTAAAATTATATTAGGATGTGATTTTTACATGTTTACAATATTGTAGGACAAATCCTGACCAGGCAGCAACATATGTTGTCGCATGTGTTGTTTTGCATAATCTGGGGATAGAGAAGGGCGATGTTATGGACAAAGCCTGTGACGCTGCAGATGCATATCAAGCTGATCACTATGTACATAGCCTACAACGCTCAAGAGGGAAGCCACATGCGTGATTATATAGCAAACGCATATTTTGGATAGACGTACGTAAATAGATTTAACATGGAAGTATTTTTTTTTAATATATTGTGTTAATACTTGATGATGGTGGTATTGGTGATAATGTTTTTGATTTTAGATGCTATTGCAATACACAGAGAAGATTTGGATTAAGAAAACAAACGCATGACGACAATTCAACGTCTTCAGTATTGAAAACAATAAAGAAATTGAAAAATATTAATAAATAATATTACGACTTCTCCATTCCTCATATGGCTGTCGTTTGTTAATTCATTTACGAACTGGTCACATGTACATCCATCAAATTTTATGGAAATTCAGCATTAAGCTTGTATAGAAGATACACTTTTTTGTTTCAATATAATCAATTTCTATTTCCAACTTTCTTTTCTCTAATTTAATTTTTTCAATTTCTTCTTTCATTTTCTCATTTTCTAGATGTAGATTTTCCATCTCTGCGTCTTCTATCTCTCTCCTTCCGTTCCTTTGTTTGTTGTTGGACTTTCGACTCACACGATGTGGCTGACTGTCTGATATAAATTTTTTTAAAAAAAATTAAAATCAACACTTTTATAATCACCCTGCCTGAACTAAATGCTATATATATTTTTAAAAAAATCATAGAATGATGCCCGTCGTACCTTTGATGGCGGAGCTACAGTCACCACTGGCTTCTACAGTTCCATTGATACATGTAGTACTTGGCCCATCCTCCATTTTGTGACTAATCGGTGAAATATCTATTTGTTAATTGTAAAAAATAAAAAGAAATTTACCTTAGAACTCAAGCTACCAAAGTTATAATGTACAACCTGGGTTAACGTAGACAAACCTGCCTACTCCCCGATTTACCAGATATTTTTACGATTTTTTGACCCCCCCTATAATTAATACTTATACGTCGTATGATTTCAATGCTAAATCTTCATTATTTCCTTTTTTTTTAATTTTTGCCAAGAAAAAACGAAGCAGCGCAAACACTAGTACTGAAGTGTTAGAAAAATTATAACACGAGCAGCTGTCCAAATGGACAGGTATTTGCATATAAATTTTGTGACCAAAAGTGACAAACAGGGTAGTTATGGAAATACACATGTATTAATGCTCATGTACTTCTCATTTGTCCTTGGCCATGCAGTGTTGTCCTGTTTATATGTTGAGTTTCATAAGAAAACGTTCTCTAAGTAAAACTGTAAATCCTGTTTATTTGTTAATTCACTTTTATTTTTACGCATTGAAAATCTTCTTCTTGTTCAGAAAAAAAATCCCAAAAAACAAAAAACGGTCAAATCTTATGAACAAATTGGTAGAAAACTAGGGATTACAATCGGTTGAGATATATGCTTACGCTTTATGTAAACTCGAAGCGGAACTTTGATGGGTCAACATATGTAATGACATGATTATTCTACTCTTGACAAAAATGATGTATACATATTTTATAAGGACATTGTTACTTTAATTTTCATGAATTTCTCCCCTCAAAATTATCAACCTGGTTAAAACTTAATTATTACCATCTGAATCAATCCCACCGATCAATCCGACAATATTAGGTCTCGAATCCATAGCTTGATAGAGGGTTTCCTCGGCTGGGGTCATTGGTGCCGGTGGTGGACCTCCCCCAGTCTTGGGACGGCGAATTCCATCAATTTTATCTTCAGCTACAAATCAAATGAATATTTAGCGATTTTTTTAACAAATGTTAATTCTCTTAAAAGTCGTTACAATTGAATTAAGGCTGATTTTGATAGTTACCTCTCTGTTTTATGATGTCATATTTTTTTTTAAATTGAATCCGATGTTCTTTCATTTCTGAATTGTCTGTATTTAAAAAAAAACACATATACGCATGCAGATTTAAATATTGAATGATATATATACATGTAGATCTTCATAAACTCATCATTTTGATTTTTTAAATTTATTTACCAATTTACATGTAACTATGCATCTTTACAAATGATTTTTTTAATTGAGAGATAATACATTAGGTATAAATACACGTGTACTTTTTTTTCAAATATCATTATCAACATATAGGATACCAGCTGCAATAATGTAGCCCTCTCCGATTTTTTTTTTTTTTTTTTTTTTTTTTTTTTTTTTTTTTTTTTTTTTTTTTTTTTGGGAGAGGGCTACAACTCCTTAGGATCTCCGTAATGGTGCAAGTGCGGGAGTGATTCTGTGGTATTTTTATGTAGTTAGAGTAATCTGCCCTCAAATCTAAAATAAAATAAATTGAAATCTACAGTTTATCAATCAATTTCTTATCAATTCAAGCATTCTTAACATTTTGATAGGCAAAAATATATTAATGAACACGTCATCTGTATGCTTTTTCTCAACTTAGGAGACAACAGTGATTTCTGTCAATCAAACCTTTGTTGACTTTGACAGTTTTAATGGGGGTAAAAGCAAGATAAATTAAATGTTAACACCTTTATACATTATAATTTTATCAATGTCCAAAAGACATTTCCGTTTAGTGTGGAGAGGGTCCGTTAAATTTGAAAATCGTATTACTGTTCAAATGCCTTGCATTTATGTTTTATATATAGGCCTACCGTACACAAATGATCGGATAAATATAGAAATTGTAACGACGTTATATTACAGTTTAGTACTATCGAGTATTTATACCGAGACACTGATGTTTTGAAGTCTTAAAAAAACCATCCGAGTAATCGGTTACTCGATCGGAAAATTAAGCGAGTAACCGGTTAATAAAAGTCATACAACACTAAAAAAAAAAAAATCCTTATAAACAAATGCCAATCAAATGCTCTACCAATCCCTTATCTTTCCTCCTTAAAAAAATATTAAATGCTGTAAAGGAGAAACTTCAGAGGTACTGTGCCATACAACATATTCTAGAAGAAGTGAAAATCATATCCATATCATATTTTTTTTTTTCGAAATAATACTTGCGTATTCTCTAATGTAACGTTCATTTTTTATCATGCGCCATAGAACTGTACCCTGTACACATTCAAGTATTATACAATTTTTATTTTTGTCTACCTTTTATCAAAAAACTTAAGATGTACTTAAGAGGCAGTCCACCAGAAAACCAGGCAATATTGTATTAATAGGCGGCACATCGAATGTGACGAATATTTGATATTTTATTGAAAATGATATTAATGTAGTCCATATGGAATACTGTAAGTAAAGATTTGTTTGAAAATAGCTTATTTACTAAAATATCGTTTTGTTTTGTGTTCTTGAATTCCCCTATATAAACCATTGAATGTAGGTCGGAAACAAAGAACGGTAAATTCTAATACATTTTCAACAGATTTATAATTCACTCCCAACTAAATCAAGAAATATTTCATTTTTCAATTTAAAAAATAAAATCAGTAGGAAAAATATTTTCAATAGTAGTTTTCTTGCAAAATAGACAGTCATTTTTATGAAATTCTGTGATGCAAGAGTTATCTCCCGTAGCACCGGGAAATCGGCTAAACATCTTACTATCAGAATCCCTGTGAGATAATTAGAACTGATACGCTAAAGAATATCATTCAACCCAAAATAATTGGTTTATTTTCAAAAACGGAATTAATTTTCACCTCCAAACATAATATTTAGTTTAAAATTTGCTTTATTATTCAGGTTGAATCCACGTTTCCATTGATGTATCAGTGACGTCAAATACCTTTCTAATATTACGTCACAATAGTTGCAAATATTCCGCGGAAGTTGGTAAATTTAATTAAACGTGCGAAGAAAAAGATTTTTAAAAAGTTAAGTTAAATAATTTCTCAGAATGTATTTTCACGGGCGGTGCCTCAGCTATAGATGTTTTAAAACAATTATACAAGTCAGTATTGATAAGGAATTTTATACATGTACAAAACGTCTTTACAGTAATCACAAAAGGATTAATTTTTTAATTTTTTTAAATGAGTTAATAGCACATGTATATACTGGTATTTTATTATTCCTAAAAATAATTTTTCTAATGTAATTTATGAACATTTCTGATAAAACTTGGATGTGAAAAGATTAAGAATTATTTCTTATTATTCAGTAATGATGAATATTCCAGATTTACGCAACAAAGTCGAGATGTGTACTCCATGAAGTGTTGTTAATACTTAAGGTAATGATCCATACCACGTAAAATAACAAATAATAAAGTAACAGTCCTTGCAAAAGGAGGTCCGGTTGACCTCAAAATTTACACAGATCTGGAAAGGACACATACTTAGTTAAAATTCTGAGAAGTTTCATAGAAATCTGTAGCTTCCTTATTTTCAAAGCATGGTATGGATCTTTACCTTAAATATGTTAACTTATATGCAGTAATATCAAATGCAGCATTATACGATTGCTCACGATCGACTGTCGGACCGAATAAGTTTTAACAGTTGTAAGAAGGAAGTACTCGTCACATCCAACTTCACTAATTAGCAATGGTTGTTTACTATTAGTGTCGGTGGTTCAGATTCTGTTTAGACTTTAATTTTTTAAAAATGTAAAAAACTGAAATAGAAAAAAAAAAGTTAGAGAAATGTATAAATTTACTACTTAACCCTCTGGCTGCGACGTCAGTGTACAGAAAATATAACGTCACTGCGAGATTAAAACGACGTCACAATTTGTTTGACATTATTTTGCGGGATTTTTAAAAATATTTCAGAATTACGCCAAGTGCGCGTCTAGAACACTATAGGAATGAGTACAAGGAAATTTATTTATTTGTTTTATCAACAAAACTATTAAGAAGTTCTTTATTTATACATTTTGACTTAATTTTATATTTTTTACTCAATTTAATCATATTATGATTCTTTTTCTTTTTATATTTCCAATGAAATAAAACCGATAAGCGGTTATGAAGAAAGAATTTATCAAAATCGGAAACAAATACAACTAAACTTTAAAATCCTAATCAGTATGGGCAATTTGTTAACTCATGATCAAGTACTCGTAAAATAACAATATCGTATATAGATCAATAAGAGTATCTTATATATTTTATCTTATTCTTCATCTGCATTCAATTTCTCACGGTGAGGTGCGTTCTAAAAAATAAATTACAAAAAGTCCAACTTTGCAAGAAGTGTACCACTTTTTAATTTTGATTATGCTTTCCGCACAGATTTTTCTTTTTCGTCAAGAATTAAATTAAAACCAAGATAAATTTATCCAAAAATATTTTTCTAAGAAAAATTTCATAACAAACAATTCGACTTAAAATTTATTGAAATTAATTCTACAGAGGTTGTGTAAATATTTCATTTAGGCATTAATGTTGACTTTCAATGATTCATTATAGGATATCCGATTACATAAATTCATCCAAGAATTAGGAAAAGATCTGCCATCAAGTTGCTTAGTTTCACGCTTTTCTATTAATTTGACAAAAGGGCCGATATTTACTAAAAAAAAAAAACCTTCCGGTCTGATGTTTAAATTTGCGGAAGTAAAAATTTATCGGGCTCATTTTTGTTTGCAGCCCCATGATTTGCCGGTAAATTAAATATTATGCATAGACATCGGCTATATACATGTAACACGCGTACGTTTTTGAAACAAAAATAATTCTGGACATAAGAAAACTGATAAATTACAATCTTATAGCTGAAAAATGTATAGACCACTTAAAAAGAAAGATGATAAATTGTAGTTTGAAAAAAGTCACAGGTACATGTTATTTTAATTGATCAACATTAATTTTGTAATTCGATATTTTATACATGAGATCTATGTTAAATTCATATAGAAATATGTTTTTAGTTTACCGGAAGCAAAATTTGATATACACGAAATTCTCAGAAAAAAGTAAATGCGGATTTTCGTCTACATGTATATCATGTTGAATTTGATATTGGGGTTTTTCTAACAATTCCAATGATCGATTTCTCGGACATGTCGACACCACTTATCTTCTTGTACAAAAGAATGACCTCGGGGACATCAATTTCTACAATCTACACTTTTGTATTTTGTGTAAAAATCATGCTGTACGTTAAAACACACACACACACACACACGAACAATGTTTTATTTTATTAGAGAAATTGTCAGGACAATGAGAATTCAAAATTTAATTTTATGTCAGAAACCAATCTAGTCATGGTCTATTAGAATGTTGGTTTAATTTTACGTTCTGTTTCCATATAAACATTTACAAAGAGATCTACAAATGTATATGTAATTTTCGCCATAATATTTATATGGAATATTTTATAAACTAAAGCAAGCAGCTATTCGTAGTGATTTTTAAAAGAAGAAATCAGTTGACAAGGACATTTTTATTTATTCATTTATTTTATTTTAACGTAAATTCCTGGCCCGTAGAAAGCGCCCCCCCCCCTCCTTTTTCTGAGTACAATATTACCCTCAAAAACGTGCACTATTTATATAATAGTAGTTTTTACTTTAGATGCCTCTCTCTCTACCCCCCCCCCCCCGCCCCACGTTTTGTTGTTGTTAGGTCGAGCACTGGCAAATTCCAGAATAGTGCAGTTAATAAGGTGGGGTTTTTTTTGGTTTGTTTTTGTTTTGTTTTGTTTTTTTTTTTTGCTTGTCAGATTTTTTGGGATGGGAACACCCCCTACCCCCCATTTTTGTTAAATCATTGCTATGGGCCTGAAGTCACTTTATTGTTTTAACAAGGGGTCTGATAAATATTAGTTTTAACCGTATTTCATTTGAGAAGTCCAAGCATAGAGAACAAATTTTGATACATAAAATCTTTCTAATAAAATGTACTACAGCTGGATGCCCCCATTTCAAGCTGATACTAAAAATACTTACGTAAAGTGGGTTAACAGAGCCCATGTGTCGGGAAAATCGTTTCGTCGCATGCGAATAAGCAAAATCATTCACACATCGTAGCTACTCCTAGATCTGTCCATATTCTCTCTGATGACAGAGGAACCTCTTCACTGTCGAATTCTGATTCAATGATCAAATATAGGATCATTTTCGAAGATTTTTTCCATGTCGGAAAAATTACACTGTATGTGTTAATGAAAACATTACGTGATTTTGGGAAAATACTATAATTATAAAGCGAATTTCTCCCTGAAAGGGGGGGGTATTTTCATTTGCTCTGATTTGGAAATGTTAAAAAAAAAATAACTATTGTATATCTAGACAATTTTTTTTATCATACACGATTATACTATTTCCTCAACAAAATGGACTGTTACCGTTATTTAAGCTTTACAGGTATATGTTAAATTGAAGTGCACATGTGAGAAAGAATTTCATTTGCGCATTTTAGATTTAATCACATGCATGAAAAAATACATGAATAATTATACAATACATTTGTAGCGTTTAATTTGTTTTAAAAGGCAGGAGCTTTAAAATTCTTAAATCTTTTAATTCAACAAAAAAAAAATGCAGTCAAAAAATAGTTTTAATATTATATATTTCAATAATGTTCGAGGGAAATGACGCCTCAAGATATATGACGTCGTCAGGGACATATATGTCCCTGCCGCAGCGAGCGGTAAAAGGACATATATGTCCTTCCCGCAGCCAGAGGAAAATCTTTCTAATAAAATGTACTACTGCTGGATGCCCCCACTTCAAGCTGACACTAAAACGGCAGATGATTCAATGGAACATTTTTTTTTTATTTTCGGTTTTAAAATTTGACAATTGTTCCACATATCCTTATACTTTATATGGAGTTAAAATAAGTCAGTAGGTTGGTAAATTTCCAAAATATCTCATTATTATCAAACCAGTTACAAAACGGATGCCGCCCAGACGAACACCCCCCCCCCCCCGCTTTTTTTTCGTGCGATCATTTCTGGGCTCTATTATCATGATTATATGTATGTAAGTGTACAGGTTTTTTCTTATTTATTTCAAATTAAGTTTCTCAAAGCAGGAAAATATTCATTAATATGATGAATGGATGAAAAAAATGGATTAAAGCCGAGGCTGTACACATAAAAAATACTTGCTGGATTAAAGTACGTGCATGTATAATTTCGCCACTGCAGGACTATTTTTTTTTTAGATTTTCTTTTTATTCTAGATAATTTAAAAAATTATTTTTCTTGGAAATTAGATATTTTATTAAGCTTAAAATTTGCTTTTAATTGTTACATGAAATAAATATCTTTTTAAATAGGTGTGTATCAAGAAATCAAACAGATGTTTTACAAGCAATTAAAAAGATCTTCATGGACCTGAAAAACATTTAGTAATTAAGATATATGTAATCTATGGATAAAATCATCTAAAAACATGTAACTCATAGAAAAGAAATAAAATACAGACATATTCTTATGATAAAATACAACGAAGAGCAGATTTTAGAAAATATTTCTAATTTTTAATATGGAAACCAATCCCGATTGAAATAAAACCGATCCCGATCGAAATTAATGCAAAATTATTAAGTAATTAAATTAATGGTAATTGCCACCTAGCAAACATGTTTAAAAATAAATCAAGTAATTTGTAAACCATATTAAAACAAAACAACCAAATTTCATAATGAAATCATAGTAGCTTTCATCTTTATATAATTCCGGT
Organism: Saccostrea echinata; assembly: GCF_033153115.1. Taxonomy (NCBI): domain Eukaryota; kingdom Metazoa; phylum Mollusca; class Bivalvia; order Ostreida; family Ostreidae; genus Saccostrea; species Saccostrea echinata. The sequence continues at coordinate 2,922,777 of NW_026889800.1, forward strand.
CGGGATCGGTTTAATTTGGATAAATTTATGAAAAGTAGATAACTTGACACCTCTTATTTCTCTCAATACACCTGTTCCCACCAATTTTTTAAATTGATTCAACAATTTGTACTTTGTATTCATAATAACATGAGGAGAAAGTTTTGACATTTAAATGTATTGGATTTTAGAACGTAATGAAAATTGGATAGTGAATTCATTAAGTCACTTGCTCAACTCAAGTTTAGACCACATAATTTTTCCTAAAGAAATATAAATTGGTGTCTTATTCATTGATATTATAAAAGGTAAGGGCTTATACTATAAATAATATTTATTGACATATCCAGTATTTGAGTATCTGTTTCAAATAAAACAAAACAAAAACGTAGTAAATTTTTAACCAACTTGTTGACCTTTTTGCACTTAAAATTAAGCACTTACCAAAAATAGGACTAGAGGAACACTAAAAAAAAATTTGATGTTACCATGTGTAAACATTTGCTTTAATAAGTCCACATGCAAAAAATAATTAAAATCCATGACATGCGATGTGCCACCCATTGCCTGGTTTTTTGGTGGACTGCCTCTTAAATATGATAAATTAACATTTGCTGAAAATTTCAGCTTAGTGCGCCCATTATTTTTCGATAAAAACGCTTTATCCACGATTTTACAGGAATTTTTTTGTCCCCTGCTTTCGCGAAAGTGAGGGTACATCAAAGCTCATATATTTCTGTCAGTCTGTCGGTCTGTCTGTCACGAAACCTGTTGGTCATAACATTTGAATGAGAAAAATACTGCGTAAAATTGTGTATATCCGAATAACCGAGTAGCAGTTTTACTATCCGATACTCCCATCGTTCGATGGTTAACCGGTTAACCGGGTACTCGTTGGCAACACAATTTTTTTTAAAGTTTAGGAATCCAGTAAAGGTAGGGCAGATCAAAGTCACCTTGGCTGACTTGAATGTTACAAGTTTGTTAAAAACACTTAAATGTGATTTTGAAGAATTTCATCCCTAGAAAGTGAACTGTGGGTATAAGCTGGATTTCCAGACGTAGAATTAAAACCAAGTACCCCTAAATTAAAGTTAAAATAACGATTTCTCAAAAAAATGGCCAAAAAATAATAACCATAAAATTGGAATCTATTGTATTATACTGTATATATAACATTATCTTCAATGAAACAACCATCCCCTCAAAAAAAAAAAAAAAAAAAAAAAAAAAAAAACGCAGTTAATGAAATTAATCATACATTAACACTTTCAGGTTTGAAAATGCATATACCGTAAAATACGTTGTAAAAGACCCAGTGAGAAGTTCCAATAACAGATTCTTTTACATTCTCAATTTTAGATAGATCAATTTTCAACGACAGAAAAAAGAGTAATTCTGTGTTACGCTCAAAAAATATTATTCAAAGATTGTGTCCCCAACCTTATCCAGCATGGTGCATTGGATAGAGTATATTTCTAGAATCATGAAGGATGAAGTTAAAGCTAAACACGACTCGTAAAAATGCATACGCCATATAAAATCATATCTCTGTTATCAGTACTAGGGCATTTAAACCCTTCCCATGCTTTTACCTGGTCTCCTCTTTCACTGAACGTGCATTTGTGTTTATTTCCTTTTTAAACATTGATCTGTGCAATTAATATCGAATATCTTGGTAACTTTTTTCTAGACTTGGCAGAGGCATACAGAATTCATTTTGTCACCCAAGTATATCAAAATGACAATGTGTTTAGGTGAAGTCTGCGAAGCGAAATACATTGAACAGCCGTGAATAAAGCTGAGGCTTATATTGGGGCTGGAGAAGGGTGGTCTTGAGGAGACTAATATGGCGGACAAAAAATCTCCCTTTCACGAATTGTGTTCAGCTTGAAGTTGTTTAATTTCAAGAAGAATTTTAAGCTGTCAATTTTCGAATTATCGCCATTCGATTTATCGCCATTCTCGCAATAACACCATGATTTCCAAACAACGTTTTCCCTGCTATATAAAATTCTCTTCACAACGCCAAATTCGCATACTATCATCCGCCACCCTGTCTTCACAACAAACGTCCATTTCAAAGTGTCATTTATCTCTATACACTGCCACGGGTGCATGTGGTCAGTGAAGCAGCTAATTAGTTGACGCTATCTAGTTCACCGTTGTAAAGCCAGACAAGGTACATGTAATTAAAGAATTAAATAAACAATAATTTTTAACATAAACTGTTATTATAATATTTTTGTTTTCTGTTTAATAAAAATGATTTAATAATGGTTTCCCCATGAAAGTTGTTGTTGAAGTTCGCCGACAACGATATTATATTTCGATGATCCCTACTTTAAACAATGCAAAGTTTGCTTTAAAAATAATGATACAGTATTAATTGCAAAAGTTTTAGCAACAACGATGCCATTAACAAATGTATTTACAGGAGTTCATTTTACATACTATCAGCAATAGATCACAACGATATTACAGCATGGTTTTTTTTCAGTATCATACATGCAGATTAACATGCAGGTATATGTTTTTATTTAAAAACTGTATATTTAAAAAAAAAAAGAAATTATTGTACATAAAAGAAATACTTGAAGCATTTTCAAATTTAGAAATATGTTTGATATATCACATGCAAAAAGTGTCTTTTAGATAACTTTCCAAGAGATAAACATTGGAAATTCATACTTTACGCAAAGATTATTTATAAAAAGTGGGTATGTCCTGACCTTAACAATGAAATTTGTTCAAGTTTAAGATCGCTTGAAGAATAAAGTAAAATTCCTTTCCTTGCTATGGTCTTGTTATGGAAAAATACAATGGAACCTCATATTTCGTACAAATATTGCTTTTCAATACCTTAATTCAAGGTCATATGGGCAAGTTCAAGGTCAATGTCAGTGTAAAAAATTTATCTTGACGATGAATTTGTAAAAGACAAGCAATTTAAAAAAATGCAGCCGGGACTATCGTTTTTCTATCTAGTTCATGATACTTTCAATTTTCTGGAGGGTACTGAACTTCAAGTAGATCCCTACTATAAGATATATTGTAGCTGAACTACATACTTTATTTTATCTATTTTTTTTTTATTTTTTATTTTTTTTATTACCATTTGATAGTACAGAAAGATGATATGCCTAAAAAATGAATATACATTCCATCTTAGGATAAACAGGTACTTAAACTTTGGCAAATTTTGGGAAAAAATTAATACATGACAGATATGTTCATAGTAAAACAATCAAATAATACTTGGCAATATGAAAATTGAAATTTTTTTGCAGATATGATACATTGAAGGATCAATTTTGGAGAAACTAATTTAATTTTGTTGTATCTTTTGTAAATTTATTGATATTTGTATCCAAAAATGGTAAAATTCAAATATTTGTATTGTTCTTATCTTCAATTGGCCTGAATATATATGTTGTTGTATAGCACTACTTTCCTTGGGAATATAAATATAAAACTTAGTCGCTGAAGTTTAACTTTATAGTATGCATTATATAGGCTAAATATCTTTATTTTATCTGAAAAGTGGTTCCAAACCATTATCCATGGTTTTCTCTGAGACAGGCAATTTAAAACGTCCATATCGTGTTAAATAAAAGTGATGCACGACATTGCAGTTTTATATAAATACATTAATATACCTTTATCACCTACATAGAAGGTTTATGTCTCTCAGTTAAATCGATACGCAAGAGTATGCTCTACTTATGAGCAACTAATATTTCTAAAATGAGGCAAACTATCGGCATACAAGTTCCTGAAACAAGAATAACAACAGTTTCGTTTGAAGTTAACATTTTGCAAGTTCTATGGTCGATACAATGACCTTGTCAGCAAATACAATCTATCATTAAGTCATATGCTGACTGATGTTTTGCATACTTATTGTTTATTATTTGCTCACTGAAATTTCTACGGATTTTTCCGTTTTCCCGGTCATGACAAGGAACACACGCCGGGTGTGAATGTGTGATCGATCGACTAGGGATGCTCACTCCTCCATGGCACCTGGTCCCACCTCTGATGTTTTAGAGGTCCGAGTTTTCTCTGCTCCTGATTTGTTTTGTTTGCATGGACCTTGAATACTGTTCGTTTTCTCCGTATTTAACCTATATTTTTTTCGATCGAGTCAATGACATTAGGTAACTTTTGTACAAATGGAGTTTATAAATTTAATTTAGAAGCAAAAGAACTGAAAACCGTACGAAAGTAAAGGATTTTTTAAGATCTTTTTTTTATTTAAGAAATTAAAAATTCAGAAGAAACTTGTATATCTAGTGTTATCACCTTTCTTATTTTTTAAAAATGCAATCATTACTTCCCATTTCCTCAGCAAAGTGTGCATTAATGAATAATTCTGCAACCACCTTTTTTAAACAGAAAATTAAGACAAAAAACTAATAATGGAATATAACGATCAGAAATCAAGGTTTAAAGTCCATTGGAACAATACGAATTGGAAAAGAGCATACAGACTCCTAAGAACATTAGAGGTAGGATCAGATGTCATAAACATCACCTGTCGACCGCCCACATTATTCGCCGTGTGCTCTTTATGGAAAAATCCATAGACAATTAAGTCTGAAAATAATAGCTTAACAATTTGTATGAAAAATGACAGTCAACATTCGACTTAACGACAGACTGTATTTGTTGACAAGGCCATTGTACAGACCATAATTTGTGAGAATAATACAAACATCCACTTTGAAATAAATGGTAAAGATAAGAAAACTCTAAACACTAATGAAAATGTTTTGGTTTTGAAACTTGCATCATATATTGAATTGCATATTGACGATTTGGAGGTAAGATACCTGGAATATTTTACTAGGAAAAATGTTTAAAACTTGAAAGAAATCAATTTTGTATACTTACCTTGGGAAAATACATGCAAATAATGTTTTTAATTACAATATCTTTGCGTAGTATAATGTTATACATAATCTATTTCAAAAAATGTCATTTTTGTCTGATATTTTTCCTACAATTGTTAGATAAATGTTTTTATATTTACGTTTGCTACCTAAGGAATACAGAAGTCTCACGGTGGATGTGATCGGTCGTCAGGGGATACTTTACTTGGACACCTGATGCCACCTCGGGTGTTTCTGTGTTTCTAGAGGTCCGCGATTTTGTCCAATTCACGACTCATATTCTTTACAGGCTTTATGAGATTAATCACTGTTCGTTTTCGTTAGCATTTACAGTTATCGTTAACTTCTGTTTATTTATAATACTTCAAACTACCATAAAATTATAACCCATCTGTGATCAGTGTTTAGAGCTTCCATAACCTTGTTGGTCTTTAAACTCCAAATGTACATTTTTGAGTTGCTCACATAATCACTATAATATTGATATTAATATAAATGAAAATATATGAATAACAACATTGTACAAAATCTTTATTTTACAAGTATACAGAGCAAATATATAAGAGCTTAGATAGCAAGAACTAGCAATAGGCATAATTTTATCCTTAAAAAATCTATATAATAAAGAAGGATTTGTTTAGGGGATGGGCTATAATTACTCAGTGTCGATATCAAAATCATGAGAAAAACATTAAGCAGAAATGCATGAAAATCCTGGGAATATAAAATTAAAAATAGATTACATTGATAAAATACGAAGTTATTTTTTTATTTTAGTTGCACGTAAAAGGATTTGTTAAAAAGATCCCTAAAGATATTTAGCATAGGAAAAAGTCTTTAACACTTTCATTCAACGACATTTTCCTTGTTAGTGTGCTGGTTCAATGTTGACAGAGACGGTCATGGTTCCACTTCTAGGGCTTCCACGCGAGGGATTGTCCACACCAACAACAATGAGTGTGTAGCTGGCGTCACAAGCGCTGTAATCAATGGCATTTCTTGTGGTTAATATTTCATTGCCAACAATCTGAAACTTCGGAATTTGATCATCGCCACACTTAATGAACACGTCAGTACACCCAGTAGGATAACCTTGATGATCCTTATCAAAATCTTTGCATTCCAAGCGAGCCACGAAAGAATCTACAAAGAATATCACTTTATTTCCATCATTTAAAATTAAAATACCTGTGACATTGATATTGTTATGGATAACACATCAATAAATCATACTTTGCTCTAGCGTGTCAAGTGAAAAGCTTTTTCAAAGAATTAGATTTTTTGACAGATTTAAAGTATCCCCACACCAATCTAGTAACAAATTTCTAGGATAAGGACAACAATACCATAGTGATTGATTTTTAGGCAATGGAACAGTCAAGGTCCTGTGCAATACAGATAGACGGACTCACAATTGTAAGGATAGATTTAAATAGTTATACCAAAACCAACAGTTCTCCTACCTATAGGGGATATATCATGGATATGCAGCATGGAGATATATATATATATATATATATATATATATATATATATATATATATATATATATAATCTGGAATAAAATTGTCTGGTTTTTAAAGAGTATGTGTTACCTCTTTTCTCTTGTTACTTAAAGCAAGTTCTGAAGAACGAAATTTCAGATCTGAATTCTCTTTATATAAAGTTTGATATTATCATTAAGTCTCTAAATCTTGAATTAAGAGATCATCTCCTGCTAAACTGCGAGCTATTATAATTGAATATTAATGATGTATTGAATGATTTACTTACCATGTGGTAGTCTTTCCTTAATGTATACTGTCTGAGTTGCGACGCAGAACTCTGGATCATGCTCATTGATTGGCAGAACATTAACTGTAATCACTGGACAATTTTCACCATCAGAAACGGAGGTACTTTTGTCTCTTACCCTTTCATGATATCAAACGAGTCTTTTTATCCACTTGACTGAATTAGTTTCATGACTTAGAAATGGTAGAATGAACCACAATTGAAGGGTATTGCACACATTTATTTTCAAAGCAATATTTAAAATATATAGAAATATAAAAACATTTGCAGAGAAAATAGAAGACAAATATGCTAATATTTACCATACATTGTTGACAATATGTTGATTTGCTTGTTCAAAATCCAAGTGAGCTTTTACCACAAGATTTCGTCCATTCAGTGAAAAATATGGATCATCTCCTCTCATATAATAGATAACTCTGTCTCCATCAGCATCGAAACCGGAAATCGTGTAAATGGTAGAATCAACTAATATTGTTTCCTCTATTGAAACTGTAGTGCCACCAAATGAAGGACGGACACAAACAGCTTTATGTCTTGTTCCAACTATTAATTT